>NC_092858.1:114454958-114459339 GCF_032062135.1 Pyxicephalus adspersus
GTTCAAACGATTGCATCTATCGTGTGTACAATATCTTTGAACGATCGTGTCGTTATCTGTATGTACAGGATCGGTGCCATACGATCGTTCGCAGATATCGTGCAGGATCGTTCGTCGTTCGTTTACCAACGATAAAAATTGGAAGAGTGTACGTAGCTTTACGTCTCTGAAACAGCAACTGCACCAATTACAGTTGGTGGATGACTGGAAGTTGTTGCATCCTCATATTTTGACTACACATTGTGCACTATACATTTTATTTATCAGTACATGCCACATATACTCGGATAAACCATTTTCTAGTTTCACATTATTTGCTGGATTGGAACCCTCAATCATATATAGGAAACCAAATATGGTCAGAGCATTTCCCCTTGTTTTTTAAAATTACTATTCCATGTACTAATAGATCATTCTCTTCATTGTGACCTAAAGATACCCTTCTGAATAATGTTTTGGTCCAGACAGAAATGAAACAAGCAATCAGAAATTTTAGGAGTGACCACTAGACACAACATCCCCTCCAATACACTGTGAAGCCCTCATGTGTGTTGTGTGTAATATCCCATGGGTCTTGCAATAAAAGGGAAACAGCTTCTAGGCTATGTATTCTATTTACAGAAATTCAGCAATTGCAGAAAACCCATAAGCTTAAGATGATATATCTATAAATCAATCTTTGTGTCACACACACCTCTTCCTCACTAAAGCACAGACACCTCTCTCCTGCACTTGTGGGCAGTTCTGACTCTGGGTGTGCCTATGCTAGCAAGCTTTATCAGTCTTTAACAGCCTCTTACCCATTCCTGGCTTTTTAGCTAGCTCAGACACAGCACTCAGCGTTTGTGCAACGTGCCTCCACTAGTGCAGAGCCCCTAGTTCTGTTGAGCTAGTTCCTGTACACCTGTTGTTTAATTCAATACTTCCTCTGTCCAGCTCCTGTGTTAACCCCTTGATACCCAGCCTCTTGTTTTCGGCCGATTCCCTTGTGCTGTTCCAGTGTTTTCTCTGTGGATATTCTTGTGTCACATGTGCTTCCTGTTGCTTCCAGTGTTCCCTGTGTGCGCAGTGGCCCCTGTGTCACTGGTGTCTGTTTCCTGGATCCCTGGTATTTGACCCCTGGCATGTTACCTGACCTCTCTTGCTTGCTGCCTGCCTAGACCCTGGCATTCCTTGACTATTCTTCTGCTTAGTGATTTGGAACTGTGTATCATCCTGGCCACCCAGGTGTACCCAAGGACCAGCATCCTGGCAGTAATCTGGACCACAACATTTTTACCACTAGATGCTGTGGAGAATTGGTTACTGCTTCAAAGTGGAAAGACCACACCACAGTTTAAAAGATTTTCCTGCAAATATAGGGAGTGGAAAGAGAACAGATCTCTCCAATTTTCTTTTCAGATTTGTCAAAAGGAACAGACAATTGTTTAATTTGAAGAACTTTCCAATAACCCCTATGTAGTTATTACCATACTGTACTTATGTATACCATGTTAGGAATTACCTGAACAATTTTCGTACTTTTCCTCCAACAGGGTAAGTACGATTCTTCTTTTCATATTCCTTATTGAAAATATCAAGCGAATATGTAAACCGGTCAACTGCATATCGAGGACGAACCTTGTTCATAGTTGTAGCCTAAAAAATGACAAGGAAAAAATTTTCTATTAGCTATGAACAATTTAAATGTAAAATGTTGTAGCAAAAATCATCTTTTGCAAACAGAAAACCAAACTGCATTATATTTGCAGGTTCACAATTTTTATAGAAACTTTTTATTTTTTTAATGTTTGGACAAGTTTGAAATCTCTCTTAAAGTTACAGACACTTGGGCCATTCAAGGGCCCTGTGTTGACTAGCTTTATTAATATTATTATAAAGCATCAACATATTACACAGCGCATATCACTAACTGTCCCTCAAGTCATATCAGTAACTGTCCCTGAATGGGGCCCACAATCGAATGTCCCTACCTCAGTCATATATCTTTATGTATGTTAAAATTTAATACAGTCAGTCAGTCAGGTCAATTTTGAGGGAAAGCCTAAGTACATGTTTTTAGAATTTGGGAGGAAACCCACGCAAACATGGAAAGACCCTACAAACTCCATGGAGATAGTGTCCTAGCCAAGATTCGAACTTAGGACCTAGCCTTGCAATGGCCAGAGCTTTACTTGTGTCAGATGAGTTTTGCATTCCCATGAAAGTCTAGAGATGCAAACCCCATTGAAGAAAGTCAACTGCAGATCAAATGCACCTGTAAAAAAATCTAAATGAGCTTAGAAAAATCTGTAACTGATGAAAGGACAGAAAGACACATTTTAAAACCTAAATAGGTCTTAAGTTAAAGTTTTTCAGGTCTGTTTTGACTAGCTTTTGTTTACATGAGAGTTTTGCACCATTACAGGTCTATAGGAATGCAAAACCAGCGTAGAGCAAGTCAAAAACAGGTCAGAAGCAGGTCAAATGAACGTTTTAGTTCATTATAAATGATCCTAGAAGTCTCCTAAACTTATTTCAAATTGATACCATTAATATAAGGGAGTAAAGAGAATGTTTCGAACTGAATGAAATGTGTGCACAATTACTTTCCATGTACCTTCAGCTGTCTACATCACTGGGTCTAATAAATGATTTTACTTTTAACTAAGTTTTTTTTTCAGTGAAAGAAACCTATAACCCTATACTTGTGTATGTTTTCATCATATACTCAGTTTTAATTATCCATGTTTACATTAGGAATACTCTAGTCTTCAATCTTAAAAGTGCATTAGGTTTTTTTGACACTTTTGACATTTGAGGATGACATGACAATTTAGAGCAAATGTCCCGTATATCTATATTACGAAGGCCTTTACCTATTTTTTTTTAAATTTGATCGCATTACCACTTTTTCTCACAGTGATTTTTATCTGGTGTCAAACCGATCAAAAGATGTCAAAAACTGCATTAAAACAAAATGTCCCATGTGAAAATAGACCAATTTACCTAATATCTGTTTATTAGAAAAGTAATTGCCTCTAATCACTTGGTAAACCTTATGTTTAAACACAGATTTGGTCTTTCATGTGTACCTAAAATGGGTGGATAAATAGACACAGACACAAATATAGCTCAGTACTTCACAATGTAAAATTATGTACAGGTACAATTTATGGAGTTCAGATAGCACAGATGAGTTATACACTATATAGTAATGGCCGAATCTGCCAATGTTTCATTTGTCAAGGGTTCTGTCAATTTTGTTTAAAAAGCTATACTTATAGGTAAACACTATTTAAATCTATGGAGGCCAAAATTGCTACACCCACCAAATATGAGATAAAGATCCAATATCTTTTTTTTATTCCAAGAAATAAGCTTTATTAAAATATCAACATCAGTTTTCAACAATGTGGTAGTAACATAGGAAATATAGTAATAAGTAAGTAAGTAAGTAATAAGTAAAAAAGCCAGTCAAAGCATAATATAAAGCCTTTGGGATTTAAAATAAACAGAAATCGAACAGACCAACAAAGAAAATTAGTCAAATTTATTATCTCTAGAATTGTCCAAATGAAAAGTTAACTTCCATCATGTCAACAAAATGGTATATAGTATTATCTCTTAGTGTAATGAGATGGGGTAGAGGTAAAGGGGAACAGAAGAAGAAAAGAATAACAGAACAGCAGGGAAAAAACGAGAGAGGATTCCTTTATCAGACTAAACTTTTAATGACTTCCATTACAAGGAGTTTGAAATTCTGAAGAATCACGAAAGTTCCACCAGCACGCCCAGGTAGTGTGGTAGCTAGCCATACTGTCTTGAGAGGAGTGAATAAGTTCCTTCATTTCTGCTAGATGGTAATTTCCATCAACCAGTCTCGCACAGTGGGAATTGCAGTTGATATCCAAAGTCTCGAGATGAATAATTTAGCTGCATTTAAGATGTGAAAGAGTTTTCTTGTATATGTGAGGTGGGCTGTGAGTAGGATATATCAAAATTTGTGCAAGAGAAATGTGAGTTAGTCCTCCTGTGATTCTTGGAATAAAATCCAAGATCTTGGACCAAAAAGGTTGGATGAGTGGACAACTACACCACATATGGAGAAAAGTACCTTCTTCTGTTCCACATTGCCAACATTTGCCATCGTAGTTAGGAGACTGTTTGTGTAAAGTGTGGGGTACTCTATACCATTGTGTAATGTTTATGTTTTGGGAACCTTTTACTGTCAATAAGTTGATACATTTCCATTCTTCATCCATAAAAGTTTGGTTCAGATCCGATTCCCACTGCTTATGGAAATGATCTGAAAAACTTTCAGGAGGATCGGAGAGGATACCGTATATAGCCTAAATTGCATGTCAAAGTGGGCCTGTGGCTGCAGACAGTTTCTAGAAGG
>NC_092858.1:114460857-114464177 GCF_032062135.1 Pyxicephalus adspersus
TTATACACATTTGAGGGGGTGTACCTAAAAAACTCAGAGAAAACAAATATGTAGCTTCTAATGAGGAAAATAATTCTATCATTGTGGAACTTTACATGAAACCTCTGTTGAAAAAAACAAAACAAACAGTAGTATAACAAACTATCTTCAGTAACAGATGAATTATAAAAGATCAATTTGGTTGATTCCGCATTAAAACATATTCTAGCTGTAATACTGAATATAAAACATTTCTCTGCCATTCCCTGTATAACAGAACATTGTGTTTCTCTTGGGTTTAATATTTCCTTTAAGCCTATCTGCATATAAGGTATCAGTTAAACATTATGGTATTTTTCGGGGGAAATATAAAGACATTACTGCAAAGCATATTTACTTAGGGCATTGCTCATTCAAATAGTATATAAATGACAACATCAATAAAGAAACTCCTTATGGGGGGATGTAAAGGCATTTCTGTGAGGGCCGGTTGCTTGGAGAATGACCCTGGTTTATGAACGCTCTCCAAGGCTGGAGAGAATACACTTTCATCAGTGAAGCTGGGTGATCCAGCAAACCTGGAATGGATCTGCTCCAGGATTCAAAAGGTTTGCTAGTAAAAAGCAAATGATTTTTTAAAATCCATTCCATTTTTTTGGGATCACCCAGCTTCACTTCTGAAAGTGTATTCTCTCCAGCCTTGGAGAGCTTTCATAAATCAGTGTCGGTGTCTCATTTTGAATTGATTAATTTCATGTAGCAACCAATTCTGAATGAAATATTGAGTAAAAAAAATGTATGTTAGCCAATCCCTGTTAAGTGTGGCATGACACCCCAAATAAACCAGATGGTATACCGTATAAAATGTAGGGGATTACCTGTTAAGGTACATTAGTCATGAGATTATTCATTGTGGGTCTGAGGATTACAATATATAATATATTAGCATTAATACCATGATAACATATATTCTTACTACATTAGAACATGCTTATGCCATTGCCATTGAGGAACCAGACGTGATGTTACAATGGGGTACAATATTCCCCATCTGTGGATATTAGATCAGCCTAAATTTATTTTAGAGGAACACCAATGATATTGGTACACTAGATAGTTACTCAGGGGATGACTTACTCACATTATATATAGTTGCTGGATAGGCAAGAGTAGAAAAAAAAAAAACATAAAAACCTGGTATCAATCACATCTAAGGGTGTTACTGAGGTAAAGTTCAAGCTGTGTTCAGTGATCTCTTGTAGGGGGTGGTAAGTCTTTTAGAACGTGGAATTATCCCCTTCTACATCTTCTGGGACTGCATCTCCACCCATGTGCTACCTGAGGAGGTTCTTGATTGTCATCTGGGGTGGCAGGTCTTTGCCCAGGTAAGTTCAATTTTGCGTGGCAATTTGGTAAGGCCATCTCTGGTAATCCAAGATGTTGCAGGAATATGGAGAGTGCAGAGCTGGTATGTTCTCCCCTTAAAAGTAGCTGAAAGACAAAAAGGGAACCTCTACCTATATGGGATACAAGTATAGAAAGAAAAAGTGTTGTAGAAGAGTGATGGCTGATGGATCCGGATATAGTTGAATTTTTACTTTATTAAAAAGGAAGTGATCTCTGATTTTTTCCTTTAGCGAAAAACTAAGTAGGCAGCAAATAATGTCTCTAAGAGGGTCACTTTCTCTGCCCCTTGGATGCAGAGCCCTATGTATTCTTTCAAATTCTATTGTCAATTCAGCAGGGCGCTTGAGCAAATTGTTTCATATTGATTGCAATACTAGGTGAAGTTGATTTGCCTCTCCTGTTTCTAGGAGGCCTCTGACACAAATATTTCTGCGTCTATTTCTTATGTCAAGATCTTTCAGTTCAGAAGTAAACTGGCATGAATGTTGACTTGTAATATTACAAAAGTCTCGAATGTCATCATCTCTGTTGGGGCAGGCTTGTTCAACAGTGATAGCCTTGCCGCTACCAAGCAAATATCTTATTTCAGATCTGAGATAGCAGCAGCTAGAGCACTTTTATTATCCGAAGCCAGAGTCTGGAGATCTGTACGTTGGGGCAGTTGGCTCATTGAGGTTAGCATTGGGTCTGTAGGTAGAGAGACAGGTGCGGGGAGTTCTCCCATTTCCCGATCTTGAATTGGGGGAGATCTGGAGTTGTCTTGTGAAGTGGGAAACATATCAGACAAATTATGTCCAGGTTGTGATATAGATGGCTTTCCAAAAGATTGTTGTCTGCCAATTTTCCCCATTGTTATTTAAAAAAAAAACAATGGAGCAGGGGTTCTCTTGGGATGTCTATGTCCATTTTAGTGGGCAGACATGGCGGTTCAAAACTAGTCAGGTGTAGCAAAATAAATAAATGGCCCCCAAAGTATAAAATTGCATAAAATTTTACATCAGCTTTTAGGTGAGCTTAGATGGAAGGGATGGATCTTTAGGCCACCCGGACACTTATCTAGCTTCCCAGTGTATAGTACTGAAAATAGTGAGCCAAAGAAGCCGAGTATTTTAGCACAGTAAAAATAACCCAATTATAAATGTTTGCAAGATCTATCATCTGTAATATACTGTACGGACCATAATCCTATAAGGGGACTTTAACATCTGATATAACATTTGCCTGTGTGCTTCAATGTCCTTTTACATAGCAGCATAAACTTGCTGATCCAAAGTCCACCTTAACTATTGTGCTGATGGGGACTTCTAGCTGATCGTGGTAAAGCTGGGTTCTAAGCAGTTACAAAAGGCCAAAGTATATATACCTTTATATATATGCCTTGCCTTGCTGCTCACTTTATGGAGAAGAAAGAAGTGTGAGGCAGTAGAAAAGGAGGACAGTGTGTGACGGTGTGAGGGATTTCTTAAACCAGCAGCAGCCACAGGGTCTGATTTTGAACTCTTTCCTGGCTTGTCCATGAAACTGAAAACCCCACTGTTACTCTGCACTGTTTACGGATCACCTGTGCTGGCCCCTTGTGTTTTTGAGAGGTTTCCCCCTCTCAATTCCACGCCATGTTGTAGGCAAGATAGGAACTGTTATCCTGTGGCTTCCTATAACCATAACCTATACCCATACCCATATGCAGAGCAGGAGGAAGTACCAGAGACAAGTTGTATTTGTGTTTATTTTCATAGTGATATAATATCACCAGTTGCACCCCTATATTGTTAATATCCCCTAGAGATATAACTACTGGATAGCCACACTCTTATTCCTTGATTATCAAAACAAATGTGATGGATTTTTTCAAGTCTTTTTAAAAGGAGGCAAAACTTTATGAACAAACGTTGAGTAGAAACCTCAGGACAGCCTTTCTGTAAGGTCCATACCAT
>NC_092858.1:114465349-114520398 GCF_032062135.1 Pyxicephalus adspersus
GTGGAGTATTTGATATTCAAAGCTCGCTATACTGTTAATTTCTGTAATCCATTCCACCATTGGCTTCAGAAGAACCCCAATGACGAGCTATAACACTTTGGCCTGCCACTACAAAGTGGCGAAGAAGACCTCTTTTTATAGCTTTATTAGAGCCAGGAAGAATAGCGAGCAAAGTAATGAATGGGATAGGTCCTCATCCACAATCTTATTGAAGACTGCAAATATCTTATTCCACAATGTAGGATATATAGGCGGGCAAGAGCTCCAAATATGCAACATAGAGTTAGGGTCTTGTCCACATCTCCAGAAATGTTATAATTAAATCTATGGATGGCCACTGGACACTTGTACCACCTGCTGAAGATTTTGTAACTCCTTTTTCGGTCTTAGCTGATCTAGATAGCTTATGTACACACATACAAGATTTTTCCATCTCATCAGGGTCCAACCTACATCCTAATTCATGTTGCCAGTATTTAAAAAAATGGGGAGTGGTTGTCTGGAGTTCCATTATGAGGATATCATAGATGGAAGCTATGCCATGAGTTACTCTATCATTTTTAAAAATATGAGATTCAAAAGTAGTAAGGAGTCTAGAAATACTAGTCAATGAGCGCAGAGATTGGAGAAAATCTTGCAGTTGGAAATACGCTAACCAGGTAAATCCTCCCTGGTTGCCAGGCACCCTTAAGTCCTGCATGGAGGGGATATCACCCCTAATGAGAATTTGGCTTCAACAGATCGTCCCATACTATTTGTGTTTTTGAAGCCTAGCTGCATGTTTCATCAGACAGCTGCGCAGCACGCATTTGGGGGTCCTCCCAATGAAAAGGTAGGGGTGTGTCATCTAAAGCATGGTCTAACAGAAAATGTTTGATAATGTTGGGGAGCTCATGTGCACACTCTGGGTCAAAGAGCAGATTATCATTTAGTTTCCATGTGAAGGAAGCTTTTAGTACATCCGTGACCCCTACAGATAGAAAGACCGCTGCATGGTCCGACTAGAGGAAATTTCCTATGGAGGCTTCATGTGGGGTCACTAGGATATGTTGGGATACTAAGAACATATCCAAGCGATGGTATGTAATATGTGCTGGAGAGAAAAAGGAATAATCTTTATCATTCATATGGGTAACTTTCCACACATCCACTAGGGATAATTGGGTCTGAACTCGCTTAAAGCGTGTGAATCTGGACCTAGAATAAGAGCAATCTCCTGACTTAGAGTCCAGGGAAGGTTTTCTCACAAAACTGAAAACACCCCCAATAATATTCTGACCTTCTCTAAAACTCATTAACTTGTGTATTACATGGATTCCATATTGAATCTGGTCTTGGTTAGGAAGGTACAAATTGGCTAGGGTGTATGTCTTGCCATAAAGCCCAATTTTCAGAACTAAAAATCTGCCCATTGGGTCAGATTGTTGATCCAGTACAGTGTATGTAACAGACTTATGAATGCCAATAGATACACCTTTAGATTTAGATGTCAGGTTAGTTCTGTCAAACCAATGCAGGAAATATCTGTTGTGGGTCTGAGGAATATGACCAGAATGGTAGTGGGTCTCTTGTAAGAAAATACCCACCTTTTGTTTATGCAAAGCATAAAGTACTTGCGACTGTTTATTAAGGACAATAAAACCTCTCACATTATAAGTGCAGAATTTTAGACTAGTCATCCTATAGAATGGTACTTGTCAAGCTGAGTTTTATGGCAAATTAGAATACTACTCAAGGCGGGCGACGGGAGGGGAGAGGACTAAAAGGTAAGACAGAGAAAGGGGGAAACACCCAAAGGACAAGAACAAATAAGAAAGAAAAGGAAAAAAAGTAAAAGGCAAGTAAGATACTGACTCGCTAGGCCCCTCATACAGGGAACCTGACTCAGTATCAAACAATCATTCCAAGAGGTCTTCTCATTTGTAGAGAAGGAGTGAAAAAAAAAACAATAAGCAGTGGAACACATGCTGGGAACAGTTTCAGAAAAAGGCAATCCCATTTAATTGCAGCATAAACGTATACGAAGGTATGTAGTTGGACAAGTGGTAGGTATAGGCCACTTCCTTATGCCTAAAGTCACACATTGGGACCTTTGTTATATTCCAGTATCCACAAGATATCTCATTGTAGATCAATCACCCTATAGGTCTGAACAAGGTCCATTCCAGGGTTGGTGGATCATCCAGCTTCACTGATGGAAGTGTATTCTCTCCAGCCTTGAAGACCTTTAATAAATCAGGCACATAGTTTCCATAAAGTATACCTGCCAAAGACTGGTATAGTGTATGGTTTAGCTGATCCAGCTGGCTGTAGACACCAAATTCAATTAATGAACTTTGGTATTGTTTGATTTTTTATGCTTTGGGACAAAATTCTGAGACAAATGTTTGGGTTTACTTTGACACAGACTGGGAATTCTAGTGACACTTTTCTGAATTGCCATTTTCATCTATGCTGTCTTCCTGAATTTTATTTATACAGTTCTACACCTCCAAGTTGGTTTAGAAGTCTCGCTACTACACCTACTACAATTGCTGTTCACATGGACTTTTGTTTTCCCTGCTGCTCCTCCAAATTCATGAAACATCATTCCCTCACTTTGCCATTTTATTGTATATTGTGCTCTTTTGACTCTTTTGCTACTTTCTGGTGACATCTCACTGAACCCAGGTCCCCTTACTTTGCCTTTCTCTTTCCCACCTTCTTTTTGTTTAACTGGTTCTTTCATGTTTCTTTTAGTGGCAATTGCTCCTCTCCCACTCTCCACCCTGTTGGTGTTCCACAAGGGTCAGACATTCAAGCAGTTCTCTTCTTTTTGTACTCCTCCTCCCTTAGTAAACTCTTTGCTCCTTTAGCGTACCTATCAGTACTATCAGTGTACAGATGAATAAACATAAATCTATCTGGCCACCCCTGACTTTCCACCCTCAGTCCTGCATAAGGTTTATTATAATGGATGATTGGTTTCTGAAACTCAACCTGGATATAACAGAACTCATCATCTTCCCACCTTTACCTTCAAAATCCTCCTCTGACATCTAGCTGGTAATAACATAGTTATTCGACCTCCCCCTCAGGCACATTGTCTTGGTGTCACCTTTTATTCTACCCTGTACCTTCAGAACATATCCACATCCTGCCAATTTCACCTGCACAACATCCAAAATTATCTCCTACCCCAGAGACCACCAAACTCTTTGCATATGCTGCTCCCATCTCTTGTCTGGATAACAGTAAGATCTTCCTCCCTAGTTTTTCACTGACCATACTCTCTATTCTAAAATTTGTCATGAATGCTGCAGCCAGACATATTCATCCATCCCACCACTCCCCATTGGCTGCCACTCTTTGCAATTTTCTATACTGGCCTCCGTTTCAAATCGAAAGTAGTCAGAAAAGCCAAGATCAGAGCAGGCAGCAATCAAGAGAGTAGTAAGATGTGAGCCAGTGTAGGTATCCCAAGGTGTCAATATCAAGAGACTAGAACTGGAACCTGGAAACAGAGCCTGGATGGACTCCTTGTCAGGCAACATCATGTTGCCAATCAGTTCCTAAAATAGGGGTGATCATGTGCTGAACAAAGATTATATGACAAAGAAAGTAACCAAACCCACCACCAGAAGTGCTGGAGAAGAAGCAGTTCAGGTGGTGTTTACATTTCTGCCACCAGGTGGAGCATGTCTGGGGAATGTTACTCTGAGTTAAAGGGGCAGCTCTCAGGGAGTCACATGATTTGGAACAGGAAATAACCAGAGAAATGGATTCCTATGAAGAGTTGCTGCTGGCCGATTTAAAGCCATAATAACTAGGCAGAATAAGAACAGAAAAAAATGAATCCTTTATGACTTTTGGAAATCATACAACATTTTACACTGTACAAAGAACATTTAATCAACTTGGGGGAGAGAGACAGAAAAATGTTTGCAAGGCATATGGAAAAAATGCCTAAAACATTTTGTGAATATTTTGGGAGGATTTTAGAAAGACAAACATGTTAATAGCAAAAATTAAAATAAAATGCAGAACGTGCTAGCATTCTTAATTTGGATATTCAAGTGAAAGATTTTTCAACATTTAGTCGAATATGTAGAACAAGAGCTAACTAGTGAAGATTAAATGAGAAAGAAGAAGAAAATGGAAAAAGTACTATAAAGAAGTTCCCTGAAAAGGGGTTTGTTCTTGAAAGTGAATGCAATTTTATTAAAACCAGAAGCTATCAACCATAATGTTAAATGGTTCACAATAGTGGCAATAGTAACAAGCTTTTTAAAAGCTATTTTAGATTTATGAAAACAAAATTACAAAGTAGACCAAACTATCTGACAATGACATTGTTGACCACAAACTACTACCACACTTTGAATGATTTGATGACTAAAATGTAAATCTGAATGTCATTTTTTATGAATGTCTGTGTATTATTTTTAATAATACAGAATCAAAGATGCCAGGAGCGTCATTAGAAAGCATTTTCAGTGTATATTGGAAAACAAGTTCAAAATTAGTTAAAAAAGATCATGTTATCCTCATTTTACAGTGTTAAGTAATATATCTATAAATCATTCCCAAATCTCATTTGTTAGCTCAGTTTCAACCAATTGGAATACATACATAAGTTTGGATTTAAAAATACCCGAAATAGGTGGATCAGGGGGCCATCCCATTTTTGCAGATGAATTTTTTTACTAACCAATGAAATAATAGAAAGAAAACGTTGACTTCTAGTAGCTCCTCCTTGCAGGTTTATTGCATCCACTATTGCCCATTTGGGAGAACACATGATAACAAACGGTTGAGTGGTTGCATGATTGGTGAACACTCCCCAAAACATTTTAATATGGGGACAGTCCCAGAACATGTAATGAAGATCAGCCTCTTCCTTTTCACATTTAGGGCAACAAGAAGAGTCACTAGAACATATTTTGAAGATTCTGTATGAAGAAGTATAAACTCCATGTTATATTTTGAGAGTTATCTCTTTGTACGTTTCAGAGAGAAGGACCATGTGCAGTGTGTCATAGGGGGACCTAGCAGGAAAACACTATACAGGTAAAGTTTGTGTATTTCTACAAACCAGTTTGTAGTCCCACATAGTCCAAAGGGACCCATAGTCTGCAGGTCTGCAAAGGGGACGTTTAGCAGAAGTATCTGTTAAAAACTTGAAATTGAGAGATCTGAACTTCAGCCAGGTTTCTCCCACAGAGGGATTGGAAAGGTGCAGCAAGTCTAAGTTATCCCAAAATGGCAGAAATGGTGATGAGTCAACTTTTAAGAGGTGTTGGCTGCATAGTTTGTGCTACATTTTCAGTAGGAGTACAGTAGGCATGTGACAGTGGATTTGAGGACACCTCCTCTGACATGAGGTCTTTGTGGGAATGAAAAATGTACTTAAAGTGTACCTAAACTCAGAATTTTCAATTTACATAAAATTGGGTGATGTAGATGGGGAAAGAATTGCCCATCTCACTGCGCATGCGTGAGATCGGCAATTTTTTCCCCGTTTACATCACCCAATCTCGCGCCTGTGTCGGATGATGTAGGAAGAAGAACCCGGAAGAAAAAAAGAAGATGGTAAGGTCTGGAGTGCCGTACCAAAGACGGATGCCAGAACAACACAGGATCCGATGGAGAAAACCACCGGACTGATTGACTGCTCTGCAGGATTGAAGGTAAGTGTGATGTTTTTTCTTTGGGTGGTTTTTGGGTTTTTCTTCCTCTCTAAGTCGTAAGTCTGGAACCAAATATTGGTCTTAGTACAAGATTTTAGTAGGAAGGAATCTTTGGGCAGAATGGTGGCTCAGAGGTTAGCACTCCGGCATTTTCAGCGCTAGGTCCCAGGTTTGAATCTTGGCCAGGGCACAATCTGCAGGTTCTCCCTGTGTTTGTGTGGGTTTCCTCTGTGTACTCTGGTTAACATACAGTTAGGTTAATTGGCTTCCCTACAAAATTGACCTTAGACTGTAATAAAGACATATGACCATGGTAGGGACATTAGATTGTGAACCCCTATGAGGGACACCTAGTGACATTACTATGGACTTTGTAAAGCCTTGTTTAATATGTTGGCGCTTTATAAATACTGTATATTAATAATAAAAGAAACCAGTCCCTCAGATAACTGCAATAGTTGCCAGGTCGTATATTTCAATGAACGCACAGTTTAAATCTCCATGATTGCTGTATTTACATGCTCAATCCTAGTCCTTCTTGTCCCCATATAAAGCCTCTAAAGAATTTGTACATTGCCTGTAAGTATCTTTAACACAAGAGGTAAAGTTTGTAAGGTGTAAGGGATTCAGAGTAAAACTACCATCTTGACCAGGCTAACCATTCCCAAATAAGAAAGTTTTTAATGGGTCTATTTGCAAAGTTGTACTTCCATATAGATTATACGGGGTTTTGGTAATATTAACGCCCTAGTAGGCTATCTTACTTTTAGACCATATTAAGGGATAAGACCTACTGCAACTTGGTTTATTTGTAAAGGTAGAAGACTTTAGATTCATTTAAGTTGATAGTTTGTCTTGAAACCATGTCAAACTGGGATAATTAGAAAAAGATCTGAAAAGATCAATCGGGAAAAAGGACAACTCTGTCCTTTGCTTCATGACATGGTCATTGTTTCTGCCAGAATTCCAGGTAAAGTTATCCAAAAATTGTGAAACGATTATACAACAACAACAATGAGAGGCAGGGGGGGCGAAAAAGACAGACGGAATGGACGGAAAGGAGGTGAAAATGAGAGAGGGCAGGGTAGAAAGGACTCTGTATGTACAGTTAGGGGAGCGAATGAGACAAACACCACCGCCTACTCTGTTGCCGGGTCTGGGGGTATGTGTGAAGTGCAGGCCTCTATAGGAGAGTGCAGCAGCAGAGGCAGAGGTGTCACAGATCCCCTTCAGAGACTCCTTCAGGTTTACCCACCTTGCACTCTCCTGCTGCCAGTACCAACTCCTTCGGGATCCCAGTCCATGCTCACTTGCTGGTCACTCCACCGGCTGGCAGGCATGTGAAGACCACTTGAGAATGGCTCTTCACCAGCACCCCCTCTGCTAGTGGGTTAGGATTCTGCAGATCACATGACTCCCATCCATCACATGACCTTCCCTTTATAAGAAAGTGATTGGCAACAGGAAGTTGTCTGGACAAGGAGTTCCCTCGTAATCCCAGGTTCCTGCTGTTTGTGTCTGCGTCTCCAGTTGCTGATTCTCCTGCGTACCTACTTTGGCTTTGACCCCTGACTATTCCTGTTTGCTGCCCCCCCTGACCTCTGGTTGTTTGACCATGCTTCTGTCTCACGTTCCTGCACTTCGCCTTATTCCTATCTGCCAGCAGTCACCTGCCTCTGCATGCACTGGGGCTGCAACCTGGCAGTTACCCGCAGTATAACATCCACACCTCTAGAGGCTCTGGTGAAGCCTGGGCAGCTGCTTACACCTTGCGCCTTGTGTGTGTACATCTCTGTCAACTGGGCTGGTGACAGGGAGGGTCCACCATCCTACCCTGGGGCACTGTGACAGGAGGAAAGCCAAGTTTCATTGGGAGTCATGAAGTTTAGAGATTTGGAGAGGAGAAAGTTGTGGATAGAGGGTAATTTTTTGCAGCCAGAGCTAGCATTTCATAGACCGCCAGAGAAAGGAGGTAAGAACTTATGGGTAGCATGAATGGGAATTAGGTTAGGTGTATCTTGGTGAAAGGGTAGGGAAGAGAGAGCCTGTGGGGGGGATGAGTCAGGTAGGGAAGAGAGAGGCTGTGGAGGGGGGGGGCAGGGTTAGGTGAGATGCCACCAGCTAGTAGCAATAGGGAGTAAAGATGCAGAAGTACTGACAGAGAAAAGCAGAAGAGTGAAGGGGCATTCAGAAAAGTAGTTACCAGACTGGGGAGGAGGAGAGGGAATAGAGCCAGCAAAGAGAGTACAGGGTGAATGATACATAGTAGCAGATAATTGTGAATCAATAGAGTACATTATACAATTTGGCAAACTGAAGTCCACGTGAGTGGCTCTTGTAATATGGATTACAGTGAGGCTTGTCAGCTTGATTTCCAGGAGTGGGATAGGAAGAATCAGTCAGAGGAATGGCTTGGTGAAAAGGCAGTTCAGTATGGCAGCAGCAGTTGTGTTGGAGTCCAGGTGGATATTTAATGATGATTTAGACCAAAGGCATGAGATGGAAATTTCAGAGTGTAATGGTGTGTCCAATCCTGTTCCAATTCCTTGTTCATTTCTCTGGGTAATTCACAAAGTACTTAAAAAATGGCACATTTGGGTTTTGGGCACGTGATCAGGGTCCTACGTGACCTTGCCTGATGCTTATATAGAAGTGCTTTTGGCCCTGAATATGGGTGGACTGATGAGAGTAACAAGGAATTTGGGGTATCAGCTGAACCTGGTTGTTGGGGGGGTTAGCAGGGCAATAAATATAAATGAACACTCAACTGGAAAAAAGGGATAATGAACAGATAATTCTATGGGCAGATTCAAATTTGGGCAATAAGTTCATCTAAAATGCACAACGTACCATACACAATCAGATGAAAATTGTAGTGTAACACAAATGGATAAACAGGGTGGATATCAGATGAAAATTGTAGTGTAACACAAATGGATAAACAGGGTGGATAAGGCATCCAGAATGCACAACGTACCATACACAATCAGATGAAAATTGCAGTGGAACACAAATGGATAAACAGGTTGGATTTGTCAGCCAGAATCCACAACGTACCTGTTGAAAGAGAGATAAATGCAGATTAGGTGCAGGAAGATGAGGAAGGTCAATTCATCAGTGATGTTAGTTGAGAATGATGGTGGTGATGATGTTGATGTTATTTCCATTTTAAGATTTGGGCATGTAATCAAGGTCCTACATGACCTTGCCTGATGTTTAAATAGAAGTGCTTTGGGCCCTGAATATGGATGGACCAAATTTTGGGAGGTTCAGAGTTCAGGTAAGCAGTATACTAGGGGTTTGTGGCACATAGTAATATTATGCTGCTCTCCCCCAACAAGCTTTCAGAAGCATATGCATTAATGTTAGTATCAGACAAGGTTTTCAAGTATCAGAGTGTGCCACTAAAGGGAACTGCTGTGTGTTTAACCTTTTTTTTTTGTGAACATATGCATGTTTGGTGCCTTTGGTGATATGGGTGCCCTTTTTTCTCAGAATTGTTTACCTGTGGTTTGTATTTATTTTTTGTCAATTATTGAGTGAAAATGGAGAATCTACTCAACTTGACTTTGATACTACTTGACTTTGGTACTGATGGAATAATGATTCAAAAAGATAGTTGGAACCAATTTATTGGCCAGTAAATATCTAAAATATTTCTAGATCTACAATAAAACACTAATATTTGGGCATTTATTTGGGACACTACTATTGAAATCTAACAAATGGAATTAAATCAAACCTCTCCTCAAAATCAATAAATGGTACAAAGCAAGGTGGTTAGGGAATTAGAATGAAACAATCAAATAACTATAAAATCCACAAAAGGGGTAATGTAGTGGTGATGAATACTGTACAATGCATAAAACTGTGTCTAAAATATTGGTGACTAAAGAATTGTATGACATCATTCCATTAAGTCAAGTAAATTTGTTATATGCTGAGTATTATGAAATGAGCAAAGATGTGTTTGAGTTTCTGAATGTTCAATTTCCAAAACGTCCAATATTTTATAGTTTACCCAAAGTTCCTGAAGAAGAATCCACCAGAAAGACACACTGTATCTGGGATTGGTTGTGTATCTGAAAGGGCCAGACAATCATATAATAATTGTTTAACAGCACATGAATATGCCCTGCCTTCCTATTTAAAGGGCACATTAAATTTTGTAAGGATAATCGAAGATATGTCAATTCCAAAGGATACATATTCGGTAATAATTGATGTGGAAGTACTTTATTTAAGCTTCCCCCATCACTAAGGGATTGAAGTTGCTAGAAGTAACCACTTAGGACAGAAATTAATTTGTTTTAAAATTGCTACAGTATATACTTACAAGAAATTGTATTTTTTTATTGTAAAAGTTAAGGATAACATGGGAGGGGGAAGGGGAATTTGAGAAATAACAATAAAAAGATAACAAGAAAAATGGGGGGAATGGCATGAAGAGAAAGAACAGGAAAATATAAATAATATAAATATAATAATATTTAAATACAAATAAATAGGCAATTGGTAAGTATTTCAAGTATATATATATATGTAGAGGTCATATTAGAACATAAAAGAACAAAGCTTTCCAACAGATAAAACAGATCACAGAGTAGGTATTTCAGTCCATAAGTATGTAAGCTTAAGTTGTTGTTACAATACCCATTTCCCAAAAAATCTACTAACTGTAAGGTCCTGGTCCCAACCAGTTCTCACCAGACACCAGTCCCTCAATCTAACGCCACATTCTTCCCCTAAAGCAAGCCCCTGCTCAGTTGCTGGAAACTGGATGCGTTTCCCAGGAAACAGTTGCCCCAGGACTTGGCGCGCATGGGATGGTGTCAGGGGAAGGGCTGGCAAAGGACCAGGTGCCCACAGATAAAGCAGTACCTAAATTCTAACAGAGAAAAGTCCAGAATACAGAGCAGAGGTCATACACAGATAATTTGTTCACCAAAGTACACAAGGGCAAAACACAAGCAGAGTCAGGGTTACAGGCACACAGTATGGATTTCACCAGGCAGATAAACATCTCCTAACATTACCTCCCTGCTGAGGAGGGGCCTCCGAACCCTACACCCACAGTTTTTCAGTATTACCACTTTGAGCCCTTGTCTGATGCCAGAAAGCCCGCTTTAAACTTTGCAGAACTAGAGACTGGGGTTCGTCAGTAGTGGGCAGTGGTTTTGAGGGTTTTAGCTGGAGGTATGTTAGGAGTTTTACTACAAGTACATATTGTGCAGGCTTTTACATAGGCTTGAGTATCCTTGGCTAGGGAGGGCCACCAAACATGGAGTGCCAGTAGTGCCAAAGTCTTATTTTACCCCAGGTGTACAGTGGCCCTAATTTCATGAAACTGTTGAAGGATCTACAGACGTAGGGGCAATGGCACATACAAGCGACCTGAAGGTTTGCCAGGTGGAGAGTCTAACTGGTGGGGTGCTAAGAGCACAGATAGGTCAGGTGAGAACTGATTAGTAGACAGAACCCCAGGCACACAAATACTGGGGTGGATAGATTCAGTAATGGAAGCTGAACATCTTACTTTGGGGACATTAAGAGATGAGGCATCTGCTTTAACATTCTCACTGGCAATACCAACACACAGTGGCAGTTTCTAACACCTGCATTCCCCCATCTTACAATCTGCCCAGATTCCCAATCAAATACAGGGTATGCTTATGCAACCATGGAAGCCCCAAAATTACATGAGATGAAGGAATGTCTAGCAGAAAAAATGTTAATATTTCTGAGTGGGCAGCACCCACCAAAACCTCGGAAATTCTGGATGTTGGTTTTCCCTGCTGCAAAGGAGTATCATCTTAAGCCAACACACATAAAGGCTCAGGTAAGTTAACAACTGGAATTCCAAGAGTGCGGGCCAGAGATATATCTACAAAATTTATAGCAGCTCCACTATCCATGAATGCCTGGCAATGCTAAACAGAAGAATTCCAGACAATCTCAACAGTTAAATAGATACAATTAGATTTTAACTGAAATACCTGCCTGCCTAGGTGGGTGTCCAGGGGCACACCTAAGCACTGAAGTTTTCTGGCTTCTTCTGTGGACAGCATTGCACAAAGTGACCAGGTTCAGACAAATGTATCTCTAGCACAGATCAGCCCGGCCAAACACTACAACAGGCACTGGTGACTGGGAGCAGAGAAGCTTTAAAGTCCCAGCAGCCAATGGCAATGCTGCACTGTCAGGAGCTAATTGTCTCTAAAATCCCCTTCAGCTGTGCACAGCCTCACAGAGTGGTGCTGGGGATGCCCTATTCAGGATCCGAAATGGGAGCCCAAAAATCAATTTATCAACCAAATCCGAGGCGCTGGACTACTCGCGCGGAATTCATCAACTGAAGCAATATGCGCAGCCCCGGCAGTTTCACACTGGCAAGCTTGCATTAAACTCACTATTCCCCTAAAAAAGCATTCTTTCTAATGGCACACATATTACCCTTAGCCCTAAAAAAAATGTTTTTCAAATGTTTAAAGCATCTATATGCGCTAAGAAATAGGCTTATTTTAAAATGACATATTTCTTTTCTGTTAGGCAAGAGTTAACTGAGTTCAGCTCCTCTACATAGGTGCCTGTCTAAACGCTTATGATGCCTGATCTGAAGAGCCGCCTTGGGGTAACTATTGCGACTTTCTACAGGCTAAACCTCGGCCTGCATGGTTACAATCACAAGCATTCAAAGCATTCATATCTTAAACTGATACTATGAACCAACACACATCAGTATGTAACAAGAAAAAAATTTATTGTGATTTACTAGGAAATGACGCTACAAATAATCTTAAAATAAATATCTGTCATCACATAAATCACCTAGTGAGATTTCGATACTCAAACTAGGACTTTTGTACTTGGAGTTAATTAATTTCAGTTAGATAATTTCAGTTTTACAGAGGACAATATGCTATTTGCAGGGAAATTACTTCTGCACATAATGGGTGATAAGGAACAGACTGAATTTGATCCTTTTAGGATATTGCACACTATTTTGAGAAACACTTAACTAGACAAGAACTATTTACTTTAAAAGATCTTCAAAATGTATGGCAATAATCTAATTGTTTATCCAGTGATGCTTCATCTATGTCTCTTACCTACAGGGCAAATATAAATGTAAATCCACTAAATTTCCTTCTTTGGGAACAAATAAAACTGTGGAGTTATTTGTAAACCCGGGTTTATCATATATAAAACATCCTAATTTTAGCTCAAACCCCTCTAACCCTAGCAAATCCCAAATCTATGCACTAAAATAATTACAAAAGAACTCAACCAATTCTCTAAAACGGGCAAATAAGGGAGGCAATATTGCTGTGATGAACATCAACAATGTGAAAAAAATGTATTATCAAATTCTTCAGAATAAAGTTTGATATTTAACAATTAGTTTTCATGATACCAAAAACTATCCTGACGAATTCTTTACGATAAATGATACAGCCTTTTAAAAGGTATAAATTCTAAAAACATCATGGAAAATATTAAGATGTCTGATCATGTTCTGCCTACTTTTTATCCTCACCCAAAAACGCACCAAAATCTTTTAGAATTTACAATTTACAGTGGCTTATCATCACCAATATATTTCATTTCTGGATCTTACAATATAAATTGAAGAAGGAGGCATCTTGCAGACATCTCTTTATTGAAAACCCATGGCAAGCAACACTATTTTATTAAAGTACTCATCCAGAGCATCTAATTAAAGGTATTCCCATAGGACAATATTTATGTATTAATGGTACGTAATTGCTTGGACTTTATGTGTTTCCAATAGGTGATGATGCTCTATATGACCATCTGAAGCAACGTGGTTAGTTTGTAACCGCTGCCTAAAACAAGCATGCAAAAGAACTCTAAAAAGTGACAGAAATTATCAATCACAAGGTATGAAAATATTACAAAAACATTGGCATCCTAATATGGAAGATCCCTTAAAGCAGAAGTATGATAATTTTCATCAAAAATTGATTTATACATATACAAACATTTTGCAGGACGAACTCACAGCCAGTCACTATACTGTCATGATACAATCAGATTTATGTGCCAAACTTCCTAAAAAGATTTTCAGGCCAATGTAATCAATGTAAACACATAAACACAGCCAATCTTTTTTTGTTACCTAATAATACAATTTTGACTGTATTACTACTACTTACCTCCCCCTGCCATGCCTTCTATGTGGGTAAAACAAAAAAGCCTCTATTAAATTTTCAGAGGTAAAATGGGTACAAACAAAGAATAACAAAATACAATTATATAGAGCAGGTAATAACATAGTCAGAACATTTGAGATCAGGTTCTATATATAATACCATATAAAGGGAAGACAGAATGAGAAAGTATAGAAAACTTCAGTACGTAACGGGGGATCATTATCTAGTAGATGGTAAGCATACCATGCAGTTTGATCAAATGTAGAAATTATGCTTTTCTTATTATCAGTTGGCAAGACAGCAAAATTTGATTCCCAGACCTCAAAAAAACCTGTGATTCCTTCTCCAAATTAGCTTCCATCTACTCAATTTGAAAAACAAATAATTATTTTTCTTTAAGTAGTGCAACAGTAAGAGTGTATTGACGTATCCAGTTATGCCAAATAGTTTTTTTTAGCTATCAGAGATCTATTAGACAAAATGCTTCCTCCACCTATTCAAACTAGATTCACTTTGTATGAAAGATAAACATGTGATATTGCTCATCTAACATAATTAGGGGCCAATAATAACACAGCTCAACAAAAAAAAAATGTTTTTCACTTGCCAAGGATTTTTCAATATATTTAGTGTATTTCAGGTTTGCTGAATCTAGAAATTACATCAGTTTCATTGAATTGGCTCTAGTTCTTGTGATACAGGAATCGGAATAGACGATTTTACCAACAACAAATGTTAACACAGCATATTATTATCAATCTTTATTTACACCAATGTTTTGAATTGTTTTATTTTTGACTTAGAATTATTTCTAATCAATAACACTGGGGAACGCATTTTTGTTAAGTTAGATCTTACACTTGTTTTTTACTAATTTTTGCCTGGTGAATCAGGAAATTACCCCAATTTTTTGCTATCACATCCAGTTTGTACAGTACAGGGTACCCTCCATTTTTGTCAAAAAAAAAATTTAAATTTTACATACAATGAAAAATAAATGAAATAATAACTTGAATGTACTGTTTATTTAAATTTTTTTGTTCATACAAAGGGTTTATTGTTACTTTATGACATTTTGTTTACCGTAAAACATTTAAAAATGAATTGGGTAAGCGGTTAAGGTAAAAATTTACACTTATAGCTTTTGCTGGAGTGTTCAGTGTTAGGACAATCCCGCCGGATGCACATATTCCAACCAAGCATTTTGTATCTCTCCAAGAGTTTCTGGACAATTTCTGTGTAAATAATTGCTTGTGTGTTTCCAGGAAAATCCTTTACAATGGCTTTGAATGATAACCAAGCATTCTTTTCAACTTCTGACATTGTCCTGATGAAATGTTCATCTTTGATGAACTGCCGAATCTGTGGAGCATCAAACACACCGGCCTTTATTTTTTCAAATGACAGGCCAGGAAATGCCAAAATGAGGTACTTGAAACAGTCTCCTTCAGTTGGCAAAGCAAACTGCTTCATCAGACCCAGTTTCATGTACAGAGGTGGGAATATAATATTCTTTCTATCAACATGTGGCTTATGTGGGATGTTTGGATCACCTGGTTTTAGGGCAGATCTTGGAGGCCAATACCTTTCCACCCAATGCCTCTCACAAGCTCTGGTGTCACACAAGCACAGATAACAGGGATACTTGGTGTATCCGCTTTGCTGACCAAGAAGGTAGCATACCATTTTAAGGTCAACACAGATGACCCAATTGTGTTGGTGATATTACAACAACTCAATGACTCAATGACTCTCTATGTCTGCATATTCTTCACAAAGAGAAACTGAATGGCCAATTGGGACTGACCCAAATATATTTACATTGTGAAGGAGGACACACTTTAAGTTTTGCTTTGAGCTATCAATGAATAGTTGTTATTCAGTTGAGTTATAGATTTGAATTCCAAATTCCTCCATTTAGCCAGGTATGGTATGGCAACACACAAAGCCACTGTCAGTTTTAAAGTACTGCAGAAATGCAAAGTTAAGTTTTTTGCACGCAGTCTTGATGCTAGGATTTCTGAAGCCTTTTTTGATAGTCCTAAATCATGTGCCAAATCACTCTACTCATGCTGATCACACCCCTTATGAACACAGTCCTCTTCAATTCCAAACTCTTCATCACTGTTGTCACCTAGTTCATCACCATAATCATGTTACTCAAGCGAGGGTAGTGTAACGAAACCGGCACTTGGATGTCATCTGAATGAGCCACTTGGCGTATAGCCGATGATAGACTAGGATACTTTATGTTACATTTATTTTTCTTGTTATATCCTGAAGTTTTCACTATACAAAAGTAACAGTCACTGAAATGATCTGGCTCTCGCCAAACAATAGGTATACCAGATGGCATTTTATCACGTTTTCCCTTTGTCCACATCCGTAAACCCTCAACACACTGTTTGCACACCCTATGAGGGGCCCAAGACTTATGTTGATCAGCAAGTTTAACTTTGAAATATGCCATATAGGCTTGCTCTACAAATGTGCTGATGTTTGCTCTTTGACTGGGAATGGTGAAACTGCCACAGATATAACAAAATGAATCAGGGTTGTTTAGCACTTACAACGAGAAACAGCAGAGCCAGACATGATCTGAAAGAAAGGAAATACGTGTGTATGTAGAAAAAAAAATTTTGCTTATTCACTACTTAGAGCAGAGCACAACCTCTGACCACACTGTCTTGCGTGTAAATGAATAGCCTATACAAATCCACGGTACAGTAATCGCATTAATAAAAGAAGTAGAGAAAAAAAGCTGACGTGATAGAAAAACTGCACTTTCAGAATCAGCATAACTATTTTAGTGTAAATAAGCTTAAAAATTGAAGTCAACAAAAAATTTGTTAAAAACTTTTCCCCAGTGTAATGGATTTAATGTATTATTATAAATGTCTTCAATTATCCCACATACTGTTATTCATGGTTGGTTTAGTTTATCAGTGATCTAAAAATATTCTACTGATTCTCTCATATGTTTGTATTTCTGCCTTTTAATTTTTAAGTGGCTGGTCCGGAATATATATTTTCTAAACTCAAGTTTCAGGTACATCTTTTATTATATATATTTTAGTTTATGTCGAACTGGAGAGATATGCATTTTTACATATCTTAGTTATAAACAACTATAACTAAAAAACAATTTTGGTCTAATCAGGTACATGACTGGGGTCTCTTTACCTAGGTGGCAAATTTCCTATAATAAATCCTTATGTTGTTATTAGAGCGATATGAAAGTCTGAACAATATAGTTTATTATCATTATTATTTTTCATGTCAATGATTGGATGTGTTTCTATATTTATTTTAATATACAATATTGTTAATTTGTTTGCTTATACATCTTTTATAAAATATGCAGAATTACTGCTTGGCTACACTCAAAGTATGAAGAAGCGAATTTTTCCCCGCAAAACACATTATTGTTTTAGAGTTGTGATAACATTTTGGGTCACAATACCTGAAGTTATATGCTTTACTTTTAGGTATATGGCTACTGACTCTGCAGCCACTTACTAACATATGTATGCAACGTGTTATTTTCTCACAATACATTGTTTTCAATTAAATCTATTGAATATGTATTCAGCTGCCACATGAATATGATATTAAAACATTCTAAAAAATATTAATTAGGTTATTGTTTATTATGTTTAATCACTAGCATCTTGCTGAGAGAACCAATATATATATTTTCATAATTTGTACAAGTGAATATCAATAGGCGGACAGCTTAATACATATATTTTCAGATTGATTTTTTAAACTCTGTTTTTACCCTTCTTTTTATTTAGTTTAGATTTTAAACATAGAGTTTTTACATTATTACATAAAGTTTTTTTTTTGTTTTTTTTTAGTGAATTTAATGTTGGGATGTGGCATTTCTTTCTCTTTTACCACCGTTTTGTCTGTACAGTATGTGATATATCATTATCAATCTGTGTTGAGCTGTTAAGACATTTGACACCCAGCTTGCCCAAGAAGTAGATTCATGCTTGAAACTTGTGAGTGAATGCAGAGAACTGAAAAAGAAAGGTATAAGGAAAAAAATGCAATTCGATTGCTAATAACTGATAGACTGCTGAGTGTATACAGCATCTGTGGTGAGATTGAGGAAAGCTGGATCAAGAGCAACCAGCACAGCATATACAGCGGGATACTGCGAAGGGACCAAGCCTATAACACTACACCAAAGTAGTTGAAGAGTTGTTTATAGCAGCAGTAAAAATGGATAAAGCATGTGAAGAACAAACAGGGGCTGAAATTAATCACAAACATTACACAAAAACCTGTAAAAGTGTGAACTGCCATGTAGCCACACGAATAACTGCAATGTACCAAAATGCCCCGCATCCAGTGCTAAAATAAAAATATGTGACACTATTTTTTAAAAAGTGTTATGTGAAAGCAAGACACAGGAACATAAACATGTTTAGAATGTTGAGAAATAAAACTGCACATAACAGAAATAAAGATGGTCAAATCAGGAAAAGGGATTTTATTTCATTTAAAGGGTTAATTAATAGGTCTAGTTAACCCTTGTAAGACACATTTTAGTAGAATCGAATGGCAGATGTTTGTATGGAGACATACAGACCCCAGCAAAGACAGGAAAGTTAAAATTGGTCAAAAACAGTATATATATATTTTTTTTTATTTATTTTTTTAGTTGAAGCGGAATTCATTTAGAATCTTGCAAGCTCAGGAACACATCTCACTTTAGTTATTTCCCCACTGTGTACAATGATTTAGTGTTGCAAATGTCATTGTTTTGACAAAACAGATGACAAAACAGATTTTTATAGCAATCGACAAGTTAGTTATAATCAGAATGTAAATTGTTATTGTAAGACTTTTTAAAATGGTTCTTTTTTATTTTAAATTTTTAATGAAAGATTTATGATTTTTCAAAAAAAACATGGGCATCAGAACACATAGTACCTAATGTACAGAACCAGGTCTTAAAAAGAAAGCTCAATTATCTGGATTTATACAAGCATATATCACTATAGAGATCAGAACAGAATTGTTCACCACCAGGGGGTATCAGTAAATAAGCAAAAAATATTTGTCTGTAAGGAACTTTTCTTTGACACGTAATCCTATAGCATGCAAAATTCCACAAGCTGTATCTGACCTGAAGAACTTTAAGAAAAAAAAAAGGTGTCTGAAGACAGGAAAGAAAAAAGACAATAACAGAAAAAAACAGAACAAAAAGTAAACATACATGTAGAAAAGGAGTTTAACCTCAAAGAGGAAAGGGGTTGGCTCCTAAACCTATATAGTGATTTCTGGGCTTCACTATGGGCACAGTTAGCATCCCATTCAGACCATATAACTTGGCGCTTATCCCAACAATCATTCATTCTGGCTGTTGGCAACTCCATTAGCTTAATGTCTCGTTTGCGTTTATAAAGATCTAGCTCTGTAGGTTAGGATGTTATTTTCCACCATAATGTAATTAGGTGCCTAGCTGCAGTTAGCTCATGAGCCGTTAATTTAACTTGAATAGACTGTTAATTACGAGAACTAGTAGGCGTATTATTGGGTCCCTGTATATGGGGGTAGAGAACAATCTAGAAAGGAGCCCATCAACCAGTCTCCAAAATGGGACAATATTGGGCAGTTCCATAATGATATGTTCCCCCTGCTTTTCCACATCTCCAACAAAGATTATACACTGTTCCGGTGTACCAGTGCATTATTATTTTATATAATACATTATTTATATAATGTTTTCACGATATATGGTACACCATGAGCTTTACAAACCCATATACAATATGATTTGCCATATTTCTAGTGGGATAGGCCTGCCCAAAGTTTCCTCCCACTTATGCATATAGGAATGGGAAATCTGAGCCCCTGTGCCCACCCCTGCTAGGATCTGATAGATATCAGAAATCAGACCACATCCACCCGGTCCACCCATACATGCGCCTTCAAAACCCATACCTCTAGTAAGCTATTGAGCATAATGGGGGGGATAGTTTAGCACTCTATAGCATCGAGTTAAGATGTGTTGGAGAGACCCATAAATGCTCTAACTCATACTAACTGTCCATCTTTTTATACGGGGTTAAAGTAGCCCATGATGCCGACTGACGGAGCTGCATAGTAATACTTAAGAAATTTTGACACTCCATGTCCTCCTGGGTCCTTATGAGAGCAAAGGATTTATTTTATATATTCTGTAAATCTTATGAGCCCAGATTAAATTCAAGTCCATTTGGAAATGTTTAAGAGCCGGGTGGGGATGGGGACATGCAGTACCCATGTCCCCAGTACACAGGAAGTACGGACATCATAATTAGGAAGATACATTCAAAGAAAGAAACATGTAGCAGTTTATGGAGGAGATTGCTAATCTCCCGAAACCTCTTAGTTTACAAGTTACATTTATAAGTAGTCTGAAATGTGGGAGTAAGAAAATGATGCGAAAAATTTGTTAGGAGAGTTTTCTAGGACAGGTTTAGTGGAAGGGCTTCAGTCTTTGAAGGGTTAACTTCATTTCCTCATAGAACTCAAAATTCGGCCAAAACCGCACAGACACGGTAATGAAATGTGGAGATTGGTAAGGGAAAGTAAGATCATCTGAAATAAGGTCCTCTGCGTATAGAGCAATAGTGTAGAATTTATTTTTAATGCATATTCCGAATAGTTCAGTATGTTGCCCAATAATCTGAGCTAGTTGCTCAATATACAGTGCGAAAAGTAAGGGGGATAGTGGGCGTATCTGATGGTCATTTTTAATCTGAAACACCGGTGACATGGCATGAGTAAATTTGACCTCTGCTGTAGGTGCAGAATATAACACTCGAATCGCCTGAAAGAAAGCCCCCCCCAATTCCCACTGCACGCAATGTTCTAAACATAAATGGCCAACTTAGCCTGTCAAAGCCTTAAAACTGAGAAATAGCATTCCATTTCGTTGATTTCTTTCATTAGAGAGATAGTTAACTTTGTGTTATCAGCTGCTTGATGTTCCATGATAAAGCTTTTTTTAAAAGGGCATACAATTTTATGGGACTTTTCAGGCCAAACCAAAACCAGAATAAAATTTTACAAAAAAATTTTATTTCAAAAAACAAACACCAACAGTCTTTAAACAAATAAAAACATATCATGTAAATGTCCCCTGCAAAAGTACCAAAAACTTGTTTACAAGTTGTCAACACGTTTCGTGGAAAAAACTGCTTCTTCAGGACAATTTCAGGAGATAAGGATGCCTACATCAGTCCAAACATCTCATCTCAGAAGACGCCTAATGTCTACATGTCCAATTGCTCAAATGAACCATGATAAAGCCTACTTGATCCCCTGTAATAGACAGGAAAAGCTGACCAAGACGTGTGGCCAATATCCTGGTGAATAGTTTAGGTCTGAATTAAGGAGGGCTATTGGGCAGTAACTGGATGGATCCACAGGAACCTTACCTGGTTTTAGGAATACCAATAGATGGGAATGTAGCATAGTTGGCGGTACTGCCGATCCGTCCATAAAATCATCACACAAAAAGGTCAAATGCGGCACTAAAATAGAGCTAAAAGATTTGTAATAAAGGTAAGGTAAATCATGGGGCTTTGTTTGAAGGGAGTGCTGTGATGGCTGCTGTAACCTCAGTTGGGGTTACAGCTCTGTTAAAAGATTCAACCTCCGAAGCCGCGAGAGTGGGAAGAGAGCAAGGAGAGAGATATGTATAAATTTTAGAACACAGCTGAGACCCTGTATTCTGCTGGGTATAATACACTGTAGAATATAGGTCCCTAAAAAAGTCCTAAAAGATCTGGGCTATCAGTTCCGTAATACCCTTGATTGTCCCTAATTGCCACAAGAACAGCTTAAGCCACCTGAACCAGTAGTGTGTCCCCTTTATTACCTTTATCATAAAATTTTCGGTCTAGTCATGGTCTAGTCCCTTGTCAGTACCTTCCTGTTTTCATTCTGGTGTTCCTCTCCTCCCCCCTTACTCCGTGATAAAAACCTTCCCTAAAAATGATATTTGAGAGGAGTTGGGAACATAGACCTTACAAAGAACAATGGTTACTGAACTCACATAACTATGGAGAATTACATAGCATCCATCTGGATCTATTAAAAATTGGATCAATGTGAAAGGAGTCCCTGAGCATACCATGATGGCTACCCCAGTGATTTCATATTGTCTGTATTAGTTGCATAACCCAAGGCATAATAACGTGCAAGAATGACAAAAGTTAGCGTGGTGATGTCTACACTCCTGCAGGGCAAGTCTACCCTTTGAACCCCTTAACATTTAGTAAATTACACTTAAACATTTAATAAAAATAGGGAAACCCATTAGTGTCACACTGAAGGAAAAAAAACATAAAAAAATAACAAAACAAAACAATAAAAAAAAATAACATTACCAAAACATTAGTAATGTATGCTTTGCAATATGTTTAGCTGCCCCTTTAAAAGAGAACTTTGAGGTCAAAAGAAAAAACATAAAAACACAAAACCATCAAGCAGTAGTGGTGACCATTCAAATAAATAAAGAAACCAAGGATGGGAGAGCTGTTTTCCCTGATCTGCGAGAGGGGGGGCACAGTTATCACCCAGCCTATGGGTATACAGCAATATATACATGTGTTTTAAACTATCAAGTAAAATCAAACCGCAGCATCATTTAGGAAAACAATAAATCAGTAGAAGAGCATTAAAATAGTGCTAGGCACATATTCTATAGTAGGAAGAACTAAATCCTTTATGAAATGGGGCTAGAGCATGGTCTCCAAAAATGCTTTTTTTTAAAAAAAAAAAAATTGTAGGTTTTATTTAGGGTGCAGGGTTTCCCCTAATTTTAAAAACTGCAGTTGGTGACAAAGGCCATCGTTGGGGAAGAGGGCATTTTTCCCACCATGGCAAGGTTTGTGGGTGTCGGTACAGGGGTACTAATTAAAAAAAAGGTTTTTAGAAAAAAAAGTTATAAATCTTTTTTTTTCCTACCAATACCGTTTCACTAACTGTCACATTCGCTCAGGTGACTCAGTTGCGTGCACAAAAAGAAGCAATTGGATTTTTTTCTAAAACATCTTTGGTGTTTTTAAAGCGACTTTGGGTTACATGTCACAGTAATTAATGTCTCACTGTGTATCATTATTTGACATAACACATTTTTAAGGTAAAAACACATTTTTAGCAATCAAGCAATTTTTAGCTTAAGAATACAATTTGCTATTGCCTAACTTTCAACTAATATATAAACTGTCTGTTGAAACACACATTTGTTGGCTATGTTTTTACACAGTTGCCATGCGTTATTTATTTAATATAGCTGGTGATTCTCAGCATAATCTCCTACATGTGTGCTTTCTTTCAACCATTGTGTAAAAGCTGTATTTAGAGCTATGTCTAAAAGGAAAATGATAAAAATAAACACTGGAAGCAAACAGCAAAAAATAGGCAGCAAATTAAATCACCAGTTCTGCAAACAGATGAAGTAATCATATAGAATGAGAACAATAGAAGAGAAACAAGATGAATGAGCACTTTAAAAAACCTATCAAAGAAGTAGTCTCAGTAGTAGTCTTTGTACAAACTATATATATATATATATATATATATATATATATCTAAATAACTTAAAGCTTATATATCACAAACATTTTTACTTCACATAACAGGGTAGACAACTCTTTTTTGTAAAAATGTAAAGTAAAAATTACCTTCTTTTTTTCCCTTTAACTGTGGCAAAATAGACAAAATGGGAGAGCAGAGCCTCCTGGGATACCCACGTAATGCATCCCAGGCATTCCAGGCTCCTGGCTGCTCCTTCTATGCATGCCCATTATCAGACATGTGCAGAAGGAGATTTTATCACTTTTTGTTTCCCTTTACATGCAAGATTGGGTGACATAGCCAGAAGAAAGTGGATTTCCTCCCTACTGCAGATAAGAGGAGTAACAAACGTTTGGCACCACAAAAGTAGCAGATACCCTCTCCACCCACCATACCAAAATTTGCCCAAAAAGGGGTAAAAGACAAGTAGCTGACTAACTGTGTTTGGATGTAATGGGCGACTCGTCTCCAAAAACTTTTGATTACGGGGCATTTCTAATCAAATTAGGTCTGCTTGTGCGGCACCACATTTAAGGCAACTTTTGGATTCGGACAAGCCCATGTGTAATGCCCTTCTTGGGGAAATATAGGCTCTGTGGAATTATTTAAAGAACATTTTGCGGTATTGCACAGACAGCACCGCTCTCCAGGACACTCATGACAAACAACATTTTCAGCAGGGTTGATACTTCTGGGTTGAGGAATTGTTGTCGCCAAACCACCAGACCTGAGGCCTATTATAGGTCCTCCCTGAGGATGCGGTAGAAATTGAATATTGTTTTCGAGGGGGATGGAGGGTTTAACAACATGGTATCCAAAGAGTTGTGCCAGTTTGTTGCAGAAAGGGAGTGGGTGATTGGGGAGCTATAGTCACGTGACTGGAAGATTTAAAAACAATTTTGTGGGGTTTTTGAGTGCTGTTGGTTTAGTTCAGTTAGAGAATTGGGTTTGCATGTTTTTGGATTGAGTATCAGTGGTACTGATGTTAGACTGATATCTGCCCAGGCTCAAAAGATAGGGGAGGTGAGTCCAAGGGTGACGTCAGAATTTCCCTACAATGGAGGGAATAGAGAGGTGTGGGCAGTTAGGAGTTCCAAAAGGGAATGCCAGAGCTGCCATTGTGAGGAAATAAGTGGATTTTGATCAATAGATTTAGGTAAGAGTTCCTCATGGAGATGGAGGAGGAAGATGGGGTAAAGGGAGAAACAAAGTCCATATGTAAGTTGGTATAAAAGGGGGAACCATGGAGCCAGTGATTGAGAATACATAGGAGAGCTTCTTCATTGTAAAGCGCAATGTCGGGTAGGTTGAGGCCCCCGTTGGTAACTAGTAAATAGAGAACAGAGCGAACAATTCTGCAGTATTTACTGCCCCAAATAAAGTGTCTGAACAATCCACTTATGTAAAGATTTCTTAAGGTGTTAGGAAGACAGGGAGTTCTTGGAGGAAATAACAGTATTAAATCACCCACTAATAGTGACTGGCCCAAAAACCAAACCAAAAAAAGTAAGTAAATAAGTGGAAGCTCATCTAACCCTGGACTAGGAAGGCACATTCAGGCAAGGCATAAAAGAATGAACGAATTGAGACATTATAGCAAATGAGTCAGATATGACCTCATTAAATGTCATTATTGGAGTATATGCATGTTTGCGTTCCAGGGTCTCATGACAGGACTTCCGCCGGAACCAGGAGTGACATCACTTCTGGTTTGGGCATTCCATGTGGAACACTGACGGAAAACGACTGACAGGTCCCCTCAGGACCTTGCTACAGGCGGAAATACATTTTACCAGGTAAGTTTTTCATTTGGAAGGAGCTTATTATATATATATCATTTTGCATTTGTTCCAATATGATTTAAAAAAGGTCAGACAGGGCAGATGATATTTCTTTATCTGGCAAGTCTAAGTTCCAGACTGCTTAACTCTTGACTAGATGGAATACTGAGCAAATTTGGCACGATTTGTTCAAGTATTCAATTTAGGTACTGTCTTTTCCACCAAGTGTTATGTGGGAGAGAGTTTTTCAGTGCAACAGGCTAAACTGTCTGAAATGGTCAACATTGTCTGTGTTCAGTTTGAAATGACTTATGTTCATTAAAAAGGAACCAGCCATGGACTAATGACCTTTTTTCAGACACTTTTTTTTGAAGCCAAGCAGTAATTGCACCACTACCAAGCACACTAGCACCACCACCATAACCCCCAACAACACATTTAGAGGTTAACCAATCACAACATTGATTTAGTCTGACCCTGTATTGTCCCAGCTTTTTAAAACTGACTAAGGAGAGCATTGTTAGTGGGTAGTCAAATTATATTTCTAACAATGGGGAAAACTATCTGTGGCTGATCACTAAGTGAAACAGCAGCATTCTAACTGTAATTAAAATATGACTGTATATCTTCCCTCGTTGTGGTAAAAATTTAAAAAAAAATTGCCTTTTTTTCTATGCATAGTTAAGGCTTCAGCTATCACCCAATGGATTCAGAAAGTATTCAAACCTCCCCCTTATAATGCTACCATTTTTATTTTTTTTCTATTTATTCTACACCCCATAATGTGAAAGTGAAAACAGTTTTTTTTACTAAATTGTCTCAAATACTGTTTTCACTTTGTCATTATAGGGCACTGAGTATAGATTAAGGAGCTCTTAGAAGTATACTGTTTGTACCAAAGTTCTTCTGTTTGAGTATTTTGGAGGCCACTTTTGAGGCCTTCTAAATAGAGGTGTGCCTTTCCAAATCATGTCAATCAATTTATTTACCATAGTTGGACTCCAATCAAGGTGCAGAACCATCTCAGCAGCAATTTCAAGTGTTGTTCCAAAAGGTTTGACTACCTATGTAAATATGTGATAACTCAGCTTTTCTTTTTAAACATTCTTTTTGTGAACTGGTGCCAGAAACTGGACTGTATATTATAGATGAGGCCTGAAAAATGTACAGTGCAGGATTATGTTTCAATCTATGGAGTATATTCCTCTTTAAATACTGGAATTTTGTATTTTGTCTGCATTGGAAATTGCATCTTTGCATTTTGACATTATCCTGACATTCTGACATTTTTAAGTCTGTAATCTACCAGAACCCCTCCCCCAAATCCTTCTCGATTGATGACTCACCCAGTTGTATTCCTTATTGAATGTATAATGCATCCACCAAAGCATAAATGTACATTTATTACCATTAAACTTCATTTGCTACTTGGTTGCCAGATCAAACAGTGTTTTTAGGTATTTTTAAGTTAGAGACATCTTGTCTACTACATTTACATTAAATTTACATTACATAACTTGGTGTCTTCTGCAAACATAGGAACTTTGAATCCTAAACTCATCTACAAATATCAAGTAAAAAAGTGGTGCAAAACTATATATTAAATAAGTTCCAACTCACCATAAATGAAACCAAAGCTTTTTATTGAACATATTTCATTCTCTTAGTAATCAGCTTAATGATGTCACATGCACTCAGGAAGCACCGCTCAATGCATTTCTCCAGAAAAGGCATCATCAGGGGTGGAGCTCCCCTCTGCATGTCACGATTAAATACTAGTATTGATTAATATGCGAGTGTGACAAGTGCCTCAATGTCCTTTACAATATGCCTACAACTAATAATTTTGCAGCAATTTCTATGGGGATGGTAAGCACTTTTTCTTGCAGTTCATTACACTCTGAAGAAAGCTGCTTTTACCCTGTGCACAATTTTATTGGTTTTTTTTTTTTATCTACCTACCATATACCTAACAACCAAAAACCATTCAGAAAATGGCCACGATTGGAGCTTTTGATCAGGCCCAAATTCCTACACCAAAAAAAAAATCGCAGTGGCAGCTAGCTGGAACTGCAAGTGCCATGTGTAGATTTAACTGCCCATAGGGTTAGCTGGACATTTACATACATCCGTCCATTCTAGGGAAAGGACAGCCAGGGAGTACTGTCCTTATCTGCCTTGCTAGATTGGCTAATCACATGGGCATGAGGTCCACCCACCAGATGGGTGTAACTCCTCTTATTGTACAATGGAGATCAGCGCTTGATTTACCATTTGAGGGTCCACTATTTGGACATCAGTGGATCGTGTAAAGGTAAGTATTAGTTAAAACAATGAAATGTATTTTTAACTTTTTGTGGTGTGTTCCTTTCTAGGCATTTTCAATATATAGGGATGAGAAAGGGGTACTATTTCTCCAGGGTGAGGGAGCAAAAATCTACTCTTCTCCAGCACACAGTGCTGCCAGTAAGACAAGCACTCCATATAAACCAGCAGTTTAACACTAGCAGCCAATGTTACTGGAAGAATTTCTCATCAACTGCTGCATGTATACACAATAGCCCAAGCTACTTTGGGAACTAAAATTCCCCATTTTACTCAGACAGTTCCTCTTGAGAGCAATTTTGATCAACTAAGGAAAGCTTAACAGCTAACCCATAGTACTTGAGAGGGATCTAGGAACAGAACCTCAAACCCTCTTCCCTCAAGTGGGGAACAACATTACAGAAGATCCTCTCATCCTTTTACATTCTGGAAATGAATATGGATACTGTTAGCACTGCAGGTGGTGCCGGCGCCCCTGCTCCTAATTGCAGGCACGGGCGCCGGGTTCTATCTTTCAGGTAACCCCACTACCTGTGTTCCATGCCTGAGTTTCCTTCATGCTGAGACTTGCTCTGGTGTTTGAGCTGTCGTGGGTGTGTCTATTAATCTATGAGGTAACACATACACGCCCTCTGTTTTCTACAGCCCATGGCTGGTTTTCTGCAGGTATTTAAAGGCACCTCCTACTACAGGAAGTTGCCTGAGCAATCTCTAGGTTTACCTTGTGTAACTCTCAGTGCAAAGGTGTTTACTCTGTTTGCCTTGCTGTGTACCGGACCTTGCTTACGTTTTTGGACTTAGCCTGTTTGCTGCCTGACCCTGACCTCAGATTACGTTTTTGGACTTTGCCTGATTGCCGCCTGACCCTGATCTTGGATCCTGGTTTCTGGACTTCTTGGCCACGCAAGCCCCTCAGTGCTTGCACCGGGTTTCCTGACTCCTGTGGTCAGCTGCTACTGGCCTGGGGATTGCTCTGGAGTGGCACCTGGCAGCTACCCCGCAGCCCAAGCCTATCCTCACCATCAGAGGCTCTAGTGAAGACCTGGTAGCGGCTTAGTCACGCCCCTCTAGAGCATACCCAGTCAGTGGCACAGTGGGTCCACACCCGCTTGCATAACAGATACAAGTTGAGCAAATATATTTATCTTGAATTTAACACCCCTTTCAACTTGTTCTAATACATTTACAACAACCTATAAAATCAATCTGATCCCTTCACACACAGATTCAGTGGTAACTTTTCCATTGCAGTCACTGCCACTCTAAAAGTCTGTGAATCTCTTTGTATTTTAAAATAATTGTTTTAAATGAATGGCATTACCACATGTACATTTACCATAGAATCGATTACATCCCTATACGCTCTGAGAAAGCCAATATGGGCATCCTCTGCATTCGTTTGTCCTTTTGTATGTACACTGAAAGAAAAGTATGTATAATAAATGGGAAATTGTAACGCACTTGTGAGAAACCTTTGTTTGTAGAACCTTTTTGTATCTAATAAACACTTGTTTGTATTGCCACAAAACCCCACTTTCCTGAACTTCTCTTTAATTTGAAGCTCTAATATACATTACTACCCATAAGTATTTAGGGCTTGGCACAACATTTTGACCTTAAAAAAATCCTTTAAGGAGGAGAAAAAGTGATGGAGGGGGGAAGAAAATGGGGACAAAGAAAGGGGGAGGGGGAAGAGACAAATAGGTGACTAAAACAGGGACCATTATTGGCTGGACATTGATAACAATCGGCTAAGATTTTAGGATTTTTTTTTCTCTCCTGGGCTGTGGAGAGATGAATTGTAAGTTAGAGATAAGGATCTCATCCATTCCTCTGCAGAGAATAACATATCGAGCTCTAGTTCCCATATAATTAAAAAGGCAGTTTCCAGCAGTAGTTTATATTAGTAGGAAACCACGTGTTGGTAAATCTTGCAATGCAGTATAGAGCAAAGCTTGGGTATCAGCAAAAGAAGAAAGCAAGGATGAGAATGAAGAAGGTATAGCAGAGGGAGGCAGACAATAATAAGGGTCCACCCTAATTGGAAGTGTGTGTCCCTATTGCATGCTAATAAGAGGTTAGTGCCCATAGCAGGAGGAAAAGCAGGATTGTCGAATAGTGGAGAAAGCAGGCCTGGGACAGAGAATATTGTTTGAGTGCATAGTAAACAATCCCATGAGGAAATGAGTGCCTCAGGTACAAAAAGAAGTGGATAGGGCCAGTGAAGACCAGAATGACTGATCTATGGTAAGGATGTTAGGTCACAATTGACAAGAGAATACTCAAGATAGACCCAGCTTTTCCGAACTCTGATGTGAAAGCTGAAAACCGATCATGTGAGAACCTCAGCTTGATAATATAAAGAGATATTTTTAAGCCCAATACCTCTATATACTTTAGACCTTATCAAGGTATTGTGGGAGATCCCTGGGCATTTATAGCCCCAAATGAACGACTGTCTTAAGCAACACTGAATTTTGTGAAGGAATTTAGAAGAAATGAAGATAGGCTTTAAAAAAACTCAGGGTATTTCTAGCAAACGAGGACAGGGGAAGGAAGGAGTGTTTAAAGACGTCTGACTGGACAAAATGAAAGAGGGGTTTAAAAATGTTTTGTTTAAAACATATTTCTAAATGTACTCTTTCAAAGTTCTGATGTCTTGGAAATTTATGTGTGATAAATGTGGAAAATAATAAAAGGCAAATCAATTGTTAGGGTTGTTTTTCAAGTAGCCGCCCCCAAGAGAGGGCACCTGTTTTCTGATCTGCTCCAATGTTTTTTGACATGGTAGACATGATATGGGAATGACTAATAGAAGAGATACACAGAGAAAAAAAGGGTTGAAACGTGAGAGACAAGGGGGAGGAAGGGTGGAGAAGAAAGAGAAATAATAGAAGAGTAGAGAATAAGTACAGTGCAAGAAAAGTAGAATTGAAAGAGCCACAGGGATAACAATAGGAAAAAGACTCACATAAGAACAAGGTTTAAAAGGATAGTGATTGGGAAGAGTAAGGATAGAGAAGAAAAAGAAATGGATACAGAGTGGAGAACAACTAAATGCAGCGCAAGAAAAGTAGAATTAAGAGGGATAAAAATTAGTAAATAAATAGAGGCAGTGCAAGAAGAGTTGTAATGAGGAAGGGCCAAGCTAGCCAGAAAGGGAACCAGGCAGATATAGGATAGTTAGGTTCCATTTGCATCTGTTTTCCTTGTTGGTTAGCCAAACCCCATTTGGACCTGGCTCACTTGCTAGTTTAGGGCAGATCCTCCACTTGCACCTGACTAGCCAGGCAGGAGCCAAGTACAAGTGAAGGGTCTAGTCTAGTCAGACAGGGATCTGTCTAGTGCAGCCAACAAAGACAAGGGACCCAGGTGCAAGTGGAGTCTAACGTCCATTTTTACCTGGCTCTATTACTGGGTAGTCCAGACCCTGATAGAACATTTAGGTATGGGGGGTGGGGCAAAGATATTTACTTCGAATGGGGGTCAGAAATTTCTGATGGTGGCCCTGATGAGTATGAGCCCATCTGTGGGATATTGTGTTAAATGTTTTTGTGAAGTCCAAATTTACTATATTTACTGACATTCTATTGTCTAAATCAGTGTTTACCAACCAGGATTTGTTCAAAAATGGACAGGGTGTCCCTTTAGCAATGAGCAATTTGTGCCTCTAAGATCAGTTAAACTGACACCAGTGACCTTTCTGGATATTTGTGAGGGTGATTTTTTTCCCAATGACCTTCAAACTAATATAATGTGAACAGTAGAAAATGTAATTATAGCAGGGTTTCCCTAAGATATGAAAACTATTTCATTGTTGAAAAGGTTCAGAAAAGGCTGGCCTAAATGTTTACTAAATGTTTATGGTCAACCTTGGACTTCCTTGAATCCATGCTATCACTTATAATATAATTGCCCAGAACAAAAAGCTCTTCTGCAGCAGTGATTCTTTACCAAACACAACTCAATTACAAGTCAGACTTACAGATCGGGAGTTTATTAGTCAAGACCTTGCTTCCTTTTTAAAGCAAGATAAAGAAATACTGTGATTATGCATTTTGAGACAAGCAAAGGTTATCAGTCAGTTAATAAATGTTAATGCTTCACTGGTGTATGCAAATCTTTAGTAATATTAATATCACAAAGAATATCACCTAATGTGAATGATCTGTATTCTTTCCCTGATAACACTACCCTGTTAGGAATATTATTATAAAATGTTATATATAAGATCTAATTTTTTACTCCTGGCAAATTGTTTTTTTCCCACATGTTTATTTTTTTTTAAATTTGGCTACATGCATTTTGGTCTTCAGCCAAACAAGAGGGTTCTTGCTCACCTGTTTGATTCTGCTGGGACATGTTTATCTATTAAATATCTATGCAATATGTATACCAAAATTGTAATCCCCGAGTAAGTACAGGGGGCCAAATGGACCAGTTTGGCAATGAAGATCACACTTAAAGAAAAACAGGCCAAGTAGAGAAGATTTAAAGAGTAAGTATGAGAAAATGTGACAGCAGGCACCGTGAAGAAACATTTAAGTATAAAACAAGACAATATCATAGAAGTATATGAATATGGTAGCAGATGTAGGTAAAACAAACATAGGTATCTCGGGTAAGTGCTTTTAACAATAAGTTTTTATGCTGGCCACTGCACTAGGCTCGTGCCTGAAAACAAAGAAGAGTTTCAAGCCTTTTTTACACAAACACATTGCAAATATATTCCTACAGATAATAAAAGGCAAAAAGTAAAACGTGTGAAAATGTAGCCTACGGCTAATGTTAAAAAACTAATTAAAAATATAAAAAAAGAACATTGCAAAAATATTTAAAAAATCTTTAACTTCATGATTTTGAAAATTATAAAGAATATAAAAAAAAATTATAAAAAGCAAATTGAGTGTGCAATCATTCAAAGTGAAAGACATGTTGCAAAAGAAAGTAGGACAAATCCCCAAATGATTTAAAATATATTATTAGCAAAAAGCTTACAAGATGACTCATGGTTGGTGACAGGAGACAAAGAAAAGGTAAGAAGAAAAGATAAAAAAGATTTAGTAAACACTTTTTGCAGCTCTGTGTACACAAACGAAAACAGAAGAGCTCAAGCCAAAAATAGGAATAGCATCACAGCCCTAAACAAACCACAATGACTCAAAACTGATATGATCAAGCAACAGTTTGAATTTTTAAATTAATAATAATAAAGTACCAGGACCAGATAGATTACACATGTGTGTAATGTAACTTGCAAATATGTTTGACCTTCTCTTTTGACTCTGTGACTCGCTAGATCCAAAATTAATTTGTGAATGAGTTCTATTTTTTGTCCTTTGATATGCCTTTTTAAGAACTTTCTTGCTGTAACTCTGTACAAATAATCTAGCACTAAGATCTTTGGGCACCTGCTTTGCTGCATTGGGTCATTTCCAGCACTGTCTGCACTTCCTTTGAATTCTGTGTAAAATCATTTAGAATAAATGAAATCATAATTTGGTCACTGCTACCCAGATTTTCCTTTATATGTACATCTGTTATAAGCTCTGCATTTTTAAAACAAAATAGGTCCAGCAGAGTTTCATTTCTAGATGGGGCTCAGTACCACCCATCAGTATGCCTTTCATAAAAGAGTTTTTACAAATTGAAAAAAAAACACTGGCTTTGAAATTACAGGGTTCAGCTTTTTGAGGACATGTGGGTGTAATCCATGAGGTCCTGGTTCTTTATCAACCATAATTTCATCCAGCTCTTTCTCAATTATTTATCAATATTGAGCCATTGTGGCATGTTTAAGGCTGTGGCATTGCTATTAGCATTTTGGACATTTAAAAAAGTGTTTAGTAATTCTGCCTTTTCTTTCTCCCCATTTACCATCCCTGAGAAATCTTTTAAGGGGCTTACATGCTAAGACCTAATCTTTTTGCTAGGAATAAAGAAAATTGGGAGGGTCGTCTTATATTCTTTTGCAATCTGTCTTTCATTTTGAAGATTTGCACATTTGATTTTCTTTTCCCATGTTAAGTGTTAAAGTGTATGAAAGCACAATTAGAAAAAAGACTGAGCAAGTATGGGTTGTTTTGGGGGAGCTATCAGAAGAAAGCAATCGTAAGACATGGCTTGGGTTTGCAAAATTTGCATCTTGCACTAAAGTGGAGTTCAGCCATAATGCACAGTGCACAATTAGTGAAAACGTATCACAAAATATCTGCACAAACACCTCAAGTAAAGTCGTGGAGTGGAGTTGATTTGAGCTTAATTTACAGCCAAAAGACCTAGGCACTTTAAAATCATTGATTTGCCAATAAATTCCCTTTTTATACCAAAGTATTCCAGAGTCAAATGTGAGGCTATCAGTGCGACAGCTAAAACTAGCCCAAAATTGGGTCATGACGAAATTGGCTCAAGCACACCAGCAAATCAGAATGTCTGAAAAAGAAAATAATCAAAAAGATGCAGTGGCTGATTCAAGGTCCAGACCTTAACCTGATTCAAATGCTATGGTTGTACCTTAAGAGAGCTGTGCATAAACAAATGCTCTCAAGAACCAATGAACTGAAAAAATGATCTGTAGTAGTGCGGCACAAAATCCTTCCACAAAGATGTGAGAGACTGATAAAGTCATCCAGTATTTAATTACTTTATGCTATTATTGCTAAAGGTAGTTCTTTTAGTTAATAAACAATGCATGTACTTACATTTTCACACATGGCTACTCTATTTTGACATTGTAAACTGTGTTTAACACCTTAGACATGCTTTTTTTTAATATTTCATTATTTTTTTTATTATTATTTAAATTTTTTATTATTTGTTATTTAAAACCTTAGAATTGAAAGATGGTATGCGTTTTCATCTTTTTTATGATCTGTGCCACACCTGCTATAAGGATATGTAAACGTTTAGCTTCAGGCATTATTTTCAATGCACGGGGAGGTGCCAGATAGGCCACCCCTATTTTGACCTCTCCCTAGTTCTTTCAATTTATCCACATTGTCTAAATGTCCTGTGGGCTTGTCCCACATAGGTTGCTGATCAGCAGGGCGGACAGGTGTATATATAGGAGGGAGAAGTGCTTGTGTTTTAGATTGTGATAACAACCAGCAACAGCCTGTTCTAATAGAGTGTGACAGCTAGTGGCAAAAAAACTTTTAGAATCAGGTTTTTCATACACCAAGGACTAGACAGCCAGCAGGAAAGCATTTGCCTGCCTTAATGGACATAGCATACACCTGGTTGCTTTGCTAGGTATAAAATCTAATTGACTGCCTTGATGGACATGGCATCTACATGGCTCCCTTAATCGATTGTAACTGGGGGTCTGCACTGAGTTCTTTACTGAAGTTTATGATGAAAATGATTATTTTCCTTTTTTAATAAAAAGAAAGCAAAAACATATGCAAATTAGTGTATGCCTAATGCTTGACACTAGAGGATTTATATTGTTATAAGTAAAAAATGTTTTGGGTTGAATTTGGTTGTTATCCCTCTCTCATATAGAGGATAAAACTATATGTGACCCCATCCCCCTTTTTATGGATCTTGATATATGTTTACTTATAGATACCGAAACTAAAAGAACATTTTTTAGGGAAGTGGGTGATCCAGTCTGTTGATTTCTCCCGTCTCCTTCCCACTATACATATTTGGTTTGTTATCTGTGCTATATGTGCCTGTCTCTAAACAACCCTTTTCTTGCATAGTAAGTAAACTGTTGTATTAATTTTTTTAATTCTATATATATTATTGTTTCTAGGGAGCATACTATACATGTGATTCTGTTTTAAGGTACTCGTGAAGAAGCTGACCATGATGTCTGAGAAATGCATTTTATTTTAACACAGCAATTGACCCGTGTTGGAAATACCAGATTGTATGTGGACATGATACCTAAACTACCCTTGTTGGAAATACAAGAATGGAATACCAGAATGTATGTGGACATGATACCATTTTAATCCTGAAAAAATGAAAATTATATTATCCTGTGTATTGGTTTTATTTATACAATATTAAATTACAGTTTTTTTTTTTTTATGGAAAACAAATAAAAGCCATTAAGCCTTATTAAATTATTACAATAATATTGTATAGGTAGTAATTGTGATATTGAACAGTAAACAATATAGATTTATCTATTGTACATTTCCTACATAGGCTCTATACATCATCCTGAAGAAGCGAATACACTTTTTTTGCAAAACATGTCAATATATTGTAGAGTTTAGATCAACTGTTAATGGTGTCTATGATGATAATAATGGCTTTTATTTGGATGTTTAATCTAAAACAATAAAGGTTGCTGGCATTTTAAGTTTGTTTATTTGTATGTTACAGAAAAATACCAATAAGATAGCATGATGCCTTAAAAGTCCCATTTTTCCTGTTTATCTGTCTATAAGTAGTTACTTCTTTGTGGATATGGCATCCATGTAAATTTAAGTGTCCTTTGGAAAATATATACTGTTCATGATTATACTTTTTTGTGATACCAACAAGGTAAATTTCTTTATTTAACAATGGCTTACCTGCATCTTTTGTGACTTTTGTCAAATTACAGAACACATGAATCATATGTATGACTTGTGAGACCTGAATTTATAGTATTCATATTATTTGGTTTTAGGGCAACACAAATAAAGACCTCTTTTTGATAGTTTTGAAAAAGAAAGGCCTTCTATCATGTGAGTAATTAGAAAAGGCTACGATCCAGTTGGAAGTTTTTCAGTATGACTCACTGTTGTGATCAGCACTTAAAATCTTTCATCAAAGTCATTATTTCTGATAAAATCATTTGATGGAGACAGAAGATCTGCATTTTTTAAAAATACTTCCAGACTAATCATCGCTGCACTAAAATTTTGATAAGGGTCATTCTGAAAAGCAAGTGGAGGATAAAATTATATGTGAACCCCACCCCCTTTTTGATGGATCATGATATATGTTTACTTATAGATACCTAAACTAAAAGAACATTTTTTAGGGACGTGGATGATCCAGTCTGTTGATTTCTCCTTCCCAGTATACATGTTTGGTTTGTTATCTGCGCTATAAGTGCCAAAACAACTTTTTTCTTGCATCATAAGTAACCTGTTGTATTTATTTTTTTTTTTATTATCTATATATTATTGTTTCTAGAGAGCATACTATACATGTGATCCTGTTTTAACATACTTGTGAAGAAGCTGACCATGATATCTGAGAAATGCTTTCTAATAAGACAGCAATTGAGCCTTGTTGGAAATACCAGAATGTATGTGGACATGACACCATTTTGATCCTCAAAAAAAAGAAAATAATAATATCCAGTGTATTAGTTTTATTTATAAACTAATAAATGATAGTTTTTTATGGAATGATGTGTAACATGTATGTTAAAATATAACTGAATACCTTTGAGTCTTTGTTCTCTAAAGTGGATATGAAATGTCACCCACATTTTTCCAAGTAAGGATTTGGTACACGTCAGAAAGAATCTGCAATATTGTGCTGTTTCCCTTGTGGTAAACCAGGCAGAAAGATCTAAAGGAATTCCAATTTTGTGCAGAAGAATGGGGTAAAAGAAAAAAAGTCATTTCCTTTAATGTTACTCACCAGTAATATTTGCAAAATGGTAGCATAGTTGATGAAGTAAGAGGTATAGAATATCTAACCCCCAGAAAAGTAATTATTTACCAGATACCATTTCTAAGTAAAATAACACTCTGGGGCATCTTTCAAAATCAGTGAATGTGACTTTACCAAACATTCACTGCCTGGTAATTCAGTGCTAGGTGCACATATATTTAAATAGCAGTGAGTAATTGTTCTAGAAAAAAATATTCAAACTGAATACTAATGTGTAGTTATATTGGTTTTTAATAATTATTTATTTATTTTTTCTTGGGGCTTTGTAAAGCAGACAGCTAACAAGTAGGACTTGAGCCCAATAGAGTGGTGGATCTCAGTAACATAGGCTAATGCTATATTCACCTCCACTCCTCTGACACCTATTCAGATCACAATTTGAAATTAGATAATATTGGGTAAAGCTGACTATATATGGTATAAATAGGTAACTGAGTGAGCAGGCATATTTGAAATGCATGTTTGCCACATCAGAGTGTACAATTATTTTACCGGACCTGATGTATTTTATATGAAAAGAGGAGAGAATACAGGGAGATTTCAGTCTCCTGATCCCCTATTGTCATCTTATAACCCTTTTATTAGAGGAAAGACTATCAATTTTTAAATCTGTTTAATCAAAAAACAGTCAATTGGGGGTGCCTGGTATAAATATGAGATTTTTATATATGTATACCAATATATATCTATATTCAGTATATTTATATACACCGTATATATTTACATAATGTATTAAGTAGTGGGGGGAATTGTTGGGTATCTAGGTATCAATGTTTAAACATAAAATATTCCATCTGATTCAAGAAAAAGCCAACAAATTTTTACTATTATTACAAGTATTTTTTTTTAATATGTAGAGAAAGTCACTTCATCACTTGCTGTTCAGAATGGCCCTTATCATAGTTTTAGTACAGGGATGATTAGACTGACAGAATTTGTTTTTAAAAATGCAGTCTCCTCCAAATTATTTCAAATCTGAAATAATGACTTATGATGAAAGATTTTAAGCGCTAATCACAACAGTGACTCATACTGAAAAACTTCTGACTGGATCGTAGCCTTTTCTAATTACTCACTTGATAGAAGGTCTTTGTTTTTTCCAAACTATCAAAAAGAGATCTATATTTGTGTTCTAAAACTAAATAATATGAATACTATAAATTCAGGTCCCACAAGTCATTAATGTGATTCATGTGTTAGCATTCTGTAATTTCTGTCAATTGACAAAAGATGTAGGTAAGCCATATTTAAAAAAAGAAATTTACCTTGTTGGTATCACAAAAAAGTATAATCATGAACATATCATTTCCAAAGGACACTTTGGATGCCACATCCCCAAAAATGTAGCTGCATAAAAACAGATAAATGGGAAAAATGGGACCTATAAAGCATCATGCAATCTTTTTAGCACCTTTCTGTAACATACAAATTAACAAACCTAAAATGCCAGCAATCTTTATTGTTTTAAATTAAAAACATCCAAATTAAAGCCATTATTATCATCATAGATACCATCTACTGTTGATTGGATCTCTACAATATATCAACATGTTTCGCAAAAAAAAAAAAAAAAAACATATTCGCTTCTTCAGGATGATGTAGAGAGCCTATGCATGAAATGTACAATAGGTAAATCTATATTGTTCAATATCACACAGCAGATTTTTTTACACATAATTACTACATATACATTAATATCGTAAAAAAAGATTAATGGCTTTTTTGGTGTGTTTTTGGATGTTTTTAATTTAAAACAATAAAGGTTGCTGGCATTTTAAGATTGTTCATTTGTATGTTACAGAAAAGTGCTAATAAGATCGCTTGATAACTTAGAAGTCCCATTTTTCTGTCTATATGTAATCACAAAAAAAGTATAATCTAACAGGTTAATGTAAGCTAAACCCACATAAACCAAAAAGCTCTCAACTAAGCCGATACTTACCACTGTAGAACATATTTAATACAAGTTTTCATATGTCTCATTGCAATACATTTTTTTCTAAAACTAATGGGATCCTTGGATAGCAACTGTCTGTAATGGGTTTCAGAATCTCAGTGGCAAGATGATACCCAGGGTACTTTCAGTAAAGGTATATTGTATAGGTTCTGTATTTTTTGGTTGATTACCCACAATACCAGGGAGGCCACCAAACTGAGCACATACTCAAACCAGAGAACATCATGGAATTTTCCCAGCCACAGTGCAGCCTTGATATTAGTCCCATTATTTGCAACCACATTGCCAATTTGGAAGTATCAACAGGAGAATTTGTTTTTGCATGGTAGAAAGCAACGCTTTGACATGCTGTTGTAAGAGGAACCAACCCTGGGGCTCATACTTCTGACCAACCTACTGGGATTTAACAGATCCCACAGCAGTGGGGTTGAGTCAGTTGTGTACAATACATTCATTTGGGACATATTATGTCCCGTTTGACATACTATGACCACCGTTTGGAGTCAATACTTCCAGATATCTCTTATAGCCTGAACCTGGCTACCAGATTTCAGGGAATTCCTAAATATGTTTGAAGTTTTTGGCCATTATTTCCAAATTTTTTTCCAAACTGATAAAAAAAAGCAGATTTTTTTTGTTTCCACCTGATTCAATCATTCCAACTTTCTACGCCCTCCCAAAAATGTATAGGGACATAAACATTCCCCAGGACACCCCATAATTTCAGGTATTACCCCCCTAGTGCTAATCCTGAGTGTGACTCGGGGTGGCTTTTACATGCAAAAAGCGGTAATCCTTAGTCATACTCGGGGTAGCTTTAAGAGCCCCCCTTACCTTTGCCCCACGCTCCAGCGGCAATCCGATGGTCCTGCTGTGTAGCCCGGGCGCCGATCCGCCAGGGCCGTGGCCGGGCGGGAAACTTAAAAGCAGATTACTGAGCAAAAATATCAATGAAGACTGAAGAAGTCCTGTTCTAGTCGTTCCAGCTGCTTGAAGGGCATCCAGACCGCGGTTGAATTTTGATGCCTAAATTTTCTTTTTTGAAGTCGTCCGACTTCCAATGCTTTTTCTTTGAAAGCCATCTGAACTATTTGTAAATATTCTATTGGTGTTTTGCCAAGGAGAAAACAAGAAAACAAGTTCTTTGCTCCATGATATTTGACATCACAAATTCGACAGGGTAACGAGAAAAGCTATTAAAAACAATCACTGCCTGAGGAGTGAGATTGTTTCACAGAGGCGTCCACCTGGCTACTGACTGGCGAGGGATGAGTTAACAAGCACTGACTTTAATCAAACCCCCTCGAGTCGCGGTCCAGCCACACGGAGGACAGTCTCGTTTCTTTTGGATCCGTCCTTCTAAATATATATATATATATATATATATATGTGTGTGTTTTTTTTTTTTTTTACTTTTTAGAAACCCAATACTATCTAGAAAAATACTACAAAAAGACTCTATATGTGTATGTTTTCTGAACTATGTGATGTAAAAAATTTGGAATATGTGCTTTTCTTTTCTTTTTGCTAGTCACCCTTCTGGAGTGCTTTCCAACACTGTCATCACTGAATAACCCTGACCTTAACCTCACTGAGAAGGTAGATAATTGGATAAATGTGGAAGGTGGAGAGGTAAATAGGGATGAACAGGTAGGAAGCTGGGTTACCATAGTTAGAGGGAGTGGTAGGGGCTCCCAGAAAAGGAAGGTCACCTATGAGTTTGAGCACCATAACAACCTTTCCAGGGTCAACAGCCACACAATAGCAATGTCACTGCTTTAAATGTATCACAATGGCTCAAAATTGATATGATTGAGAAACAGTTAGGCAAAATGAAGGTTGTCAAAGCACTGGAACCCAATGGATTACATCCACCTGTCCTCAGAGAGCTGAGCTCAGTTTTTTCAAAACTATTATTTCTAATTTTTGGAGACTCTTTAGTCACTGGTATGGTCCCAATGGATTGGCCTAAGGCCGATGTGGTTTCTATCTTCAAAAAGGGAGCAAAACCATTACCAGGTAACTATAGACTGGTTAGTTTAACGTTCATAGCTGGAAAGGTCCTAGAGAACTTGACACAGACCCACATAGAGGGGTTTGTGCTAGAAAACAATATTATAAGTGATAGTCAGCATGGGTTCATGACATACCGCAGTTGTCAAACAAATTTACTCTCTTTTTATAAAGTAAACAGGTAGACAGTGGAATAGCAGTTGATATAGTGTACTTGGACTTTGCTAAAGCATTTGACACAGTACCCCACAGACAGTTAATATGCAAGTTAGGGTAATAGGTTTAGAAAAGTCAATCTGTAAACGGATAGAGAACTTGCTTAAAGACCGCATTTAGAGAGTAGTGATTAATGATTCATTGAAGCAGGAAGCAGTTAGCATCTTTAGGCAGTGCTTGGCCAAAATGGGAATTTTGTAAGCTCTAATTTGGATACCTTGAATCTCAAAAGTATTGCCCTAATTGACCACTGGATGATCAAGATCTACATGTGGCCAGAGCTTGTGGAACATGCACTTGAAGTGCTTGACTTCTTTGATGCCAATGTGTTAATTGCAACTGGGGGTGGCATTGTACAGATGCATTAACCTTTCAACAGTGTCAGTTAATTAAACTTTATCAAAATTAGGCAGGTGTTAGGAGACAACTATCTGGCCAGTGATCATGTGCTCCAGGCCACTGCAGGACACCACACCCTGTTTATTTTTTTGAACCGCGTCACTTGCAGCAGCAGGGAGAATCAGTTAAATAGCTGTAAGTCCTCTGCTCCGCAGTCTGTGGCATCCCCTGTTTCCATTTGGCTGTGAATGGTCTCTTGGCATCCGCTGCTCTGAGACTGCATGAAGCTGAAGGGGATTTGAAGCTGTGCTTAGGTCATTAAGCAGAATACATCCTGATCTCAGTCCTGCGCTGTCATTGGCTGCTGGAGCTTTGACAAACAGAGGCTTTCCATAGGCAAAGACTGCAGCATTGGATTGGGAGACTGGCATACTGGTGCTGCACCAGGGCCATACATCAGGTTTTGATTTTTGAAGCCTTCCACATCTTTATGTGGTAAACAACAAATAGGTGCAGCATTCTGCAAAGGCTTTGTTTATGATGGAACATATATTTACTAAATTAGGAGATCACACTGTCCTTTACCTAGTGGTGTCACTGCTGCCTTAATTCTCCCCTAAATACACATTATCTGCAATAATTTAAAATACTAAATTAATTGAACTGGATTGCCAACTATTCCCAGTTCCTCTGGCATATCTTTATTGTCTAACTTTTAAGCCTTCTCTTTCTCTAACCTTTCTTTTTTCTTTACTTCTAAAAAAAAGGTCAAAGGTCAAAATTGAAGCTTAGAAGCCCTAATGATTAAGGAAGACCTCATCCAAAGCTGTTGTTTCTGCTTAGAGTCCCAACCTTTTAGATGTGTGGGTGCTGCTGTTCAAATGTCTTATCCTACTGCCCCTTGCTTGACAGATGTGCATTGCCAACACAATCTACCTAGAACAGACTAATTTGTGACATCCCTGTGCATTGAAGTTTAAGATTTCTGATAGCTGCTGCAACTATCTGATTACAAACGCAGCTGAGAAGTTACATGTTTGTTTTTGTCCAATAACCAGCTGGCATTAATATGCAAAATAATTTGTCATGAATTAATTGCAAAGGCATACCCTTGTACTGTATACAAAAGGGCTAACACTCTTTTTTATGGTTCCAAAAAGTAAATTCTGCTTTGCATGCCATGTAAATTAGATGTACAAATTACCTTTAACCAGAAAATCCAATGGACTAACTCAGTGACAAGTGCCTATTTTTTAGTCCATTTCTACTTCAAGCTTAATATCCTTCTTAATACTAATCTTTTAATTACCCTATATAATTTTGTAAAACAGAGACAATACTAGTCAAAACACTGCTACAATTGTTGTGGGTAGCTGTGCTTTGAAGTACCTTTAAAGGTGATTCTGACCACCCAATTTCAGCAATTGCATATACTTCATTTAGTACAAAGTGTAATGTATTTTTGCAGCCTTCTGCATCCTGGTCATGGTTTCTCCATGCTGGGTGGACTGTAAATTGATTTAGCGTTTTGATAGGAACCCGAATAATTCTGTAGTAGCATAAGAACAATTAGCATGTCAAAATTTAATAAAACCAAAAAATATTCGTGCAGTAAAACTTGTTTTTCAAAGTTCCCGTCCCAAAGAGCTGACCTGATACTGAATTCCTGAAGCACTACAAGGAAAGAAATCGTTTTAGAACATTATCAGCTATTTGGAGCTTTTTTTTTTAAATGGTTTTCATAACAGATTGTTTCTACATACACGCCTAGCAGGGGAATGAGACCCCTACCAAATTCATGTCATCAATGGTGTGCTGGAAAACATAGAAGCCAAAATCTGCTGTCCCACACGGTGGGTGGTGATAGAAAAAAACCATATGGTGGAAAACGGTACAGTGGAAAATGGGTGCAACATAGCAGAGGTTACAGACATGAGTTGAGGAGGAAGATAGAAGACAATTGATATGAAAGCTATGAAAATATCTAGCTAAAACAAAATCTTTTCAGGAAGTCACGTGATTAGGAAATGTACTTTCATTTTCTGTCCCAAAATTGGACGGAAGGATTCCCTTCTTGGTTAACCCAGGGTAATTTATCCCCACAAAAGCTTAACACTTTTTCTGGGTACAACTAAAATAGAAAATAGAGAGGTTAACCTCTCCAATGGGATAAAAACATCAGTCTATAGTCTGAATTCACACATGCAATTGATGTTGCTCAAAATTTTCAAGCTCTAATTAGTGGAAGGTTAGTAACCAAACATGTCAGATTACTAAAGACCTCTACAAGGACTTCTAGGAAATCCTGTATGCATACTAGATTTTTACCAGAAATTATCACTGAATATTGTTTTGGCCTGATTTATTATTATTTAAAGCTCTCCAGGACTTGAGAAGATAGACTATGTATTTCTATTAGTTGAAAAATGTTTCCAATCCTGGACCACATCCGTTCCAGGATTCCAGATCAGACAGGTTCTCTCATAATAGTCTATCCACTCTAGTCTTGGGGAGCTTTAACTTCCCTGGCAGTATGTATATGTGGCTGGAGGACGAGACCACTGTACCACTTTACCATTTAAAAATTCTTGGTATTCTTGTGACACTTAATTATAACTATTTGCATTCACAGTTTTTAACCTAACTAGAACCATATTTGAACAAGTAGTCATGTAAATTAGTGTAAATTAATAATAATGCATTTGGAACCAAACAACAAAATTAAAATTGTATTCTAGAACTGTGCTTAAATGTAACACACTTGTCCACAAAAAATGTTTTTTTACGCTTTTTTTCCTGATAATGGCCCTAACATTTTTCACCACCCACCTCCTCAATGGGGAACGTGACATCTAGTTTATCAAAAAAGTAAACTAATGTTTATTTACAAAAAATGTACACTTGTAGTAAAACTTTCAAAAGTCATATCATATAATTCAAACATGTTTGCAGCTTTAAAAAGTATAAAGTTTACATCATGATATTATAGAAATGTTTGAAATTATTTAAGACACTTTCATTCTTCAGTGGGTTACAGTAAGATGCACATGAGAAAGTTAATCAGTGGGCTGTAGGATGGTAGGGGGAAGTAAAGGTGAGAAGATTAAAAAAACAGCTTGATAGTGATTTAGAAAGTATAGATCCACATTCATTTTGTTATGGAATGTCTTAAACAGAATTATTAGGTATAGTTCAAAAGGTTTTTCTCTCCTGAGTATTTAAAGATTCTCTTTAAGAAACATTCATGTCTTCTTTTTTTGTATTTTTTATTTTTTTTAAAATTACTAAAGACAAGAAGAGACAGAAGAGTAGCAACATAAAAACCATTACCAGTACACAATATGACATATAATGTAAACTTATACAGGTATTCCCCGAGTTAAGGACATCTGACATACGCAAAACTCCAAGATACGAACGAGCTTCCTTGCTTGTTCGTTTGCAGGACAGAGGCTTCATGGGGGGGGGGGGCATTTTGCATGAATTATTAATCACTACTCTCTAAATGCAGAAGAAATCTTTTGCGGTTCTGCAAGCTCTTGTAACTCTTTAATGACCAAGACAAACTGCAATAGTTTCTTTTTGCATATCAAAGCACAATTTGCTCAAGAAGTTAATAAATGTCTAGGCTCCATAAAGGTTTTTTTTACTTTGTGAATAACTCACAGCGAGTAACTGACACCTTGCTGCCTAAAAATAATATGTTAATATGTTCTGTCTTAATTGCATTTATTAAAATAATGTTTCGACTTACATACCAATTCAACTTAGGAACAAACCTACAGTCCCTATCTCGTATGTAACCCGGGGCCTACCTGTACAATCAAAAAGCAAACAAAAAACTAAACAAAAAGGAATAGGTAACAGAACAAGTCGTGACAACCGATATCAGTGAGCAGCATACCAGTAAGCTTACAGTGAATCCTTGATCATCTAGAACAAGGGTGCCTAACAGGTGGATCCTGATTTACCAGTAGATTGCAAAGGCAACGTGAGTAGATCATGGAGCCCTGCCTTTCAAAATAATCTCTACCGTGCACAAGAGTTTTTAAGTCCAAGTTTTTATTGTTGGTAGATCTTTTTGACTTGGTCATTTTAAAAGTAGCTTGCAAGCCAAAAATGTGTGGGCACCCATGATCTAGAATATAAATTATTGAAAATCACGGAGCAATAAGAGGGTGAAGAAGCAGGATATGCATGGGGATGAATCAAAGTAGCTTCAGTAAAGCCTATAGGACACAGGAACTTACTAAAACTTCTGTTCAGGAGAGAAACCAGTACATTGACTAAATATGCAGGTAGGAGAGTAAGTCGGTAAGAGTAAGTAAGAGTAAGTAAGGGTCCCATGGCTCCTAGATTGTTGTGAATTTATCAACACAGTCATACATCCTGGCTCTGAGGGACATTCTTAATTCTAGCATACAGATCTAAGATTCAGGGGGGGGGGGGAGGTCAATTTCCAATGTCTAAATATGAGGCAATTAGTCACAGTCAAAACATGGGAAGCCAATTTTTTGCCAAGTTTAGAGAGGTTTTATATGGTTATATAGTCATATATGTCCAGAATATATGGTAAAATGTACCTACCTCCCTCTGACATCTCCAGCATCTATCACTAGTGGTAGGAAAGATAGTATGCAGTCTGTCAGGAGTAAGGTACCAATGCATCAAGATCTCCTTATAAGCCCCAGGTTTCCTCATGTAGGAATGTTTAACAAAAGGCATCGGTGGGTATCTTGTCAGTTCAATTCCACAATAGAGAGTTAGGGTGTGGGGGGTCATCCATAACTTTTCTATGTCCCTCCAGCGATTGAATGACTGCAGGGTGGCCAAATGCTCAAGGTGGGCTAACCAATAGTATTTAACATAGTCCTGGATGCACAATCCCCCTCTTTCCCTAAGCCAGCAAAGCACTGATTTAGGTAATCGAAGGGTTTTATACCCCCCGATGAAATCAAGGGTAGCGGCTTGCAATCGCCCAATGGCTGAACGTGGGACTGGGACCGACAGAGTGGCAAAATAATATAGTAGTTTAGGGAGTATTTTAACTATAGCCATGTCATACCTATATGACATTTTAACTAAAGCTATTCTACTCATGAATGATATTAATAGGGCACACCATTTGTGCATGGGATAGTGAAGTTCACAGAAGAGAGGTGGGTAATTGATATTGTACAAAGAGCTATAGTTGATGGCTATATTATCCCCTAAATATTTAATAGATTCAGTCCTTCAGTAATAAGAGTAATGAGATTGCAAAAGTTGGAGCGAATGGTATGGCAGGTAAATCATGAGCACTTCTGTTATAGTGGGGATATCTTCGGTTTTTAACCTTTGATATACTGATGGGTTTCAAAATGTTCACTACCATGCCAGAATTTATAGATATACCATTGGTACGCAATGTTTGGTTATTTGATTTATGTTGTACGTCTGTATTTATTTATTTTATGTGGACAGGATTTTGTAACATAATAAAGGTTATTCTGGGCAGGACTCCACTACTCCAAAATCTAAGGGAATCTCTATAGCCTTTCACAAAACATTACCAATTCAAATTGTAGATACTTTTTTAGATCCTCAGGGCAGATACCTATTCGCAAAGATTACCATCTGGGGAGAACTTATACTGTGCCATCCATATATATTTACTTAATCAACAACCTACAGTAGCTTCCACAATATTATTTGGATATTTTTGAGGGGTTCACAGAAAGCACAGTGATAGTGGGAGGGAACCTAAATTTTGCTCTCGACCCCTGTATTGACACTTCCTCGAGGAAGACCCTGGTCCCCTACTCCAAATTAAACACATTTCGAGCCAAGTTACATGATTTCCAACTGGCGCACCTTGCACGCTACGGCTAAGGACTAAAGTTTTATTCATAGTCAAGTTGAAGAAAAACAGAAGTCCATCAAGTTCAAGTACTAGGGAAATAAATGTACCGTATTTTTCGCCGTATAAGACGCTCCGGAATATAAGACGCACCCAATTTTAAAGGAGGAAAATTTAGAAAAAAAGATTCTGAAAGATTATTCCCCTTCTGATCACTCATGTGCCATTCATACCGGTATTCCCCTACTGATCACTCATGTGCCATTCAAATTCCCTTTCTGATCACTCTGTACCTTTCAAATTCCCTTTCTGATCACTCTGTCATTCAAACTCCCCTTCTGATCACTCTGTGCTTTTTTTCTATTGTACGGCAGTTAGGACAGGGAACAGCAGGTGGCGCTGTGCCAGCTTCTTTCGCTTTGCTTTACAGACAGGAGAAAACACGATGCTGGCAGAGGAGAGAAGAGAGACACGCTGCAGCCAGAAACACACGCAGGATCGGGTATCGGGTGAGTATAATATTTTAATTATTTTTTTTAACACATTTGTCGTATAGGACGCACTAACTTTTCCCCCCCAGTTTTGGGGAAGAAAAAGTGCGTCTTATATGGCAAAAAATACGGTATCCCAGATAAAAACCCAATAGAAATAGATGATCCAGAGGAGGGAAAACAAAACCCTGGTTCAATTTGCTCCAACAGGGGAAAAAAAAAATATTTCCTGATCCCATGAGGCAATCAGATATTCCATTGATCAACTTGTCTCTATTATTTTTAGTTAAAAAATGTATTACCCAGTTAAATTATGTGCTTCTAGAAAAGCATCTAGTTTTTTGTTGAAGCAACTATTAGCACTTGTTTAAACTGTTTCCTAAGGTAGCCTATTCCATATTTTCATAGACCTTACAGTGAAGAATCCCTTCCTTATCCGGAGATTAAATTTATTTTTCTCCAGACACAAGAAGTGCCCTCTTGTCTTTTTTGATGAACCTAAAATGAATAATTGGGAAGAAAATTCTCTATATAGACCATTTATGTACATTTACAGGGCGCTCATATCCCTCCTTAAACGTCTCTTCTCAAGGGAGAATAAATTTAGTTCAGCTAATGTCTCCTCATAGCTGAGCTCCTCTATCCCTTTTATTAGTTTAGTTGCCCTTCTCTGCACTCTGCACATTTTCACAATATCCTTTTTGCGAACTGCTGCCCAAAGCTTTACAGTAACTTTACATATGCCACAAATAGGACATAGGGAATGGACCTGGAAATGCAATGATTTCCTATTTAAAGACTCGGTCAGTATGGTGGTGACCACAATCACTACCTTTTTTAGAGACCAGAAAGCACACCTCTCCCTATGCAATGGGAAGCTTTAAAAGAAGTATTCATTCAGCAGGGGGTGGGTCTTTAGACGATCAAGACATAGCCCAAGATATAGCGGACACATCTAGAAAAAACTATTCTCTTGAGTGACTATATAGGCACAACATGTCCCTAGACGTTTTCCTGGAACTGACCACAGTTAGAAAACACCTCCTTCAATTATACGATTAGCACACCAAAAACATAGACATTGGTCTCAGAAACCGATGTAATAACATGGGGACAAATGTGGCAAGCTCCTTGCAAGAGGGGTCCACCCTAGAGCAGCAGCTACTTATGTCCCTTCCATTGGCACCTAGCAGGGGACCCTGACCTTTATACCCCAGGATATCCAGCAAGTGTTCCAACAATAATACTCAGAACTGTACAATCTTAAGTCCCACTGCGTTACAAACGTTGGAGTTTCCAAACACAGTAGGAACATACCAACAGACAAAAGTCCCCAAATCCAAAGTAAACCCCATTAAATTCTCTTAACCTGGTTCTGTTCCTGACCAAGGTCTTGTCTTATAAGATGAATCATAGTCTTGCCATATCAGATGAAATCCTATTCCCGACCCAAAGCCTAGATGCACACACTACAGTCCTCCCCAAACCAGGTAAAGGCCATTCAGTTTGTTTCAGTTATAGACCCATCTCATTAATAATGTGGACGCAAAAATATTTTTCAAACTAATAGCAAATTGTCTCTCCCCGTACATGCCCTCTTTAATTCACTCTGATCAGGTTGGTTTTTTATATGGTCGGGAGACATGGAGCGTTAGGGGTCTGTACTCATCTCCACGAGCTTGCATATGAGTAAACGGTTCCCTTTGGGCACCTTTCTTGATCTGAAACGCTACTAGACAGGGCTGTCCCTTATCCCCACTGCCATATGCCCTAGTGCTGGAACATCTGGCAGTTGTATTGGGAATGAATCCTGACAAATTATATATGCAGGCAATTTACGCGTTTATATCACCTCGCCCTGCACCTTAATTCCCCCTAACTTATGGAAATTTTTAAGCACATTTTAGCACAGTCAGTAAATTTAAAGTTAATTATAATTTTTTTTTAAAAACTAATGTAACCCCTACCCAGTCCGGCTGTGTAATGATGCCATTTAATACTTAGAGGTATGTGTTACACTTAAAATGGACATGCTTCATCTACTTTATACTTGATATATTGCCCCTGTTGGAAGTGACTTAAATTGATATGAATAGGACTTGTATGTAAGGATATTTCTGCCTCCTTGAAAGCAAGCTATAAACCTCATTATCTGTGGAGACAGATGCAGTCCCTAAAAAAAAATCAAAGGATTGCTAAGCAGAGACATTGATTGATCTTCCATGAGTGGATGCCTGAGGATCATTACCACATTGACCAGTTTGACCACCTGGTTGTAGTTCCTGCCCAAACCAGTTTTCTATACCTTGAGTCCACCTGGAGGGGGCAGGGGTCTGTGATAACAATCCCAAGCCTGGGACAAGGTCAATCTGTGTAACCGCTCAAGATTTCACCAAGGATGAATCAACAATGTGATTTGCTCTGGACGTGAAGAGGGGTGTGGTTCAAGGAGAAAAAACCCTGGTGTGTTTGGTTGTGTGAGAAAGAATGACCATGTGCTAGAGATAAAGCTGGACCCTATTCTGCTCCCTTCCTATATACCATTTACCTTCTTGCCTTCTTCTTGTAAAATATATGTATATATTATCCTAAGCTGTAAATAAACCTTACACTTTTATAAGATCTATTGGTCCTTCTTTAAAAAAAAGGCACCCCAAACAGAGCACATTCCACAGCCCTGCTCTGTACGTGCAAAAATTTTGCAACTTTTTAGATCTTAAATTTGGAAAGTGAGATGTACAGATCTCCAAAAAATAAGGGGGGGGGGGGGTCTCAGGGCCCACCGTCTCCTCCTGCTACTGTTGCTGCTGCCGCCTGTCAGTACTTTATTCACTATAATTGTATTACACACTTCTGGGTGTCATTGACAATTCACTACACCCAGCATTAGATGTCAGTTACCAATGCGTTCCACGATCTGTCTCAGAGCCCACCTCCTCCTCTTGATGCTGTTGCTGCTGCCGCCTGTCAGTAGTTCATTCACTATAATTGTATTACACACTTCTGGGTGTCATTGACGATGCACTACACCCAGCTCTAGATGTCAGTTATCAATGTGCTCCGCACTCTGTCTTAGGGCCCAGCGCCTCCTCCTGATGCTGTTGCTGCTGCAGCCTGCCCAGTACTCCATTCACAAAAAAGTATTACACACTTCTGGGTGTCATTGACGAAGCACTACACCCAGCTCCCAGTTACCAATGCCGTCCACGTTCCGTCTCAGGGCCCACCGCCTCCTCCTGATGCTGTTGCTGCTGCCGCCTGTCAGTCCTCCATTCACTATAATTGTATTACACACTGCACTACACCCAGCTCCAGATGCCAGTTACCAATGCGGTCCCTATTCCATCTTAGGGCCCTCCGCCTCCTCCTCCTGCTGTTGCTGCTGTCGTCTTTCAGTACTCCATTCACTAAAATTGTACACTTCTGTGTGGCAATGACGATGAACTACTCCCAGCTCTCCATGACTCTTACCAATGCAGTCTCCCTGGCGATAGCTGACCAGAGGCCACTTACTGCTACTGCTCTTGCTGACACACACTCTGTCTCTGGTCCTCCATCCTTTTGCCTAATGTCACCGCACTACTTGTCCACAAATGTATGGGTGGCATTCCCAACAAATGACATCCAGGTCATGATGCCAGCTAGCAATTAATATTATTATTAAAAAGAATTAATATAGCGTAAACAAATTATGCAGCTATGTAAATTCAATAGGGGTGCGTACATTAAATAGCAATGCATTTTCCTGCTATTTTGACGGCAGAGACTGTTGCTAGTGGGTTGAGTTGACCCTTTCTCATTGACTTAATGTTTATGCTGCCTTCTGGACCCTGTCCACCATGCAAAAATCCTATTTGCCTGCCGTCACTTTGCCTGATATTTTTTGGAAAACCACATATTTGTGGGTGGTATTCCTAACACATGTCATCCAGGTCATGATGCCAACTAGCAATTTTTATTAATAATATTGTTAAGAATAAACAGGATTTATATAGCGTTAATATATTATGCAGCTATCTAAATTCAATGGGGGCGTACATTAATGGCAGAGACTGTTGCTAGTGAGTTGAGTTCACCCTTTCACAATGTCCTAATGTTTGTGCTGCATTCTGGACGCTGTCCATCACGCAATAATCCTATTTGGCTGCTGTCACTTTGCCTGCCGATTTCTGGAAAACCACAGGGTCTTTTTTAACTTTTGGATTTTTTCCTTGTTGCCACTGTTCTCTTACACTTACCTAGCAAATTTGTTGGTTCTAACATGTATAGGGGCTTTGCTATTAATGTTAAAAGATGGCCCAGTGACATTAATGTAATTCTCGAAAGTTTGCGAACCCACGGGAAGTTCGAGGAAATTTTCACAAGACTGTCAGAGGCCTTTTCACTCATCCCTAGGAATGGCACACAACAGGGCTGACTGCTTCCCCGCTCATATTCATACTCACATTAGAACCCTTACTACACATTAACAAAAGCAATCCTGATATTTCTGGTCTACAAATTGGAACTACTCATCACAAGGTAGAAGCGTATACTGATGACTTTGTTTGTGATCTCCAATCCCTTAGTATAAGCCCCAAACCTCCTCAAAGAGCTGTCCCCTTACGGATCTCTCTCTAATTTTAAAACCAATTTCTCCAAATACACCGTAGGCCTGAGTTAAGCAGAAAAAATGTTTCAGGGAGGTCTTAGTATGCCTGATTTCGATTTGTATCTTCTAGCTGCACATTTAGTTAGGGTTATTGATAGGTGTAGACATGGGGATTCCAAACCTTGGGTCTCATTTGAACAGTAGAGTTGCCCTTTGCCCCTCTCTGCACTGCCTTGGCTCTCTTCAGCACAAACAGGCAAACTCCATTTGCACGCTAGCATAGGACCCACATGGCGCATCTGTTCAAGGTATTTTCCCAATTCCAAAATATCTCCTACCACACTGCCATAATACCCCATATTGGGCAATTCCCTAGATTTTCTACATATATTTAGAACTCGAATACTTAGAGCTGTTCACTTTTTCCACCAGGCTAGGTGGCATTCTATAAAGGACCTTATCTCTGCTTCCCTTCCCCCGGTTTAAGATTTTTGGAGGGCCAGACAATTCATTTTTTGTGGACTCTGCCATCAGGAGACTAATTCACACATTCTCTTACCTCCTTTGAAGTGATATGTAATGATCAAGGTTCCGTTAGACACACCTTGATAGCTGTTTGTTCTCCTCTCAACACGCCACAAGCTGATTATACTCCTTTTCTCACTTCAAAGTAAAACTAGTCCAAAGACAGGTTTTTTTTGGCAACAATTATTTTGTATTAAACATAATGCTCTAATAGTACAGTATCTAATATATTCATTTACATCAACAATACAATTTATAAGGTACTGCCTAATCCCTTGAGGTTAGGTACCCAAAGATATTCATTACCATCCACAGTGCAAGTTGAGAGGTACTGCCTCATTCCTTGAGCTTATGTACCCACTTGACTAGACATAAATCACCTACTTGATAATTTGTTGTTGATTTTTTCATTATAAAGGACAAATTATCAAGTAGGTGATTTATGTCTATGTTGCCAAAAAATCCCTGTCTTTGGACAATATTTACTTTGATGATATATTCATTTCCAGGGTTGGCTAAAAAACTATCTTTCCCTGTCAGGGATGAACATAATAATTAAAAAACTTATTCCATCTCTGTCTCCTAAAATCTCCTGAATTTCAAATTACATTTCTCACTTGTTGGAAAACGGAACTTAATGTGGCCTTCTCCCGGTCCAGAGTCGTCAGACTATTCAACTAGCTCAAAGCACCTCAGTATGTAGTAGATTTTAGGAGCTAAATTATAAAACTCTCTCCAGATGGTATAACACGCCGACCTGGCTACACACATTTTTTCCTGAGGTTATTCCCATGTGTTGGAGATGTCAGTCTGCTGAGGGCACCTTATTACACATTTTCTGGTCCTGCCCTGTTCTCAAGCCATTTGTTTGACAGGCGTATGGGAAATCCTGAAGAATTTCACTGATTATGATATCCCTGAAGACCCAGCCTTCTTTCTCCTATTCCATAGCTCTCTTACCCTTAATTTCTTGAAACACTATGTGGTAAAACATCTGGTTATGGCTGCTAAATCCATGCCTTCATTTTGGAAAACAGCTTCATGCCCTGCACTCAACATGCTTTAAGCGTATTATTGAAATTATGTTAATTGAGGACCTGACTGGCAGTTTACACAGCACAGGTCAGAAATTTGAATCCACCTGGCTCTACTGGAAATGATTTGTGGAGTCATATATTGTGGAGAATATAGAACACACTTGGACCTCTATAGAATTTATAGAATTTAGAATATATTATTGTTAATGTGTAAACAAGGAAATTGGTAAATAGGGATTACATACCCATCTTATTCAGCTTTATTGTTAATTATACTTATTTATTCCCCTATTTGAAAAAGCTATTTTTTTCTATGCACTGATATTAACCTATAGACTGGCAAAATTTGAGAAGTTTTCCTACAAGTCTGCATAATTTAGTAATATTATTATAGTAATAATAGTTTCTTAAAAATTACAACAAAGAAAGAAAACTTTTTAATGTCTTATTTCTTTCTTAAATAGCACCCAGTAACATATATATATTGTGAGGATTAGCCTCAAATGGCAGACTGGCAATAGGACAACTTCAGGTGTCAGCATCTTTTTAGGGGTCCTGCTTTTGTTTATTGTAGGCAACCAGCAGGAAAGGTACTAGAGAGCAGAAAGATTTGCACAGGATTCCTCTCCTGTGTAAAGGGGCAGGTGGAGGACTCTTACCTGGGAGATAATTGATGAGGAAGCACTGATGGTGGAGATTTACCAGGAGCTCAGTCAGTGGATGTGATTTGCTAGAGACACAGACAGGTGGTCTGTGTGAGGGCTGTGCTGGAGACACAGACAGGTGGTCTGTGTGAGTGACTGTGCTGGAGACACAGACAGGTGCTCTGTGTGAGGGAGCTCGGCTGAAGAGACACAGACAGGTGCTCTGTGTGAGG
>NC_092858.1:114521868-114537096 GCF_032062135.1 Pyxicephalus adspersus
TGCCAGCCCATCTCCAGACACCATCCTTTGCACACTAAGTCCTGGGGGCAACCAAGTGCTGGGAGACGCAACCAGTCTCCCGAGGCTGAGCGGGGCTTACTAAAGGTGAAGAGTGCAGTGTAGATTGGGGGACTGGTGTCTGAGGAATACTGGTGCTGACCAGGGCCTTACACTGGGTATATGTTATGACCCTCAACTCACAATGTTTCCTTATCCTTAGTCCTTATTTGAAAAAGACCACTATGCTTCCATTAGATTCTGATATCTACATTTTTACATTTAGACATTTTACCTTCCACTGTTATGGCTATGAGTTGTACTGACAACACCAACTAATGTAAGTTACGTGATTATTTACAAATTATATATTTTTCATTTTTTTCTGTGGTTTGACAAAGGAGTTGTGAAAGCTTTAAAGCTTCTCTACTTCTCTACACCTTAAAGCTTTCCTTTGCCCCTGTGTAGTATCTTTTAGTGCTTCCTAATTATTACCTTGACCCTGTGATATGTAATCCCTCTTATTAGCCACTGTGATGTTATTACAGGAGCTGCAGAAGATCCATACTAAAGTAGAATTTGGAGTAGAGTTTGGAGTCCAGCACCAGCACACTTAACAGACATTGCACACAATAATTTTATGCCTAAATTCCAAACGGCATTATGTAACCTACATGGGCCCTCTTGAAGTTCTCTGGAGTCTAAATATTATGATATATTTGAACAAGTGCTCCCTATTGCCTAATAATAAGCCTTAAGAAATAAGAAAAGGTTTTTTAGTAAGAGTAATGAAAGTGAACGGCTTAAAAAATGAATAGCAGGAATCATTTACACACACACTATTATTACTAATAGTCAACTAATATTACTAATATTCAATACCAATAGTGACAGGGCTCTATTAAATGTTAATACTGATGAAAAGTCAGGGAGGAAGAAAAAGGAGAGAAATCTGGTTTGTGGTAGAACAATTCCCTCTTTAGGTGTTGAATTAGTGTTGCCCTACTGTTCATCTGGTGATATTGATTAACAATCACTTATGCATTCCTAAGTATATTACTGTTTATTTTAAAAAAAGGTCAAATGTACAGGTGAAGATAGGGGCCTCAAAGTAGTGATGGGCGGGTAACCATAGTGCCACCAGACTACTTTGCTGCAGGGAGAAAACCAGGTTTCGGATCACAGGCCCTCCCCATCCAGGCAGCCAGAGGCACAGGCAGGCAGCTGAATAGAGACAGGTCAGGATGGTCTTAGGCGTCAAACAAAAATCAAGGTCTAAATGGTCCAAGATCAGGTGAGAAGAAAGGAAAGAAGCAGAGTCCATCTAAAGCCAAGGTCAAGTACTTGGAAAACAGGTTATTGGGCAGAGTATAGCTGGGTAAAGTCCCAGGTAACAAGCTGAGTACCCAGTAACCAGAGCCTGGTTCCTTAGAGGCTTAAATAGGACCAGCAGGCAATAGCTGGACAGGATCATGTACAGGACGCAATCTGCTCATTGGCTGAAGGAAACACTCTCTAATGCCCTCCAGCTGTGTGCAGTACCTGACAGAATGAATAAAAAAGGGTTGCTGGTGATCCTGCATAGGATCTACAGAAGAAGTGATATCACACTGTAATTGTTTTTGATAAAACTACTGTAGACCTTTGATATCACATCAATTGTCTCAAATTTGGTTTTCAGGCAGGATCCAATGATACAGTGGTTTCACTGGTTTGTGGTGACCCCCACATTTAGCCCCATCTAGTTTTTTAGCACCCACTGCAAATTGTTAAACTTCTGGATCATTAGGAGGATGGAATAGCTGAGCACCCTACAAGGTGGAACTGCTATCTGGTTCTGTTGACAATAGTTTCACCAGATAAGCAGTGAGAGAAAACTTACAAATGGGACAAAGGCAGCAAAAAACAGTTGACATGGATTCTAGACTAGTATTATTGTTCTGGTCTATTACAAAATTGTTCATACCATCTGATTTTTGTTTTATTTCTGTCAGAACTAAACAAAGCCTAAACAAATACTAACTTGTTTTCTCTAAATTTGCTTAATTTTGCTATTGTGACTGCTGTGCACTTTTGACAATTGGCCACTAGGTGGCAGAACGAGTCATTGTTGTAATAGGCACTGAAATCAGAAATTTAGATGGATTCAAATAGCTGTCAGCGAACCTTCAGCCGAATTGACAGGGAAATAATTTATAATTTTACCTCTTAGGTCTCTATGTGAAAAAACAGAGAATCTAACATTCCCTCAAACATTTCCTGGTGGGGATCAATTATTGTCATTGAAACACATGATTCTCACAAGGGAATGTTTGAGAGAATGTCTGATTTACTGTTTTATAATACAGCCCTTAAAGTTAAAGTAGGGTATACTCTTTATAGGAATAGTCAGCCACAGCTCTTTAAGTACTTTAATGTTTAATTTGTTATGGCTCTCTGTCTCTTATAAAAAAATCGGGCACATATGTTGAAAAATCTTAGGAATGCTGTGAAATATTCACAATTATACAATATTATAAATGTAATTGTAATGTATTTATACATTTGTATGAATTATTTATAAAATATTTATATCATATAATGTGTATATAAAATATATATAAATATATATATATATATATATATATATAAATCATACAATGTATGTAACATTATTGTTCCTATTTTCATTTAAGGTATATTCCACAGATATTAAAAGCAATATTGTACTGCCTAACATTTGTGTCTAGATGTATACCAATTCAATTAAAAACAATTTTATCATGTAGACTCGGCAATCATTTCTGGCAACTTGCTAACCATGAAACATGGAATTTAATCTGTTGGTATTTATGACAACTAAGTCACTGCTTTAATTGATATAAGCATCCGCTGGTGCTTGCATATATTTTGTATCCTCAGACTCTCTATACTGCAATTATCTACTTTTTCAGAGTAAACTGAACACTGCACTGTCTCCGACTCAATCATAGAACAAGCAGTAGGGATTTGCTAAAGATAGGATGGGGCAGACCTGTGCTAAACTTTTGCTGTGACAGTTATGATTAGTAAGTTATACATATTTTGTACTGAGACTTCAAAGCAACATAATGAAGACAGATTTATTTGTGTTTGTATTAAATCTGTAGGTAAAGTTAGCTGCCTATAAAGTTAGAATAGTAATCTATCATTTTGCAAATGGTTATGCAAGCTGTCATTATTAAGTGTGTGAAGTGTTAATTTTTTCTTTTCATGTCATATCAGTTTTTCCACAGTGATGTGAGTGCTTTGCTCCTTGATAGCATTGAGTCATGCTTCGAGGTCACTTTGAAAGAGTCCTTTCTAGAAAATACTAGTGTTTACCTTGCTAACCCATTTGCTGCTGGTCTAAGCACTTATTAGAGGCAGGGCACAGACCATTTGGAACTGGATAATGGGAATCCTTCTTCATTCAACTGATGCCAGCCCACCAATTTAGGAGAAATGTATACATGTTAACAGTATAAAAAAATATGGACTCCATGCCTTTGTTTAACTATAACTGACTAATATCACTGATTGTCAAATATGATTCATATCCCATTGCCTACAATAGGATTCACCACATAATTTGGGTAGATTTTCTTATAACATTTTCCTGTATGCAAATCTTAATGATTTAAAATATGATCTGGTCATGAAGAATCATGTCGTGTCTTGTTATCTGTGTTTCAGGAGTTATATCAGATTTTGCTGTATCAGATTACAGGTTGAGATGAGTGTCTTTAAAACTATTAGGAACTAGGGACATAAAATGTGTACAATTGTGGTGGAGGGTCCCTTTTATGCAGCTTGAAGGACAAAGATGTAAGGCTTTGCAGCTCTATTGGGTCCCTAAATGCTGATCACGGTTTGACGAAATCACAAAGACTAACATAGTAGGTTGACAACCAGTAAGTTGTTCCGCAAATGCAGTGCATAAACAATGTAACACACAGCAGGATTCAACTTACACAATATTCTCATAGAGTCCCATAGACACTCTAAAGCTGTTGACAAAATGTTTTCCAAAAAATAAATTAAGCATTCTGTTTTTGTACTGTTGATAGAAAACAATCAAAGTACAGTACAAAGGCATTCTATGCATAAAGCTCAAACCTTACTTTACAGCCAGTATTAGGAAAGGTTCAAGGAAGAAAAAGAAGTGTGTGGAAATGTGTGCTGTAAACCTTCTACGGTTCATGTCTGAAGGGAAATCTAGAACATGCAGAAAGACAGCTGTCACCTCCTAATAGTTACTATGAGACAGAGTCTGGTCAGGATGAGAACGCAAAATTTTAGGACATGGGGAGGTTGGAGAAGAGGTAATTGCACAGCAGCAGAATCTTGTAAGGTAGAGCAGAGTTCCCACTGCCAACAATGGCTCTTTCAAACAGGCTACCAGTGAGGCTTCTCCCGCAGGTCTGTTCACATGATCTTACGTGTGGATCATTCTCCCAGCAGCAGACCCCTTTTCCAGATTTGTTCACATTGTCCGGTGACACATGCAAATGGCGGTGGGGCCATTTCAAATTCACATCAAATAGAATCCTGAAAAGACATTTACACATATGCATTTACCATGCCTGGTGCATTGTGCACATAAAACATAATCCAGCTTGAGGGGCGGGTCAGTGGAGTCACAGAAGATGGTGGATGCTGATCCAAATGAAGAGAGATGGAAGCTATGCAAATTCTAGCCAATTAGGAACTTTATTGAATGTCTCTGGATGAGGAAAGAAGCCTAAAGACACAAATTTGCTATCTGATACACATATATCCAGTGCTAGGCATGACAATGACAAGTCATTAATGCCTTCTTATTACTGTGCATTCCTCACATTGATGATCAGTGGTTTTGATGTGACATTATTAGGTGCCTTCCCCACAAGCAAAAAAATGGCAGAACTCCAGGAGAGACAAGTGTCACTATGAAGAGGAACTTTTCAGCTATGTACTGGCAAGCATTTTATATTTGTACATCAATTATTCCTATTTGTGCTTCTGTTGCAGAGTTTCTCTCACCTAATACATAATAAAATAATGGTAGCAATGAAGCAATGGCAAATAAAATTACTTTTAAAGACATGCCAGCCAAATGTAACTGTCAAGTATGCACATACAGATATATTTGACATTTTGGAAGTGATATAAACAAACTTGACCAAAATTGCTTGTTCAAACACACTGTTACTAAAGTATATACAAACAGGTGTATTTACTTGTTTTAATGAGTTGAAATGTTCAACACTGGACCAAATCTAGAATCTAATTCCCAATAGATGTAACTAAAAGAAAAATATCTAGATAATACAATGATTATACCTGCACAGTTTTTATTATTAGGACCACTGGCAGTTTCACTACACAAAGCAGTAGAAGAAATAGTATCTTTCTCAGCCCTGCAATAGTGACTCGACTGATCAATAGCAGTCAGGAGTTAACCTGCCTGCCTACAGTGAACTATAGCTCCTAATTAATTTTAGCTCCTCTAACCCACCCAAGTTCAATACAGCTTCCAATTCTTACAGAAAACTGCAGCCCTAACACACAGGGTTTTTATGTAATCCCAGCAGTATGAGCCCACTTTACCAGAAAGAAGAAGACAATGAAGGGCAGCATAAACGTGTGTCTGCTGTGCATTGGCCCTGAATTGGGGCATGTGCCATCTAATGTAGGTGTTGAATAGAATACCTGTCAAGCTTCCAACACCAGACATGGTTTCCAAAGTCCCTCATTCCTTCCTAGCTGCTTATCAGTGTAACAAAGCAGTATGGAATAGCCCACCATGTAAACTACGTATTTTAACTGTATATCATCATCAATATTTATACTTGCTGAACCAAATGAAAACAAAATATACAGCAATCGGGTTGATTTTGTGTAATATATTTTCCTCCCTCTTTATATAGCATTTCCTATATTTTTTTCATAGTAAAGATAGCAATCCATTAGCTGCAATGCCCCCCTCTGGTTAATATCTGATACCAGCTGTATTCAGGGTGATTCAAGTGTGTCCCAAAGTCTGTGCACAGATTTCCCAAATGTTGCATGAGACATTATCTGAACTATCCATGTTTCTCAGTTTAAAAAGTACTTTACTGCATATACATACTATTCTTCCCCTGCAAAAGGTAGTATTTGCCTGTATATGCATCTGACAGTTTACAACATGTAACAGCGTACAACATGTAACATGCAGGAGAATAATTTAGTTATGCAATTGATGGCCGTACATAGAGGTAATGGGTGGGGTAAATATCTTGTTATCTTTGTATGTGTAAATTGAAGTCTAGCTTTGTACCTTGATGCTGGTACATTATAAAAATGGGGAGCTTAAAATGTGATTATGTCTTTTCTGCTTAAAATTATAAAAAGTTAAATATGTTTTGTAAGTATATTTTTTTACACCCTGATAGGGAAAGTTCCTTAATTTCCTGTCCTAAAGACCAAACAGAAATTGAAACCAATATTTTCAAATCTATTGTTTTTGGTACAGGTGTCCTAAATTGGGGGATTTTCTTCTTATCTAATACTCTGATGAGAACTGAAAATGTTGGATGTTCCCTCACCTTCTGTCATAGTGACAAAGACCACAGAACAAATATAGGAGGGAAATACCCTCAGTGGGGGACACAGACAGCAAGAAAAATAGTGTTTGACCTTTCCCTACTTTATCTTAAACTGAAAAAACTTTAAAACTAATTTTTTAAAATTTTTGTACATTTTAACATGTTCTATGTAACACTAGTACAACAGAACTACAGCAGAGTTATATTCATATGAACAATGGGAAGTCAACAGCAAACTAATTAGTGAATAATAAGTATTAGTGCATTCTCATAAGACTATTTCAAGAATAGTATAATTTTTCTGCCTATTTACCAATAAGCATAACATCAAATATATACATATTAAATAAATGCAAAATATGTACAGACAGCATATCCTAATATTGTTTTTTTTTTTGCAAAATGTATATAAATCTTATACACAGTGCATGAGAAGACAAAAATATAAAATACTAATGAGATAAATCAAACACCATGCTTCCAGGTTGTATGTTAAAAAAAGTTGTATATTCAAAAGGGGGGGGGGGGGCAAAATAAAGCATATAAAATGCCAGCAGTAATAGGGAGGCCAAATATTCCACCACAGATTTCAATAAGATGGTGCAAGTTCATTAGGAAGTCTGGGGACTACATTGGAAAATTAAATTTTCAGTTTTGGTAATTTAATTTTATAATAAATCCCATTTAGCTATATTCACCCTCATGTGTGCATATACACATATATATCCATGCTTGGTGCATTGTGCACATAAAACAGTGAATCCAGCTTAAGAGGGGGGTTAGTGGAGTCAAAGAAGATGGTGGATTCTGATCCAAATGAAGAGAGATCGAAGCTATGCAAATTCACGCCATTATGAACCATATTGAAGGTCTCTGGATGAGGAAAGAAGCCTAAAGACACAAATTTGCTATCTGACCTACAAATATCTAGGCCTTCAATGCTAGGCATGACAATGACAAGGCATTAGTGCCTTTGTATTACTGTGCATTCCTCACATTGATGATCAATGGTTTTGATGTGGCATTATTAGGTGCCTTCCCCACAAGCAAAAAAAATGGCAGAACTCCAGGAGAGGCAACAAGTGTCACTATGAGGAGGAACTTTTCAGCTTTCTACTGGCAAGCATTTTATATTTGTACATCCATTATTCCTATTTGTGCTTCTGTTGCAGAGTTTCTCCCACCTAATAAATAATACAATAATGGTAGCAATGAAGCAATGGCAAATAAAATTACTTTTAAAGACATGCCAGCCAAATGTGGTATGTGCATACTGTCAAGTATACACATACAGATATATTGAAATTTTGGAAATGAAATAAACAATAGTGACCAAAATGTTCTGTTTAGACACCCACTGTTACTAAAGTATATACAAACAGATGTGTTTACTTGTTTTAAGGAGTTGAAATGTTCAACACTGGACCAAATCTTGAATCTAATTCCCAATAGATGTAAGTAAAAGAAAAATATCCAGATATTACAATGGTTATACCTGCACAGTTTTTATTATTAGGACCACTGGCAGTTTCACTACACAAAGCAGTAGAAGAAATAGTCAGTATCTTTCTCAGCCCTGCAATAGTGACTCGACTGATCAATAGCAGTCAGGAGTTAACCTGCCTCCCTACAGTGAACTATAGCTCCTAATTACTTTTAGTTCCTCTAACCCACCCAAGTTCAATACAGCTTCCAATCCTTACAGAAAACTGCATCCCTAACACACAGGGTTTTTATGTAATCCCTGCAGCATGAGCCCAGTCTACCAAAAAAGAAGAAGACAATGAAGGGCAGCATAAACTTGTATCTGCTGTGCATTGGGGCATGTGCCATGTAATGTAGTTCTTGAATAGAATACCTGTCAAGCTTCCAGCACCAAGCATGGTTTCCAAAGTCTCTCATTCCTTCCTAGCTGCTTATTAGTGTAACAAGGCAGTATGGAATAACCCACCATGTGATTCAAGTATTTTAACTATAAATCATCATCAATATTTATACTTGCTGAACCAAATGAAAACAAAATATACAGCATTCAGGTTGATTTTGTGTAATATGTTTTCCTTCCTCTTTATATAGAATTTCCTATAATTTTTTCCATAGTAAGGATAGCAATCCATCAGAGCTGCAATGCCCCCCTCTGGTTAATATCTGATACCAGCTGTATTCAGGGTGATTTAAGTGTGTCCCAAAGTCTGTGCACAGATTTCCCAAATGTTGCATGAGACATTATCTGAACTATCCATGTTTCTCAGTTTAAAAAGTACTTTAGTTTACAACATGTAACATGCAATTGATGTACGTACATAGAGGTAATGGGTGGTGGGTGTAATGGGTGTAATCTTGTTATCTTTGTATGTGTGAATCAAGGCTAGCCTTGTACCTTGATGCTGGTACATTATAAAAAAAACTGGGAGGTTCAAATGTGATTATGTCTTTTCTGCCTAAAATTATAAGAAAATAAATATCTTTTGTATGAATATTTTTTTACATAGGGGAAAGTTCCTTTATTTTTTGTCCTAAATACCAAACAGAAATTGAAACCAATATTTTCAAATCTATTGTTTTTGGTACAGTTGTCCTAAATTGGAGGATTTTTTTCTTATCTAATACTCTGATGAAAACTGAAAATGTTGGATGTTCCCTCACCTTCTGTGATAGTGACAAAGACCACAGAACAAATATAGGAGGGAAATACCCTCAGTGGGGGATACAGACAGCAAGAAAAAGAATGTTTAACATTTATCTACTTTATCTTAAACTAAAAAAGCTTTAACACTAATTTTTTTTAAAGTTTTACACTTTAAGATGTTCTATGTGACACTAGTACAACAGAACTACAGCAGAGGTATAATCATATGAACAATGTGAAGTCAACAGCAAAATAATTAGTGAGTATTAGGTATTAGGCACATTCTCCAAAGACTATTACAATAATAATGTAACTATTCTGCCTATTTACCAATATGCATAAAATCTAGTATATGCATAATAAATAAATGCAAAATATGTGTAGACAGCATATCCCAATATTAGGTTTCTTTGCAAAATGTATATTTATCTTATACACAGTGTATGAGAAGACAGGAATATGAAATACTAAGTGTTTTGTGTTGGTAAAAGTTTTCAGATAAAGCAAATGCCATGCTTCCAGGTTGTCTGTTAAAAAAAAGTTATATATTCGAGGGGAGCAAAAATAAAGCATATAAAATGCCACCAGTAATAAGGAGGCCAAATATTCCACCACCAGGCAATTACAATCAGATGGCGAAAGTACATTGAGAAGTCTGGGGACTACATTGAAAAAAATGACATTTTCAGGTTTGGTAATTCCATTTTACAATAAATCCCATTTACCTTGATTCACCCTCATATATATATATATATATATATATATACACACACACACACACATACACACAAATAAAACATTATATTTATATTATATTATAAGCTGTGTCACGAATACTGGCATTGTAAATGTGACAATAAGGGCACAAGCCATTTCTTACCTGAGAGCCAGGTACTCAATGTGTGATCTTGGAAATATCTCTCAAGGTGTGCTAGAGGTTATTGAAGTGGAACTACTTGAATTAGAGTGAGAAAGTAGATGCTGACGCTTTGCTCTCTGATCTCAACTGACTCATTTATAAACAGTGGCAAATGGGGAGGGGGGAGAAAGTGAGAGGCTGTGGATTGGCTAGACCTGAGTAGTGATTATGAATGGTACAACAAGCCTTTAGCCAGGAGATAGGAAAAACTGATAAGAAAAGAAGGGGGGGTGAATAGTGCATGGAGGGGGCAGTGGGGAGAACAGAACAGCCCTTTTTTGTTTCTATCTTAACCTTCCAAGCCCTTTGGTTCTTTTTCTACCTTGATCTGATTCTGAAATTTCCTAAATACGCTCTTGGACAATGGACTACATTGAGAACTCCAAAGGTTTCCCAAGAATTGAACTCCAAGTAAAAGGAAGAGAAAGGTAAGGAGAAAAGGAGAGGGCGCTACATCTAGCTCCTACCTTCACTTGGCTGCGAACACGCTTAAAAATCATCATTTTCCATTGCTTCCAAAGGAAGGCATTGTGAGCAGACCACCCCTTAGTACTCTAATGAAAACAATGGAATGGGGGTAACTTAGAGAATATCACATTAATACTGAAATAATTCAAAAGTGAATCCAATCAGACTGCCAATATCCTACAACATCAATTTGGTTTCCCAGAACAGTTTTTTTTTAATTTGCCTCAATGTAAAATATATATAAACATATATATATGTTCATTTTAAGATGGAAATATTGAAGAATAAAGTAATACAACTTATAATGATTAACCTTAAAGTACAATGTCAATTGTAATTGTAATTGTAAAAAGACAAATTCACAAAATAACTATTTTGCATTTTCATTTTATTAATTGAACTTGATGAACTTAACTATGCTCAAGCTTAGCAGTTACCTGCTTAGGCACTCACGGCTGCAAGGTGGAAAGAGGGGAAAAAAGTAAATATGCCTTATACACAAACGCATTGTGTATTTTACAATACAGTAGACAGAACATCAGGAGAGCAATTATAAATACCAAGGAAACCAGTAAGTTGCTTTATGTTGTATAGTGTATAGTGGGACAAAATAAAACACATTCTATACATCTTTGCAATACATGTACATTTTACATGTATATTATCTTTAACAAAGCTGCAAATACAACAAAATAACTTGTGAAGTGCTGGAAATCCAGTGTACTTTCACCTTGGTGTTTGAAATAACAGTTGTCTTTTTATACTAAAGTCTTAATCATCATTTTCCTGGATCTGTACACTGTTTTGTTCCTAGCAAAACAATTCTGTTGACCATAGTTCCAAGGAAATAAACATTTGTAGCATGCTTTCAGCCCTGGTCTTCTGAGTCCTCAACCACCACACTTGTGCAGGGTCTGCTTAAATGTAGGAAAAGAAATGGAGGAATAGTTGATAAGAATTCTGCTGGGAGCTTAGTAGCAGATGGCAGGGCTGGGGTACCCGAATGTAACATCCAGAGTGCTGGGAGCTGTAGTCCTACCACTAAGACCTGATGGTGTGGTTAGGTCTGGTGGCTGAAACAGGAACATCTGAAGTGGTTGCAAAGCCCATGAAAGCTACTGAAAATGAACATTCTGGAATCCATACTGATGGGGAGCCTCTTGGACATATCTAAGGCAGGTAATATGATTGCTGAGCTCATTTATTGATGCAAATGGGAGTGGTAACCCTGTTGCTAGGGGCAATGCCACATACCTGCAAATTCTTACACAAATGTGGGGGGAAGTAAAGCTACAAATATTGTATATCAAGAAAGACCTGTACCCTCTTTTAGAGAAAAGTGGTGCAGTTCAATGGACAAAAGAGAGTAGCCCCCCCCCCCAAGCAGAAACCTGGTCATCATTTAAAAATGAGTTTTGTTGCATTAGACATATTTGTATTCATATCCCCAGTATCCAGCGGGGAATATGATTAGCCTTTTTATGAAGTAATTTTTAAAGATGATTCAAGTTGGGATGGCCTGGTCCCACACAAGGACCATAGGCTAAATTTAATTATAAATAATAATAACCAATAACAATATTAGTTAGAAATGAATCTTTCCTCTCTGCAGATTTGTTGGTGTGGTTGGGAAGGTATGGAGAGATTGTGACCCCAATAAGGAAAGTGTATGATGAGTTTGGCATCTGGACGGGAGTATGGAAGGTGAATAGGAGGTTGAGAGTAGTGGGGAATGTGGTGCAGCATGTCCCCTCCTCAGCACACATAGTACGAGATTGTGGAGAGAGGGGACGCTTTGCAGCATCATGTATAGTGAGTGAAGTGTTCTTTATGCCAGGGGCTAGGACATCTTGCAAAAAATTTTAACATCACGTAATGCAACTTCCGGTGGCCAGGAAGATAATTTTTATGCCAACTGCCCATAGGCTCTGCACAGCCTGGTGCCTGAGGTAGTGGATGATTTGATGCATATAGACATGGAAAAGGGTGTAAAGTGACGCAGTGAATAAGAACTGGGTGTCTGAAGACATTTCCATTGAGGGGATTGTGAATGAGATTGTTCCCCCTTCTATGTCTGTTGATGTGCACCCTTTTGCTTCTGTGTCTGTTTAAGTTGTGCCTGAGACAAAAAATGTAAGGAATATTTCAAAAAACCAGTCCCTCTGCCCCGTAGGCTAGGTAGGAAAGTGGAGAAGGAGAAGGCTGGAAATGTGGAGGTAAAGGATACAGAGAATTGGCAGGTGATGGGTAACAAAAAGGGTGGGAAGGAGAAGTTGGGTCAGGTGGAGGGTCAGGTTGGTGAGGGGGAGGTGGCACAGAAAAATATATATGAGTTATTGTCTGATGGGAAGTAAGAACCAATGGAGGAATTAGGAAATCCATCTTTAAAGTTCATCAAGTTCAAGTTCATCAGGTAGTTTGAGTTGAAGGCCATAAAGCAGCTAGTACAATCATCCTGATGGTGGAGCCTACTCCATTGAATGTGGCAACCATTATTGTCACCACATCAAATCTGTAGGTGCTCGTGACATGGACTTTTTTTTGCTCAGTTTGATGCTGACATTTTATTTTTGCAGGGGACCCGGCTCAGTTCTCTGTCTGATATCCATCTAGCAAAAAGGCAGTGGAGGTGCGGACCTTCCTTCTGGTCTCTTCTGGCTGAGCCTTACAGTGGAGTTGCAGGCCTTTTTTTACTGATAATGTAATTTGTCTGCAAATTATTGAACCAGAGATGTGGAGATGTATGGTCAAAGACAGGTTGTTGGAGCGGCAGGACCTGCGGCTTATAAACATCCATGGGCCTCAGACTAAATGGGACAGGAAATGCTTCTTCAGCATATTGTCTTAGGAGGTGAATTTAACATCATTATTAGGCCTAGGACTATTTAATGTACAGAGCTGCATAATATGTTTGTGCTATATAAACACTATTATTATTATAATTATTATTATTAAAGGTTTCAGAGACAAGCTGGGATGTGATAGTCTTTTTTTATTAGAGGTGGTTAGACAGGAAGGTTTAATGGATGCACACAGTGCTGTCCAGACAACACAGGGTTCACATTTAGGAGTGGGACCAGTAAGAGCAGAATAGATTTTACATTTTTAAAGAAGAACTCCACTTTCATAAGCCCTGAGGTTCATGTGGTGGAGTTCTCTAACCACTTTACTCTCTCTGTGACTATGAATGCTTTACATACTCTACTCAAAGGGAGAGGTATCTGGAAACTTAATTCAGAATTGTTGAAGGATGAGAGTGTTAGAGGATCCTTTGAGGATTTCTTTCAGGCATGGGTATCAGCCCTGGACCAGTAAATATGAGTTGTGGGAGTTTGTTAAAAGCATGATTGGTGGCTTTTTCAGACCCCTTGGTAAAAAGAAACAATGTGATAAATATGTAAACTATCAGAGATTGCACAAAAGCCTTGACCAACTTGTCTTGAGGAAAGGTAACCCAGAGGAGATTGTGGTGGTAAAACTCCTTTTGAGGGAAATATGACCAGCAGGCCTCTTTGGTTCTGGAAAGGTATGGATTTTGGGAAATACAACTTGCCTGACCCTTACCCGAATTGAAAACAGGTTTCAGCAGTTAAGTCTGTGGAGGGTCTGACTGACTGCAGGTTCCCTAACTACATCTAGAGCAGGGATCCTGGATTTTGTCGGAACATTTTATACAGATCTGCAGGGAAAAAAACTGTTGATCGAGATAAGATGGAGTGATTTTTTGAGATCCACTCCAGGTTTGGAAAATGTTTCACCTTCTACTGTGGATTTGACAGGACCAATCATGATGATTTATGTTATGCTATCCATGAGCTGACCACCAAGAAATTGCCTGGGCTGAATGGACTAACAGCCAAGTTATGGAAATGTTTTAAATCCATTCTGGCCTATTGGATAGCGGAGGTTTTCAATGGCTGTCTGTAAGAGGGTTTGCTCCAAGAAGCAAAAGGGGTCAAAGGCAAAAGATTCATCAAAAACTGAGAACTGCTGCCCAATTAGCCTTCTCAGTGTTGATATGCATTCAAGTGATTTGTTTGATATGCATTCAAGTTGGAGAAATTTGTTTAAAACCTAGAGGCCCTTTTATTACTAGGGGCATATAGGGGATGTCTATATGGATTACTAAGGGATATGGTCAATAAATTTAAAACATGAACTCATTAATAATTAATGACAATGGATGACAAAATAATGAAAGACATTCATCAATAAATAAATATAGTAAAATGAAAAATATTTCTTTATACCAAAAGGATCTCAAAAATCAAGCCCAATGTTAAGAGCTACCTGTGGATGTGTGTTACAAGTGTGTGTTTCTAACCCCTGTCTCCCTCTGTGTATACTGGAATATCCAAAGGGTTTTGATTCCACTGAATAAAGGGGTACGTAAGAAAATAATGAACACAATAAGTAGATGTATATATTATAAGGATTTGTATGTAGATATATATAAATACAGTATGATATATATATATATATATATATATATATATATATATATATACAGTCAGGTACATAAATATTTGGACAGAGACAACTTTTTTCCAGTTTTGGTTCTGTATATTACCACAATTAATTTTAAATGAAACAACTCAGATGCAGTTGAACTGCAGACTTTCAGCTTTAATTTAGTGGGTTGAACA
>NC_092858.1:114538095-114543643 GCF_032062135.1 Pyxicephalus adspersus
CATGGAAATGATTTTGCGATCATCCACCACTGTTGTCTTCTGTGGGCATTCAGGTCTTTTGGCGTTGCTGAGTTCACCAGTGCTTTGTTTTGTGGATTTTGCCATTCATAATATTGTAGCATTTTCTCAGATGTTTTTTTTTCTGTTTTTGCAGCTTAATGATGGCTTGTTTCACCTACATGGAGAGCTCCTTTGACCACATGACCTTTTATCTGCTTAATTGACAATGACATAACGAAGGAAATGCCTACACCAGCCCATGAAATAGCCTTTGAGTCAATTGTACAATTACTTTTGAGCCCCTGAAATTAAGTGATTGTGTAAAAAAAGGGCTTTAGTTCCTCACATTTTTAGCAATCTTTTTGTTCAACCCACTGAATTAAAGCTGAAAGTCTGCAGTTTACCTGCATTTGAGTTGTTTCATTTAAAATTAATTCTGGTATTGTACAGAACCAAAATTAGAAAAAAGTGGACCTAACTGTATCTATGTGATTCTAATTGAGTACTAATATATTTGTAGAACAGATTTTATGTTCCTCCTGAGGAAGTGACCAAGGTCACGAAACGCGTCGAGGAAAAGAATGATATGTCAATGTAATCAGGACAACATGAACATAAGTCTGGAAAAACTATTTTTAAAATATTTTATTAAAGTTGGTTTTAGTAAAAAATATAATTGTAAATTGTTGTTTTCTATGCAACATCAGTCAGTAAAGTATGTGATTAAGTAGGACTTTAAAGTCCCTTCTTCCTTTCCCTATTTGAATGTTTGTTCTCAGTGTCGATAGAAAAATCCTAGCAAAATATTTCTTCTTTAGTGGCAGGCAATCAGTTGTAAAGCAATCTGCTCGATTCAAGGTAGAAGTACATTTTCGACAGTGTTATCTATTTAGGAGGCCTTGGTGAGATGCAGGCCTGCTGGTTGGAGGAAATATCTGGCATTGCATCAGGTGAAAGCTTTTAATTGGGTGAATCATGAATATCTCCGGTTGCTGCTTGGCAGATACGGCTTATATTCTAAGTTTATTGATTGGCTAAAAGTCTTCTATGAGGTGGCAGAAAGCTTTCCACTTGAGAACGGTTGGGTTGGTAAAGTTTTTTGACATTAGCGTGACTGGGAGCGTGGTGGGAATGTGACAGGGATGCCCACTGAATCCCCTGTTATACTTGTTCACAATTGAACCTTTCATTCAAAGGCTAGAGAGTGGACCTTTGTGTGGGATTCCTTTGAGCGTTGCTGATAAGCCCTTTTGAGAGTAATTGCCTATGCCAATGATGAATCTGTTATTATCTCTGGGAGAGATGAGGCACAGGTGGTAGACTCAGAGTTTGAGCAGTATGCAGAGGCCTTGGGTTCTAGGATCAACCATGACAAGTTTTCTGGATGGTTAGGGAAGGCGAGAAGGTGTTTTGATCCCCCGGATACCTTCTCAATACCTCAGGAGGAAGGTAAAATTTGAGAATTCAATTTCAGCCAGTTGATTATAACCTGCTAAATTGGGAAAGTAAGCTGGAAATTGCAACTTCCAAGATAGAAAATTGGAAGAATTGGAGAATATCATACAGAGAAAGGGTTGATCTGATCAAAACATACCTGGTTCAGAATTTTTTGTTTATATATACAGCTACTTCTTCCAGATGTTCTGGGGAAACAGGATGAACCTGGTAAAGAGGAATGTGACCTACCTATTAAAAAGGAAAGGTGGCTTAGGTATGGTCAACCAGGTGGTTTTCTTTTTTATTCTATTAATTAGGTTTAATTTTAGTAATATGATTGCTGAGAATCCTCCTGGATGGGTGGGGATTTTGCAGTTTTTTTGCAGCAAAATTATAATGTAAGAGGTGGGGGACTTATCACACAACAGGAGGGGGGGTATAGAATGGTAGGTAGGTAGTGAGGGTTTTAAGAGAGAGAATAAGATGGGTAGGCAAGTTTGAAAAATTTAACCAATGAGGGTTGAAGAAGTGGAGCAGGAATGGATAGTTAACCACACATTTCCTTCCTTCTAACACAACTGTTTAAATAGAAGGTATTCTAGTCACTTTCAGGAAATACTACATACATACTACTAAATACTACAGGCAAGGCTAAAGTGATAAGCGCTGCACATGGTGGCACGTGGCAAGTAGGTCCTGCAGGCATAACCATGCACAACGATTTTGCTACTGAGAATAGCACATGTGATTTACCTGATATCGAGTGTGCTGATTCTAAATCTGAACTCAGAATTTGTCTATCACGTACAGATTTCAAGTTATAGACGTGCTATAGCTAGTCAAATGGTCGGTAATTGGCTAATGTATGTTTACATGGGAACATTATAACAGTTGCAGCTACTACTATGCCTGCTGCTGCCTCAGCTGAATCACGCCCCCAGGTGGCATGCATGTTCCAGCAGCAGCTGGGCATGTCTGGGAAAGTCAGTGAGCTGACATCAGAAAGAGGTATATAAGGCGGGAGCGACCAAGGGCTTGTCTCTAGTGAGAAACCATCCTTTTGGATAGTACAGCTAGGCCATAGTGAATCTGTTTTGAGCTAAAGATGAGTAGGCTCAGCTGTGTTAATAAACCAGACAATTTTTGCTACATTTGTGGCAAATATACCCCGTTTGATCAACGCAAAAGTCTAACCAAGTATTACTTTAAATGTGAAATTGGAGATCAGGATAAAAGCTGGGCACCTCACATCTGCTGTCAGGTGTGTTACATTGGCCTAACACAACGGTTGAATGGGAAAAGGAATAAAATGCCTTTTGCTGTGCCTATGGTTTGGCCTGTGCCAAAAGACCATCATTTGGACTGCTACTTCTGTATGAGTAAAATTTCTGGATTTTCGAAGAAGCCCAAGTCAAAAATCGTCTATCCTGATTGTGAATCTGCTCTGAAGCCAATACCTCCGGCATTCTTGCGAAAATTTCCTCGAATTTCCGATGGATCCACGAAATTTCAGTAAACCGATTTCACAGACCCATCGGAAGTTCCAACAAATCATTACAGGAGGATTCCCAGGGCTGCAATTATTCATGCAGCCCTGGGAATCCTGTGTGTGACCCCTGGGCACTAGAAGTTAATTACCCTTTAGTGCCTGGGGATCGCAGTGGATTTCCAGGGCTGCATGAATAAATGCAGCCCTGGAAATCCTTGTGTGAGTGTGCAATCCCCAGCACTAGAGGTTAAATGGAGACAAGTCTTGAGCGTCATCAGGATTTTCTTTTCCTCAGCCAATCAGAGCACTAGAGGTTTTGAATGGGGAGACATTTAACCTCTAGTGCCGGGGATCGCACACTGAGCTGATCAATGAATGCAGCCTTTTTTTTTAGGAAAATTCGAACTCGGTTGGTGAATTTACACCATCCATTCTCGCTTACAATTTCGGTAGGCGAGAGTGGCCAAATTCGCCGTAAGATCGAGTTTAAAAATCTCTCTCGCTCATCCCTAGCCACATCACGCAGAGAATCCAGTGCCAGTCCCTCCTACATCCGTTGTTACTGACAGTGACATGTCGGATAAGGAACAGAAGGATGCTGTCGATGATATTGAATGTTATGGACCCCAATTTGAGGTGGGTAAGCCACATTTTTTAAGCCTATCAAATTTAGTTGATTTAGAAAGGAACATGTCTTTGTCAAAAGAGAAGTTTGAACTGTTAGCCTCCAGATTAAAGGAGTGGAATTTGCTACAAAAAGGAATGACAACATCACTGTTTCGACATGAGTGGTCTGATGATAGAGTTGCAAATACATAACAGAGCAGTGGAGATTATTCATAGACTTGGGCAAAGCAAATTTGAAAGCTGTATTGCTGCATAAAGGTAATGAAAAATCTTCTGTTCCTCTTGCTCATGCCGAGGGATCGGAAGAGACATACGAATCCATGGAGGTCATTTTGAAACTGATTAACAATTCAGAACACAAGTGGAACGTTTGTGGTGACCTGAAGGTGGTGGCATTCCTTCTTGGCCTGCAATTTGGACATACAAAATATATGTGCTTTCTGTGGAAGAGTCATGGGGACAGCAACCATTAAGGTAAAGAATGGCCACCCAGACCTGAACACCCTGTTGGCCAGTACAACGTGAAGCATAAATCACTCAATAAATCACAGAAAGTTTACCTTCCGCCACTACATATTGAATTTGGATTAATGAAAAACGTTGTTGTTGCAATCGATCGTGATGGTGTGGGTTTTCAGTGTCTGAAGGACACGTTTAGAAAAGTTATAACAGATGCTAAACTTGAAAGCAGGCACTTTTGTTGGTCCCCAAATCTGCAATTTGATGCGTGATGCCACTTTCAGAGACAAACTCAACCCCCTTGAACTTGCCGCTTGGGATTTATTTTGTGCTAGTTGCACAAAACTTTCTGGGCACCCAGTGAGCTGAAAACCATGCTGAACTTGTGAACAACATGCTAACAGCATACCATCAACTTGGCTGTCGAATGTCACTAAAAATGTATTTCTTACATTCCCATCTGGACTTCTTCCCACAAAATTTGGGTGATGTGAGTGGTGAACAAGGAGAGAGGTTCCACCAGTACAATTCTGTTATGGAAACAAGATATCAAGGCCAGTGCAACCCCAACATGATGGGCGACTCCTGCTGGTCTCTGCAAAAGGAGACAGCGGAGAGCTATAAACGCAAAAGTCTGGACTGCAGATTTAGATTCAGCACACTTGATTGAGTATAGGACATAAAGTCATACAAAAAGAATGAAACAACCATACAGACAACAAAATTAGGAAACAATTTCTTTATCTTTATAGAAGTTTGGAATTTCATATATACATAATGACCAATCTAAGATTCTGGGAAGATGCTCCCTAAACTCCCATGTGGACCAAACCATTACAAACATTGACTCTCTAAGCATCAATAAATGATAAATAGAAATCCTGCCACCAAATGTTCCAAAGAGCCAACCATAAAATATAAAGAGAGTACTGGTTTACAACTGCTTTAGGATTACCAAGGCAGCACATATGATCTTAACAAGGTATTCCTTAAATGTCATAGGTCTTAACACACATCACTCTTAACAGAACCTATTAGGCATAGTTTCTGGAGTGGCTTTTGAGCTGTTGAATGATTTTTTTTTCAGTAGGCTACATCACCGCTTATTTAGAAACAACCATTTGTGGTTTCATCATGCTCACCTGACCAGCTATCAAAATGCTCCTTTGGTAATATTTATTTCTCATGTCATGCTCCCTTGTTCTTGCACATTACTCTGTGACACCCATCACCTAGATGTTGGCACTGGAGATTCAGTCAATCTCTTCTGAATAGGCTCTTTGCTTTTCCTTAAATGCCACCATAGAAAGTGACCCCCTGTTAGTCTGGGAAGCTCACAAGACCATAGTTTGAGGAACCCGTATCAATTCAAGAATGATTCTAGAATTAAAAAGGAGACGCAGCAGGATAGCTTGGATCCTATTTAGAGAGAGGTAGAGAGAGAAAGTGAAAAAGAGAGGGGGAGGGTAAGAGAAACATGAGGAGAGAGAACGGGGGGAGGGAAAGAAGGAGGGGGAGAAAAAAAGAGAAAGAATA
>NC_092858.1:114544819-114574696 GCF_032062135.1 Pyxicephalus adspersus
CCTGAGGCTTTTTAAAGCCCATGTTTGACGTCCCCATGCATTCCCATGGGCTAATCTACACCAGGACGTTTCCTTCAGGCATGTTTTTGAGCGTTATCTTAAACGTTGCTTGCAACATTTAAAAAATTAAAACGCTGGATAAACGCGGGAAAATGCTTCCCTGAACTCAATGGAGGCTTTTTCAAGTGTTTTTAAGCTTTTATGAAAGCGTCCACTGAAAACAATGGGGGCTTTTATAAACATTTTTAGCAGGACATTGGAATCTGGAAGCCCCCTTTAATAAGGAGACTCCCAGATCTCCAAGGCCCCACCCTGGGGAATGAGTACAGGGGTACATAAATCCCCTTACTCATTCCCTGAAGGGGTTAAAATATAAGAAAAAAATGGGACAAGGCTTTAATGTTAAATTATTTTATTAATGTGTGTCTGTGTTTGTGTAATTAAACTTTTTATTACAAGTTATCCCAATGACAGGAGGATTTCCTGGGTTGCAATGAACAGAGCCCTGGAAATCTTCCTGACAGTTAGGGATTGCAGGGCACTAGGGCAACTGCTCCCCTGATCACTCAGCTGTGACATGTATTACACATACAGAGTACATGTCACAGCTCCTCTAGGGCTGCGGGAGTGATCAGGGGAGCAGAGCTGTCAGCATAGTAAAGCTCCACTGATTGCTCTGCTCCCTGATTGGCTGAGGAAAGGGAAACCCTGATGATGCTTGAGCTGTCATCAGGGTTTCCTATTTCTCAGCCAATCACAGAGCAGTAGAGGTAATGAATGGAGATAGTATCCCTACCCTACATCTTGGACTCTCACATACAGGTTTGTCCCTAAAGGAACTTTCTTGCTGTTATCCTTTGAACATTTATTTATCCCAGAATAACATTACCTATTTACTTTTAGACCCTTATTACACTTACTGGGATCAATACTTTCATATATATCTTTATAAAAAAAAACGGCTGGTAATTTACATTTATATGTAAACGATCCAATATATTTGAAGAATATATAGCAGATTCATATGTACCTGAATAGTCGATTTAACAGATATGTAAATACTACCATTCATATCAAGCTTTATTTTTGTATGTGATAAAATATATTTATATTGCAATTAATACAACTTTGAACATATAGCTAGGCAATATGTTCTTGAAAACCTACCTCTCTACCTATTTGTATTTCATGTACATTATCAATATACCTATATGTACTACAAAATGTAACATGGCAATTCTTATTAATCCAGACGTAATAACCGCAAGTGTCTAATATACGTTGACATACCGCTACCCCTAAGGAAGCCAAATAGGGCAAAACGCATGGGGTACAACAGTCAGCATGAACAATATCTATTATTAGAACTTATAAACACGTATGGTGAATAATGTGCATAGCCAGCTAGATGTTGTATGTCCAGTGCCCTCTCGGGCCAAGGTGATATTATTTAGATCAAAAGAAGTTATTGTGGCCTATCTTAAACTGTTATGTTCTGTATTACTATTATTTACTGAAAATAATACAATATATTAATTGTGCCAAAAACCCTGCTTTTTCTCTTGTCTCTCATTTTACAAATGTCACTGAGTCACCTATGGACACAATCAATAAAGGAAGGAAAAGACAGAAGGGGTTTGGAGGCTTTTTTCAAGTAATATTTATGTATTCATAAAATAATTCTTACATTATTAAAATAACAGTCATTTAGTAAATCCCAAGCCCATTGTGCCATCATGGGATTGGGTTATCCATACGATGCAATAAACAACTATAGTAGTTTGTAACAGTTTCAGTCTTAATCACCTGACGCTTTTGGTCTAACTTGGCTTCCTCGGGGGTATAGTTGGGACTGTGCGGTTTGAGTAAAGTAGGTGTTACTAACTATACAAGCAGTGCGGCAGGTGATCACTAATAGCAGTAACTGATGCAAGGTCACTGATGGGTGAAATCAAGTTTATTACAAGAATGGTGCCACTAAGAACAAATGATGTGAACAAAACTGTGACAATCCAGAAAATAAATAACACCACCAAAAAGAAACAGAGGTACACAAGCTCGAGTCAGGACAGGTCAGGATCAACAGGTCTTAGTACAGGAAACAGGATCAGGGCCAGAGAGCATACCAGGTAGCAGGCTAAATAACATTAAGGATCTGGCGAGTACTCAAGGAAGGGTAAACTCCTAAAAAAGGAGCTCCCAGCTGTTTGCATAACGAGTTCTTATAACCAGGTATACAGCGCCACTAGAAGCAAAGGCAGATAACTATAAAAGTAGGTCATCAACGTTTGCAAAAAAAAAAAAACTGTTTTATAGGGATCTCTAAATAGATTTGGCAGGTATTGGCACTTATTGGGAATATTTAAGGGATAAATAATCCTTAAGCTTGATAGTTACCAAATGGTAAATATATTCCAATAATCCAAAGAAAGATCTGGATGCCTAGTTAGGTAAACACAAACAAAAGGACTTCCTGGTTGAAAGTTACCAGATCAAGATAGGATGGGTACCGTGTGCCTCTTCCAGAACCAGCCAAAAGAGCTATTAGATGGGTTGTGGTGAAGATGCAGCCAAAAAACACAGATACCCAAACAACTGCAAACAGGGAATAGTTCATGATGCTATACATCAATAAAAATTCACCCTTTTGCAAGAGCCTACAAAGGTTCAAGAAATGGTTAAACTAAAGAAAAGACAACACACAAAATATGGTTTATAATTTTGTCATTAATATATTGATATTAAAACTATTTGTACACAAATAAAGATTACAGTAGTATATATATGTGAAAGTACAGCAAACAATATTACTTTCCCCAGACTTATGCTGGGTAATACACCTTCAAATTCAATTTCTGCACAACAACTATAAATCAGGAGAACAATTAGTTGTGAATGAATTGGATTGTGTAAGATAGCTCTCATACTACTGTTTTAGAATATATTTTTTTTATTTGCCCTGCCTTGTCTCACTAGAGAGTGGGTAATGTCAAATTAGTCCCCTCCCCTCCAGGGGGTGGTAGTCACCTCACCCCATATCTATTTTTCTTTGTTACCAGACCTTTCCCTGACATTTGTCCTGTTTTAAAATTTACCACCCCAACTACTCTGCTAACTTCAAAGCAATTTACTAGTAATTTGAAGAGACCCCTACCATGCACAGAAAAATCTGGTTTAACCAGCGAACAATTTCTTGATTATGTAAACTAAGCTATTTTAATTACATATCTCTAATTACCCTAAAACCAAGCTTGGTAAGGCATATCATATTACATTGCTTTAGCAAAAATGACTAAAAATCTTCATGAATTTTACGTTCAATAAGAAAAAATATAACTATATCCTATGTTGACTTCAAAATTTTGAACAAACCCTAAAAGACAATTCTGGGAGGGTCTATTGGAGGCTAGGATCCACATTGGCAGAAATCCCACACAAAACAATATACCTGCTACACCAATCACATTTAAAGAAATAACAGAAAATTTAACTTATGCAGTGTAATAAAGCTAGTAGTACAAATTGAATATTTTTGCAGAAAACATATCATACACAGTTCCCTAGAAACACAAACTGCAATTTTGAAACCTATCCTTGTATTGTATGCTCCTCACTTGTCACAAATACAGAGGCAGTCACCATTAGAGGGTGGATTGGGGATAGCTGGGGGTAAAGTGTCTGTTCACCAATGAAAAAAGTCTGGCAAGAAAAATAGGTGAGTGAAAAGCTTTACCCTGGACCAAACTCATGCTACTCACCTATCCCTCTCCCAATAATTTTTGAAGAATTACACTATCTTAACTGTCAACATCTTGGAAAGCTCACAAAACAGTTTTCCGGGGACACCTTTTAAGGACTTGAGCAGTCCTTGGCTGAACATCTCTGGATAGTTACTCTTTGTAAGGTGGTAAATATCTGCTCTCAATTAAAGGTGTTAGATGTTGACAAGGTGGAAAACAATAAAACCAATCTACACCATTGATTTTATGATAAAGGGAAGAAAGTCAAATCCCTCCTTGCCTGTATGGCTAGGAACAAACCATTCCACCCTTCTTGCAGTAAGGGATGCACAAAGTACCTTACAATATAACATAGATACTATAGCACAAATCTTTGGAATCTATTACTTTTATTTGTATACTATGGTTTATAATGGTCAACAAAAACAGGGACCACTGCTTCTATCCCAAATGAATACGTATTTATTCTCGTTCTAATAAAACTATTATATCCCTACCATCCCATAAAGCCCCCGGACCAGAAATGTTTATCAACTGTTGTCTTAACAATACTAAAAGACATATCCTCCTCTACTTACCCCACAGTTAACCACTTTTTTTAATAGTTTTTTGAAGGGCAATCCAATACCCCAAGCCATGCTCCATTCACCTATTTCAGTTATTTTGAAACTGAGAAAAGACTCATGTGACCCCACTAGCTACTGTCCAAAGCTTTGCATAGATCTAAACATTTTCATAAGAATACTAGCATATCGACTAGGTTTGATGTTGCCTGATGTTTTAAAAGATCAAATAGGTTTCATAATGCACCATTGGGCTGGAGAACCATTGAACCATCGAGCCAGAACACAGTTCAGGAGGAGGTTGGACACTTTGAACATAGATATATCCTGTTTAGATTAATAATATTAGACAGTATTTATATAGAAACTACATATTATTATTTTAGATAAACATTGCTTAAAAAAAAAAAAGGGGGGGGGGGGGGGCTGCAGATATCTGATTGCCCCCCTATTACAGGGGTTTTTCAGATTCTAAATAGGCCTCCCACTTAAGAACCCACCACATCGGCCACATTGTGGGGAAGAGGCCATCTCCCCCAATGAAGGGGAGGCAGGTGGGGAGAAAGGGGAGGCAAGTGGGTCTGCTTATTAAAATTAAGTGGGACTCACACTGTTTTTTGCATAAAACCCATAAAAAATGTAAAAGGCATTTTTAAAAAGTTCTACAATAATGAATTGCAATCTGATGCTAATTAAGCCCTTGATTGTTAAAAATGTGTTTTCCCCTTTTACCTAAAAAAATTGTTGCACCAATGCATTGTACGCTGTAGTGGGACAATAATTACAGTGAGACATGTCTCTGAGATTGCAAAGGCTGATAAACAATGCAATAAAACAGTGCAGCGTAGTGCAGGGACCTACATCCACCAATGTACATATTAAATAAAATCAATACATTAAAAGAAAACATCAAGTTAAATAACACTGGGGAAAGCATTTTTGTTAAGTTAGATCTAACACTTGTTTTTTAAAAATTTTTGGGTGTTGAATCCAGAAATGACCTCAGTTTTTTGCTATCATAACCAGTTTTTACGATACAGCGTACCGCCCAAAAAACATACAAATTTTACATACAATGAAAAAATATTAAATGACTTGAATGTACTGTTTATTTAAATTTCTTTTGTTCATACAAATGATTTATTGTTACTCTATGACATTTTTTTGTACAGTAAAACATTTGAAAATTATTTGGGTAAGCGGTTAAGGTAAAAATTTACGCTTATAGCTTTTCCTGGAGTGTTCGGTGTTAGGACAATTCCGACAGATGCTTCAACAATAGTCAGCCATCATATGTACCTCCCATCTATCCTGATACCGTCCTTCCATGACCTTCAAATCTTGGTGGAATCATCCACCTTGCTCATCACTGACTGCCCCAAGGTTTTCCAGGAAGTTAGAAAGATGGCTATGCCGAAAATGCACCTTGATGCTCATATTGCAACCAAGCATTTTGTAGCTCTCCAGGAGTTTCTGGATTCTTTTCAAATTCTGACATTTTCTTGATGAAATGTGCATCTTTGATGAGCTGCCGAATCTGTGGATCATCAAACACACCAACCTTTATTTTTTCAAATGATAGGCTAGGAAATGTCAAAATGAGGTATTTGAAACTCTCCTTCAGTTGGCAAAGCTTTAACGAATTGCTTCATCAGACCCAGTTTCATGTGCATAGGCGGGTATATAATTATCTTTCTATCAACAAGTGGCTCATGTAGAATGTTTGGATCACCTGGTTTTAGGGCAGATCTTGGAGGTCAATTCCTTTCCACCCAATGCCTCTCACGAGCTCTGCTGTCCCTTATGCACAGATAACAGGTAAACTTGGTGTATCGGCGTTGCTGACCAAGAAGGAAGCATACCATTTTAAGGTCAAAACAGATGACCCAATTGTGTTGGTGATATTGCAACAACTCAATGACTCTCTTTATGTCTGCATATTGTTCACAAAGAGAAACTGAATGGCCAATTGGGACTGACCCAAATATGTTGCCATGTTGCCATTGTGAAGCAGGACACACGTTAAGCTCTGCTTTGAGCTATCAATGACTAGTCGCCATTCAGTTGAGTTACAGATTGGAATTTCCAAATCCTCCAATAAACCAGGTATGCTATGGCAATACACAAAACCACGGTCAGATCTAAAGTACTGCAAAAATGCGATTTCTCTGGTTTGAAAGTATGATACCTTTGTTCCCTATTCAAGTAAGTTTTTCTCACACAGTCTTGATGCTAGGAGTTCTGAAGCCTTCTTCGATAGTTGCAAATCACATGCCAAATCACTCAACTCATGCTGATCAAATCCCTTATGAGTCCTCTTCAATTTCAAACTCTTCGTCATTGTTGTCACCTAGTTCATCACCATAATCATGTTCTTCAAGAGAGGGTAGTGTAACGAAAACCGACACTGGGATTTCATCTGAATTAGCTACTGGGTGTATAGCTGATGGTAGACTAGGATACTCTATGTTACATTTATTTTTCCTATTATATTCTGAAGTTATCACTATACAAAAAGAACAGTCATCTAAATGATCTCCTGGCTCTTGCCAAACCATAGGTATACCAAATGGCATCTTATCATGTGTTCCCTTTGTCCACATTCGTAAACCCTCGACACTCAGTTTGCATACCTTATGAGGGGCCCAAGACTTATCTTGATTACCAGGTTTAACTTTGAAATATGCCAAAAAGGCTTGCTCTACAAATGTGCTGATGTTTGCCCCTTTGACTGGGAATAGTGAAACTGCCACAGATATAACAAAATTATTCAGGGTGGTTTAGGCACTTACGACGAGAAACACAAGAAAGAAAGAAAAAACGAGTGTAAGTAAAAGAATACATTTAGCCTATTCACTACGTATAGAAGCGCAGAACCTCTGACCACACTGTCTTGCGTGTAAATGAATAGCCTTTAGAAATCCACGCTACAGTAATCGCATTAATATAAGCGGTAGAGAAAAAACCTGACGCGATAGAAGAAAACTAACTGCACTTTCAGAATCAGCATACCTATTTTAGTGTAAAAAAGCTTAAAAATTGTTCCCCAGTGTATTGTTGGGATGCTAAGATGGGGATGTGGCTATGCAATTGCTGCAACGTTTCACAGGAGCTCTGTGTTCCCCTATGCCATTTAGCGGTAATCCTCGGTTACACTCCCAGCTTCGGATTCATTCTTCATGCTTAAAGTCTAAAGGTTGAGTGGGAGATCCAGGCAAGTGAGCCCCATGATGTATTTCCCTACTGACATATCTAAAATCTGGAGTGGGCAGTATCAAAGATGGAACTCACACTCCCCTCAGCTGCTTCATACAACAATGATCCTCACACAACAACGACCGAGAGCTGTTGGGCCCTGAGGACAAACTTCTGAGCTGAGCACATAGCCCAGGATCATCCTCAGTTTCCTTGAAGGCCTCTTCATGCCTGACCGCCCCTTTACCTTTGGAATCATCCCTGGTGCCTCATTTGCTGCAAGATCTACATTGCAGTTAATTATACATTTCTGCACCTTGATTGGAGTTTGCCTGTGGTAAAATAAATTGGAAATGATTTGGAAAGGCACACACTTCTCTAAAGAAGCATCATAGTTGAAAATGCATCGGAGCAAAAAAACAAAAAAACAAAAAAAACAAACAAGCTTTGAGGTCGAAGCAATGGCTGCCTGGATTGTTGCAAAGCATCTCTGGAAGGCTACAAAAAATATATAATATATATAATATATAATATAAAATATAATATATATTATCAAATATAATATATTCTCTGGTACTTAACTGTCTGACCTCAATTCTAAATGTTACGAGGTAAAAAGACACCGATCATTACATGCCAAATACCATCCCAACAGGGATGTTTTTTAGCAGTAGGGACTGGGAGACTGATCAGGGTTGAGAAAAGCTGAATGGATTAAAGTACAGAGATATACTCAATGAAAGCTTGTTCCACCATGTTTAGGACCTCAGGAGAGTATTTGCAATGAAGAATAGCACACAATCCCCCAATCCCGGTGTGCAAAGCTTGTTGCATCACCCTCAAAATGACTTGAGGATGTAATTGCTTCCAAATATGTTTCAACTAAGTACTAAATAAAGGGTCTAAATACTTATGCAAATTTTTATATGATTGTAGCATCAGGCTGCAATATAACAAAATTGAAAAAAGTGAAGGGGGTCCGAAGCCACTGTAGGGTATAGTTGAAAAGCGTTTTTAATGTCAGCCTTTACCAATAGGGCCCTCCAAGTGGAGAAGTTTTACAAAAGTGTCATCAAAAGAGTGTTATCAAAAAAGATAAATGATTAATTAATCTATAACTATTTGGCATCTTTGAAACGATGCTCAATGGAGATCCCCCAGTTTTTAATTCTGTTAATCAGAAGAAAAACAATCAAAAGAAAAACCATCAAAATGAGATTAGCTACCGTGTTTCCCCGATTTTAGGACATCCCCATTAAGTAAGCCACCCCCGATTTTTAAAAAAATTGATCATGAGTGACTTTCAACAATAAATGTGTACTGTAGTCTTCTTCATGGAAAAATAAGACATCCCCTGAAAATAAGACCCAGGGCATATTTTGGCATTTCAAAAAATATAAGAGAGTGCCTTATAATCGGGGAAACAGGGTAGTTGTCTGTGAGAGTAGAGGAGGAATCACTGACACATGTTATCCAGTCTCATCAATGATTGAACTTTTACAAAAAAACTTTTTAGCTGCTGAGTGACCAGACATTTTCTTGAAACAACGATGAGTATAATGCAAGCCACACACATTCATGTTTATATCAAGTGGTATTAGGCTATTTGCACTGATTTTCATTAAATGCAATGCAAGTTCCTTTTTTTAATAACTAGGGTTTTTAAAGAAGGAACTAATGGCAAAAGAAGAATCAACCAAAGGCCCGCATCCTTAATAGTTAATTTCCAATTATGATGAAAATAATTTTTTTGTTTAAAGGACTCATAGGTAAACTAACCTAAACTAACCCTTATAAGCTTCCAGAATGATGTCCAGATGTTGTGGAGAAATTTGGAGAAATGCAAAAAGCTAAGCCAATTGTTGAAAGATTTAGCTATTTCCCTGCGCCTTTCATCTTCAGATTTGTCATCATTCTTTTTTATCTGATTTAAATAAAAATCCTTTCTACAGTGAAGAAGAGACATATAATCTGTATAATCAACCCTCCAAATCATTTCCTGGACATTAACAGGAAGGAGAAATCCTTAAGGTGACAAATCACAGGCCATAGTTTCCATATACCAACTCTCAGGTATACCTTGCTACCTTGCTGCCTAACAGATAAAATAGGAGAGGAGAGTGGAATAATTCCCTAGTGGTTGAACTTGATGGACTTATGTCTTTTTTCAACCCAACCCGAACTATGTAATATGAGACAGGAAAGAGGAAGGCTGAACAAAAGAATAGAGAGCACGACTCCTAGAAACAGATGTATTAGCAGCAATAATCCAAACAGATGCCATGGAAGAAAGAGTCGCAGACACATAAGAAATAGGAACCTGTTTAGATAATATTTTACTATTAAATTTTCCATAAAACAGTGTAATTGGTTTAGATCAGAAAGCAAGAAATCTTGGCACTAATCACCCCTGTCCATGTCACTGAGAGACTCCATTACCTTGGGACAGATGACCAGGAGCATCTCAACCTGCATTTGCTAGACTAGCCTCTAGGAGAAGAAGGGGAATAAACTGGTTGGTTTCCTGAAAAAGAACACTGAAAAAAAGGGATGGTGGTCTCAGACAGAAAAACCTATTCCTCATCACCTACTGCTTGGTGTCTCTTTTCCTTGCTTTGATACTTCTTGCTGAATATTCTGAAGTAAGAGACCACCAATGCAGCCAGAGTGCTGAGTTAAAGACATTATTCATTTCAATATCAATTAATTAATTATCATTAAGATTTCAAAACCACCTTCTTCCCTCACATGCTGTGACATACTTTCACTGAGATGCTGTGACAAGAAAGCTGTCCAATACACAGCTTCCACCAATCAAATGCTCCATCATACAGGCGCCCCCCCCCCAAAAAAAAACAGTAAGTCTGCCTAGAAATAGCCTTTAGCCTATCAACTTAAAATAAAGAAGGGAAAGAAAAAAAGGAGGAGAGACAGAGGGCCTGATTTATCAATGAAATGCGCGTACGCTCGACGACGTACTCGCCAGTCAGCAACCTCTATTAGCACGAGCTGGGCCCGAGTTCTAGTCAACTTGCCTGCCGGTTTCCTGCAAAGATCTTGAATACGCCAATTAAGGCGAATAATTTTCAGCTGCGTGATTCCGAAGGAGATGTTAACCTCAATGATGAGGTGATAGCAATTGATTAGCACACACCTGCGCCCTGTTCTGTGCGCATCTCCAGTCCATTTTACAGGGCAGTTTGAATACTGAATGCTTGATTTTTTTTTTTTGTAAGTGTTACTTTTTTATGTTACATTCTACTCAGTCACAAACTTGCTTCATTTATAGTTACATTTGTTGCACTTATTCTTTTGGTCGCAACACTGCAAACTCATTTCTGTCAAGCTGCATATAAACTAAGTGGCATTTTCAAATATGTCATCACACAATAGTATGAGTGTTAAACGATATGTGAACAAACATTTGTGACCTGATAAAAATTTTGTTCCAGTTTGACTTTAGAGAAATCAAATATTTTAGTAAAGGATTATAGGCAAACATGATTTGTAGTTGTGCTATAGGTTTGTTGTCATTGTGCTGTGCTGCCTGATCTTAGCCCTATTGTATACAAACACACTTCCACTTGCTGTCCAAACTGATGGTCAATTAGTTGTCTAGCTGAGTTGCATAGTCTTTCTAACACACCTGATGGTAATGGAAGGAGGTCCAGGTTGCCAAGCACAACATCAAAGCACATTGATTGCCAAGCTCACAAGCAGGGTCACAAGCACTTGCACTCTTAGAAATGAACAGATGTTGTGTTGTTGCTTAACCTAATGCTTAGTGGAGTGTATGCATTAATTAGGTGTTTACACAAAACAAATAGTACTAGTATATCAAACTTCCAAGGTCAAATCCACTTTGTGCCAAACATTTTCTTGCTTTTCCATCCCTTCAGGGTGTTTTTGCAGATTTAAATAGCATTTTAGATCTTGGCCCACTATATATAATTGACATACTCACCTCAGTTTGGTAGTGGAAGCACATAAAGGTGGATTCCTTCTTTTAACCAGAAGCAATATCCTCCATTAATGTTGCTTGTAGCAAAAAAGGAAAAAAATAGTGAAACATGTAATATAACTGTACAGTAGCATGTATAATATAATATATTATATAAAATATATAAGATTTCTTTGTATTTGACTCAATACAGCTATTTTGTATTGAATCCTATACAAACTTATTTAAATTTCTCACTGCTCCTCCCTTGGGATGCCAAAGTGTTTTTTTTTAAAGTTTTTTGCAACCCCGAGTGTGACTCTGGATTACTGCTTTTTGCATGGAAAATCCACCCCGAGTCATACTGGGGACTACTGCTAGGGGGATTGGGTTTTGTTCAGTGACCAATTTGAATTGATGCATAAGGAATTGCTAATGTACAGTAAAACAGATTTCAAACTTCAAGTGGAACTGTCTATGAAAAGCCAACAGTTTTCTGCTCTATATTCTGGTACTCCCATATGGGCTAGTAGTCCAGGGATGTTACAACAGTACACAATGTCTCCATCTTCACGGAAATATGGTAGAAGTGTCACCTCTCTTGTCCTATAAACTGTTGTTTTACCTTCAGGTCTCAGACAGTTCTTTTCTTTTAGCCTGGATGCTAAAAGTTTAGATGCTTGTTTTGACAGACTTAGGTCACATATTAAACCATTGAGCTCTTTTTGGGAGAACTGGTGGTTTGATGAAACACTTCCTTCATTTTCACTTCCACTGCTAACTCCTGGATTACACTCCAAAGCCTGTATATCCTCCATGTCGGTTACAGAAATATTAGGGAGTGTACTGAACCCTGGTATGGGAACATCTGCACCATCTGTTCCATGCGGCACAGGTCGTCTTGCTGATTCCAAATCAGGGTACTTCCACTTGTTTTTCTTGTAATGATTGAAACCTTTTACATTCACAGCACAAAAATACCAATCATTATGATGATTTTTGGGCTCTAGCCATACCATAGGTGCACCGAATTTCAAACTTTTCAGTTTTTCATTTTTCCTCTGATGTAGACACTCTACACAGGTTTTGCATAACATATGGGGAGCCCAATCCTGATCTTGGTCCCCCAGTTTAATACCAAAATATGTAAGATATGCTTGTTTCACAAATTCTGTAATAATTTCTCTCTGTTTTGCTAAGAATATTCACCACAAATGTAGCAAAATACATTGAGGGCTTTTACACAACATCTTCTTGAAGAACTGATACTTCTGTAAAAAAGGAAAATGTAGTACTAAAAAGAAGGCAAATGGAAAGTTTCATGAAAATAATGCAAAATATATAATATAAAAAAAGGCAAAACATTGATGTAAATAAAGATTGATAATAATATGCTGTGTTAACATTTGTTGTTGGTAAAATTGTCTATTCCTATATCACAAGAACCAGAAACTCATGTCATTTCTGGATTCAGAAGACCTAAAATACAATAAATATATTGAAAAATCCTTGGCAAGTGAATTTTTTTTTGTTGAGCTGTGTTATTTAAAATAAACAATCATCTCTGTGTTCCAAAAACATTGAGATAGCTGTTGAGGGAATCCCCACATTTGCTAACTAATCTCCTTGTATGCACATATATACTGTCCTCTCTCAATACAGGAAATCCCTCTTATTCTTTTGCCTGGGAAAAAGATATGGGATTGATCCAGTAGAGTGGTCCGAAGATAAGTGTCAAATTCCCTCTCTTCTAATTCTTCTTCTTCCTCCTCGCAGGAGTACCACTTACCTCTGACAGCAAAACAACAAGGTTTGACACTCAATATTATGATATTTTAGGCACAGGTGCTGCTCTACAATTTTTATTTAGTCAGTCTGGGTAAGGGAAGTCTCACCAAAAGTGAGTTGCTTTGCATAAACTAATGCTTTGCTAGCATTTGCATAAACAACCTGTTACTAGCTATTCTCTAGCTAAAGCCAAATGCTTTGAGCATATGTGGAATCTAGTGGTGCACAAAGTTTTGGAGAGTTACCCTGACTTGCAAAATGGCTATGGTCAGAAATGTCTGTGCCCACTTCAGCAGGTACTATACTGCAAAAAATCCACTTGTGGGCTTGCAAAGACAGAATGATCCCTTTTTTCACAAACACACCTGTGACCTATTGAAATTACATATACTGGACCAAAAAAAGGAGAACAAGTTATCTGATGCACCACAGTACAACAACAAGGAACTTCGGTTTCTTTGACCCCGGGCAGTGACAGCTTATTAGGGACACATGTCACTTGTTGGAGCCTATGGAAGAGGCAACTAAATTTGTTATCATACCATTTCATTACCATATCATTATGGTAATGATGATACCTGACAATGATACCATATCATTGTCAGGTATTGTCAGGAGATAACATAGGTCGTCGCCAATCTAGTAGACATATAGACTTTGGGGTCATACTGAGGAGGAAAGCCAGCATTAGGGAACAGATTCAACATTCACCTTGATACACATGGCAAGTTATATATGTTTTGTTGATTCAACAGATGACTGCTGAATAGCTACACCTATACTCTATTGCAGTGCGGGGGATTTTTCAAGCCTTCTGAAAGGGAGGCAAAACTCCTCCCAATATGATAAAAAATTGTGCAGTCTCTTCAGAAGAGCCTTTTCTGGAGGTTGGAACCAAGCAACCACAAAAGAGATAACATCTCTGTGAGCAGGGATAAGACCATACCAGTTGTTGGGTATGGGGGGTATCCTTCCAGGGGTGTAAACACCGCTGTTATCCGATGACACCCAAAGGAGCTGGAACCAGCTGGTCAGGGGACTTGCCTCCAATGCAACAGTGATACCTACTGGAAAATATCAGAGGGCACCTGTGAGCATTGTATTTTCTGAAGTGGGAGGACAACTGAGTAATGGGTGGATGTATGGGTGTGGCTGAATATGGCAAGGGGTCCTGGAGGTATATAAAAGGGACAACTGCCCCAAATCTCTCTCTTATTGCCTCCCTCTTACCCTCTCCTACTCTCCTTCTTCTTGGAACCCAGCCAAGGTGCAGGATACAGAAGACAGATTCTTTGTGTAACGTATCATTTTACTTTGTCTACTGTGATCATTTTTTAATATATTTGGAAAAATTGTTGATTATTTGGTAATTCTTTTCTCTGTTAATACATATCTTGGTATTTAAGATCTGTGTGATTATTAAGCTAATTGAGACTTAGTAAAGATACTTCTCCCAAGAAAGAGGATAATATAGGGGAAACTGGACATTTGTTCTTCATTATTGGCACCTAAGAAAATGTTCTTTCAATAACCAATTTAGCACGATTGAGATGAGATGAAATAATAAAATAGTGAAAAACAAGCAAAAATGCATAAAACCAAATGTCAAAGAGACCAATCCTAGTCATTTTGTGACATGTTCTGTATGGCTAACACATACTACAGCTCCTCTAGGGCTGCAGGAACAATCAGGGGAGCGGAGCTGTCAGCATAGCGGAGCTGATTGCTCTGCTCCCTGCTTGGCTGAGGAAAAGGGATATCCTGATGATGCTTGAGCTGTCATCAGGGTTTCCTATTTCTCATTAGTCATTAGTGACACTGTGAACATTTCTTTTATTACAGTCTATATATTAGGACTAACATCTTACAAACCCTATAGGGAGTCCATATTCATGCCACTGCCCCTCCCAATCTAAAATACCATATTAAAAGTCTAATGTTCTTGACATTTTCCAACACTAATTAACTTACTAATATGTTTTTGATAACAAACTCATGAAAACATGTGCAGAGTATCTTCCTATCCCTCCCCCAAACAAAATAAACAAATTTATAGAACTAAAGCTGTAATGTACATACATAATTTTGTGTCTAGCAGACCCTTCCAGTTTCCTTATGTCTGTAAGTGCTATGACAAAATATGATACCACAGGTTAAGAGGAAAGGTATACTTTTTGTTTATAAAAAAAAAATATATACTGTGCACTCTTACCCCTAATCTTTATCTACAAAAACAGGTGTTGTGGAAACTACCAATACAGATAATAAAAATATATTCACAAAAGTTATAATAGATAGAAAATGAGCTCTGCATTTGCTTGTGTCATCTATGACTCAGAAGATGGATACTCTGTCAGTTTGATGCTTCTATTTGTGGATATCACAGGTATATACTTTGGGATCATCATCTGGAATCTTTGAGACCTAAACACATTTTGACCATGCAAGGATTTGACAGTCTACCATTTCTAGCGCGATCATTCTATCTTCTGTGTGGCAAAGCAGAGTGAAGTTGGTGTAATATTGATCTAGTGAAATGATTCATTGTGCAAATTTGATGCTGGATTCATAAATCTTGATTTATGACATCATTCTTTTTATACCATATATTTACAAAAGTGCCCAGGGCTAAAGTGCTATTAATATTTAAATGAGTGATAATTAAAATATTGGAAATTGTCTGCACAAAAAGTGAAACAGCGAAAACCAGAAACATTGAAAGGCACCTAGAAGGATAATTAATCCAAAGATCAAACCATGGTGTACAGTTATATCTGAAAACATATAATGCTGAAGTTTGCAGTAATACCATAGGGTTTTGTCCATCTGGGAAACAGATATTGCCCATAATTAGGAGAATCAAGAAACTCTTTCCAATAGTACCATGGGGTTTCAAACTTCTCATCTCTATCATGAAGACCCACGGTAAGGTCTTACATAAGCATTATTTCATTAATAATTTGAAACCACTGAGCCATAGAGGGGCAGGCATTCAAGCTCCAGATCATCTGTTAACAGAGCTTGGCAGCATGCAGCAGATTTCTGACTACAGAGGAAAAATGCAGGGTCATCTGGTACAGTGTAATCCATGAACCTTGGTACTATCTCCCTGACTCCTGTCCAGAATAGGTGTATGACTGGGCAGGACCAAAATATCTGGAGTACAGGTTCTTTCAGTTTTCAGGATTGAATTTCGGATCGCATTTTCAATACAGGGACTGTATTACAGTGCTCGGCCACTAATGTTTTGATGGTGCTGTTCTGCAGAAAAAGCTGTTAGGTCTTGCTTGCTAAACTAAATACACGTTCAGAAGTCTCTGCTGCCTGCTCCCTGGAACTGTGCCAGATGTCAGCAGGTGCTGCGAGAGGAAGGCTGGTCTGTGTGTGGAGGTAAGTATATAGAAAAAAAAATCCGGAATTTTCGAAAATCCGGCACACCTCAGGTCTGGAGGTTGACTGATTTTTTAGTGTCAACCTGTATTGAGTCCTCTCCCTTGTAACATCACTAACAGCGAGTTCCTGAATCTGTAATGAAGTAACCAGAATATTCTTTGTCATAGTTCAGTGTCTAATGTGATTTTCAAATCCCCCTCCCAGTTGGTAAAAAAGATAGGAGGCAGGGAGTTGAGGAGGGCATGGATAGCCTGTCTGAACCCACTCCTGCATAGAGAGATTCAAAAGATGTAAAAGAGCTGGCAAGGCCTCCACTAGGTGGTAATGAGTGTAGGAAATGTATGACTTGCCTTGCTCTCCACAAGGCCAGTGGCTTTGAGTCACCTATTTGTGCCAGTTCAATTATCTAGAGCCAGGTCGCCCTGTTCAGGAAATCAGGAGCCCTATTTTTTTCAAGTCTATTAATGTGCTCAAAGTAAGGGTCCTGGCCCAAATGCTGTGTTATTCAATATGGAATAGAGTGGTTATGGGGAGGGCACACTATTAAGATTTCTGAATCCTTTTTGGCAGAGGATGGTGTTTAAGAGATGTAAACTGGTTACTCTCCAGCCAGGGAGCCACCTGAAAACGTTGACCCCAAGCCAGCTGCTCCAACCTTTAATTCTTACCAGGAATGCCATATAATTTTTGTAGAGGTTCGGGACTCCCAGCCCTCATATTGCTTTAGACCTGAAGAGTAGATTTCTGTTAAGTTATTGACCACCCAAAATCAATTGAAAGATGCACAAAATTCCAAAAGGATTTTGATACACAGATTGGTAAGGTCTTGAACAGGTACAGGTATTGTGGTAATATATTCATCTTAATCACCTGTACCCTGCCGAACAAGGACACGGTAAGGGATTTCCATTTCTGCATGTCTCCCTAATCTGTGCAAAAACGCTGGAATTTTATAAACTCTATATCCAAATTTCAATCTGGCAATATTAGAGTTAGCTCTAATAGCTCTCAGCAGGGGCTCCAATGTCAAAATACAAATAAGAGGGGAGAGGGGGCACCCTTGGTGGGTGCCATTTTATATAGAAAAATACTCTAAAATGGTCTTGTTTAGTGTTGATGTTCGAATTCGGGTTGTCCCTGTATTCGACCCGAATATGGCTGTTAAAAATTCGGATAGTCCCGACTCGAAAAACACGGGTCGTAATCGTTCATTTTCTAACAATAATTATTGGAAGTGTGTACCTAGCTTTAGCCTAATATTGATGTGACAGGTGCTCTTTATTCTTCATGTGAAGTACAGGGGTATGTAATAGTGTTATGTATCTTTTTATAATGTATCTTTATGTATCCTTTTACAATGTATCTTTTTATGTATCCTTTTCTAATGTATCTTTTTACATCTATTTGGAGGCTGTAGAAGCTCTACACAGTGCTGAAAAAAACCCGAATTTTTCCTCCTATTGACTTAATGGTGTTCCACTTTCGACCACCCGAATAACATTCGACCACCCGAATAACTTTGCTCTATTTGAGCGAATAGCGGCCAAATCGAATAGTGAGCTATTCGACCAACACTAGTCTTGTTGATGTGGACTGCTGCTAGGGGCAAGAATAGACTGAGCGTATTCAGGCCAACATGTTAGGACCTAGTCTTACATGTAGTAGGGTTTGATCCATAAATGTCCAATTAACTCTATCAAATGATTTTTCACTGTCTGTTGATAAGAGAAGAGGGCGGGGGTGGACTGTGGGATAGTGAGTTAGTGAGATCTAATTAAGCACTTTGGAGATATTGTCCCTAGCTTCTCGCATTGGGACTAATCCCACCTGGTCAGTGTTCACCAGTTTCCTTATTACCCTATGTGAGTGAGTGAGTCTAGCAGGAAAACACTCCCTTCTGAAGTAGCATTGTGTGTGTTTACCATGTGGGGCAGCAAAGACTCCTGGGACTTTTTGTAATGCCTTAAGGACAGCTGGCCATTGCTCTTTGTAATTCCTTACTCTGCAGTGGAGCCTCCAAAGCTTCTACTTCCATGGCTGAGTGTTTGGGCATATTAACTTTGGCCAGGTATGTTTGTGCCACAGTAGCTAAAGTAGGCCTCTGAGTTGTGTGATCTGAGTTTTGTCGGTTATATAAGGACATATAGTATTTCTTAAATTCCAACATCGGGCATATAGTGTCTTTTGTTACACCGCTGGTCTACTATGAATATTACAAAAGTGCGTTCTCTCTGTCCCTGCTGTGCTCCCACCAGTAGGCGACTACATATTTCCCAAATTAGTAGTATTAGTTCCCATAGTATGTTCTCCTGCATTTGGCTAGTGTGGCCCTGGTTTTGTTGAGACGCAGTGCTGCTAATTGGTTTCTCTAATTTCTGTCCACTCTCTAATGTAGGCTCATGTTTGTGTGCTTTTTCTATTGTACTAATTCTCCTGAGGAGGTTCAAGATTTCTTGTTGTCTAGCTCATTTGCCGTGTTAACCATGCTTTATGAAGTGCCGGGGGGGGGGGGGGTTGAAGATGTGCCAAACATCCAGAAGCTGATGTCGGAGCAATCATTTTCTGAGTGTCTTGCCGCCCCAGGGGACTCCCCTTTAGGCGTTCCTGGAGGAGTCTGCCATAGGTTCCAGCATAAAGTTAAAATTTCCCCCGACACCTGAAGGCCCTCTCTGAAGTTTTCAAGATATTCCAGGGTTTACCTTAGGAAGAATTTTTGGTTTGTGGAGGGCATGTGTATGGTAGCGAATGTCACTTCCTGTTTGCCTACATGGCCCTTTACACATAGGTATCTTCCCTCCCCATCTTCCACTGTATTGTGTTGGAGATTAAAATACCCTCTCTTTTTCACATCTGTAGCGTAGCTATGGAACCCTATGGTATAATGCCTATTGTGCATTGATGACATGACCTTCTTAGAAATGTGTTTCTTGTAGAAATGCTATTTGTACTTTGATGCCATAGAAACAGATGAGGACTGTTTTTCTGGTATGCTTAAACCTTGAACATAATTGTGGAGCCCTTGAGGCCAGGTATTAAACGGCTCTTTGAGATTTACAGGGGGTGGAAAATACCAGGTAGTTCAGAGAAGTACACAAGTAGAGTACTAAGGGTTTGGTTCCGGGTTTGGTAACGTATAATGTACAGTATATCAGATGCAGAGAACTGCGCTGGTAGACCTAACTGGGGTAACGTGTAAAGCCTATGGCGGCGCTCCCACCCCAGCCTCATCTAGATAAATAAAGAAGACAGAATGGATTCTGTTTGGTGGGATCGGGCACATATCTACCGAGAAAATCAAATCACTACATATCTACCCAATCCAGCAACCGGTCTAAATTATTCCTATAAACTTGGTAGAGTAGCGTAAACAAGGCAGTGCAACCATCCTAAAAATAAACTATAGAATATATATTTTAAAGTTTACCAAATATGGATCTCCTAAATATAACAGCACTAAGATAGCTGGGCTATAAGACCCATTCAGGGTCCGGTAGAACTATGAGCAGACGTTCCTAGTAAACTTAGCAAGAAAAAGAAAAAGGAAAAAAACATTTGGCTAACTTTTCAACCAGATACTGGTTTAGCTGGAATGCTCTAACCTACCCTGCAGCTGTCATCAGCGTGGATTCCTTGGTCAGCGTGGATTCCTTGGTCAGCGTGGAGTAGTGCCTTGGGAGCGTGGACACTTGGGAGCTAGTTGCCATGGATTTTTATGTGGGCTGGTCACCCGTAGCAGGGTTGCAGGCAAGTGTCAGTCGAGACAGGTCCTGGAGAAATAAGATCTGGGCGGAGGTGAAGAGGGTGTCATCTTGTCCTCTGGCCTTTCTCATGATGTGATCTTTGGGCCTGTATGCATGTAGGAAGCATATGACATCCCTGGAGCATCTGGAGCTGTGCCCGAGACAAGATTATGAGAGAGGAAGTCATTACCAGGTCAATGAAGGAGTGGAGGGCTAGGGTTGTATTTTTCTATCAGGTCAGAAAGGTAAGTGGGACAAGAACTGTGCAAGGATTTCATGGCATAGCACAGGAGCTTGAATTCTAAGGTTAAATGGAAGCCAGTGAAGAGAACTACAAAGGGAGGCAGCAAAAGAGTAGTGGTGGGAAGGATGGATAAGTCTGGCTGTAGCATTCATAACAGTTTGTAGAGGAGTGAGTCAGGATAATGCATAACCAGGGAGGAGGATGTTACAGTAATCAGATGAGAGATGATAAGAAAATGTACAAGGAATTTGGTGTCTCTGGTGTCAGGTAGGGGAGGATTTTGGAGATATTGTGCACGAAAAGGTAAGAGGACATGGAAATGTTATAAATATGGGGGGCAAAGGAGAGAGCAGAATTGGAGGTTATGCCAAGACAACGTGCCTGAGGAGAGGGACAAATAACAGTGTTTTAACAGTTAGGTATATGTCTGGGGGAGGTTTGGTATGTGAGTGGGGAGGCGGGGGGGGGGGGTCTATTTTCTCCAGGTTGAGTTTCAAAAACCTGTTTGCCATCTATGATGATATGGCTGACAGGCAACATGAATCCTTATCTAGGACTGGAGGATATGAGACTACCAAGTGGGGAGGTATACAGAGAAAAGGGAACTGGTCCAAGGGCTGACCCTTGGGGAACACCAACAGGAAGGAGAGTGGGAGAGGAGGAATTACTATTGAAAGAAACTTGAATGAAGCGATCAGATAGGTAGGACGCAAACCAAGAGAGAGCAGTGGTATTAATAACAATGGAGCCCATGATTTGGATTAGAAGGGGGTGATCAACAGTGTCAAAAGCAGAGGAAAGCTCCAGGGGGAGGAGGGAAAAGTTGACTTGTGACTTATCTCTGATGAGGTCATTGGCCATTTTAGCAAGGGCTGTTTTGGTAAAATGGTTGAATGATTACCAAGGGCTCCGGAGTCAAACTAAAGTCTCTCTTTTTAACATTGGTTGCACAACTATGATATCCTATGGAGTAATGCTAATTGCCCATGGAAGGTATATGTTCCTCCTTAAAATGTGTTTCTTGTAGGAATGCGATCTGAGCTTTCAAACCATATGCATGACAGCATCACTGACCCAAGGTCTATATATTGGACCTGCCACCTCTCAAGACAACCTGCCTACCTATTCCTCAGTACACCAGAACACAGCACCTCTACAAACACCTGCTATTACCAAAACTGCTTCACAGCTAAAATCTATTATGTTCATTAACTAATCCAGTGCCAGGGCTGAACGTCATTGCACCACCATAACTTTCTATTTCACCCAATGACAGTGGTCCAGCCATTGCAACAAATTATGTTCCACCTAAATCTATACATCTAAGGTCTGAAAATACAGACATGTTCCAGTTTGCTAAATATAGGCTTCGCAAAGAGCTTGATAAAACAGGCCTCACTGATGACAAACCTGAAAACTACAGAGATTGGAAATCCACCTTCAAGACCACAGACTAGATATCACAGCTACAAAAAAAAATAGAGTTGCACATTAGAGGGCTAGGTGCTCAATCTGCAGAATTTATCCCTCTTGAACCTAATATACAAGCCTGAAATACTCACCATGGCCATCTCAGACCATGCTCTAGTTGCCTTAACCATACGCAACAGGGAGGCAGGTAAATCCTACATCATGAGGTTGAATCATCTCATATGTACCAAGCCATAAGACAAAAAGACGTGCAGCATACCTAGAAGATTTAGAAAGCCTCCCCCCTCCCTGGCATACAAGCAATCATGGCAAGCAATTTGATAGTTGGTCAGGAAGGCAGGAACAATTTTCTAGAAAACGCCTTGACCTTCGCTTACATAAATTTGGGAACAAATCTGGCAAGGTACTGGCTAATTTATTAGGACAAAGCTACCTACATTCCCTCCATGTATACTCCAACAGGGGAATTGGTAAATGAACCCAAGCAAATAAACTCCATTCTGGAACAATTTTTTAAGAATGTATATAATAATCAGCAGGGGACTCCATCCCAAGCATCTAAATGCATTGAAGCTGTTCAGCTTCCCACCCTAACACAAGAGCAGATAGACATGCTCAATGTGCTAATCTCTGAACAGGAGCTAAAGGAAGCAATATCTACTAAATGGCAAAGCGCCTGGACCAGATGACCTAACGGTCGAGTACTACAAAATCCTGAAGGAGGACGTTATCTCAGATATGGTGAGTATGTATAACAAGATGTGGGATTTAGGTACCTGCCTCCCATCTGGGAAGGATTGGCACATTAGGGTGCTGCCGAAATTGGGGAAAGACACCAGACATCCTACCACCCTATTTCTCTTTTACATTTGGATGCCAAACAAAGACTGTACAGGTATCAACCAGCACTCAACCACACAGGTAGGGTGCATAGGAGGCAGATCAGCAGTGGGTTTTAACGGTGTTGGAATTTGCCAAGTCATCCTACACTTGATCTAGCGATCATGGGTATTGAGGCCAAAAAAGCGTTTGATAATGTACACATGGTGGCTATTCCAAACCCTTGGGAAAAACGGCCTCTGCGGACCCAATTATGATATGTTGGTGGCGATCTACGTAGACCCTCAAGCCAGAATACCAGGTTTTCTATCCCGACAAATATCACTCTGCCACGGTATAAGGAAAGGATGTCCCCTACCCCCCCCCCCTCTTCAATATAGCCATACAGCCATTAATACGTTATATATAGATTCTCTCTCAAATTTACATGGAATAAAATTCACAATATGGAGCGCGGAGCTGCATTTTTCGCAGATAATATTCTTCTGTTAACATCAAAACTGGCTCTGGATATCCCCAAATACAGTCAATACTTACTACGCAATTTGAAGAAAATGAATTTCTCTAAAAGTGAGATCTTTCCTCTGTCTAACCTCATGGATCACAACCTCACCCTTTGCAGTAGTCAGGGACCATCTTACTCACCTTGGTATTCTCATAGGCAAATTGCCCACACTAAAGCTGTTGGGAAACGCCTAAATGATTTTGTAACACAATAAGCAGAATTAGGACACCCCAAAAAGCTGTAAATTGAAAGACTTTTTAAAATGTTTCTAAAAACATTTAGTTGTCCTCTCATGGTGTTTTGGTTCATATGGTTGCTACAGAGACCAGAAGTAATGATTACTGTGGGTAACCACACTTTGGTTATCTTTATTTTGGTTTACTACATTGGGCCTAATTTAAAAAGGCTCTCAAAGGCTGGAGAAGACACACTTTCATCTGTGAACCTGGGTGATCTAGCAAACCTGGCATAAATAAGTAATTTGCTATTTGTTAGCAAATGTTTTTAATCCTAGACCAGATCCATTCTAGGTTTTCTGGATCACCCAAGTTTACCGATAAAAGTGTGTCTTATTCAGTGGTGTAGGCTTTAAGAAAACAGGCCCATTGAGTTAACTCCCTCCAAGGTAGTCCACAAATAATTATGTTATCAAGTGGTAACATAGCCAGAGAGAATTGAAGAAGCATAGGGAATGGGAAATTTCCAAATGCAATCTGTGTTTGAGCTGGCAATTAGGTTGAAATGGTGTTAGAAGGAAAAGTGTAATTTCCAGAGATCATTAGTTAGTAAATCTGACGATCCTAGGCTGTGCGCCATTACACTATCATACCTTGTTTTTTTCTTTACAGCGGTGTTGCTTGGAGGAGCAAAGGACATGAAAGAATTAGTTGTCTGCCCTCTCCATCACATATTCAATATAAAGGGTGCTTATACACATATTAAATTTAGTTATAACATAAGTGAATGCAACACTTTGCTGCACATCCTAAACATGATGAACAACTTCTCTCTTCTCGCCAGTCATTAAAATATCCTACACATGCTAAGCAACATATTAAAAAGGCAAAAAAAACCACATTTCAAAGCTTAGACTACATATGTAGTAAAGTTTAGTGAGGCACAAATTTAATAAATAAACAAAGCTTAACAAGTTCTCATCGGTGACTCTGAGTACTACATTATTTATTACTGTAATTAATTAGAATTTCTTTAATGATATGGATATAAATTAATTCAGTGTTCCCTTATTAATCCTCTACCCAGCTATTAATTACTGATAAGGACCTATTGACTTAAAAAAGCAGAAGTTTTAAGATTTTTTAACTCAGTAGCATATCTTCAGGTAAACACAATATATAATAACCTGTTACAGCTTCCAAAGGATATGTTATTTTAAACTCCTCCATAAGAAGACAAAAAACAGGAAGTATGTTCTTCTCATTTCAATAATGATTAAGCAAACATATTTAAAAGAATGTCAGAATAACTGTGTTTAGAAGTCTAAACTGTGTTGGAAAATGTACAACATATTTTATTTTATTTCACTGCTCTGCAAAATTTAGCCAATTGCTTACAAAATAATGCTCTTTTTATCAAAAACCATCACTGGTTATCTTACAACAAGTATTACACTCTTAGGGCTTGTTTAGACATTGTTGTTTTTTAAGAGATTTTGAGCGGTTTTACCAATGACATCTAGGATATACCAAAAAGTTCCATTCATTATCCTTCATTTGACAAGTGGCAGGAGATTACTGCATTTCTATGTGGTTTTTTGGAGTTCAAAGCAGTGGGTTACCACCTCCAAAGACCTGGATAGGAAATGTTTAAAAATGTCTTAAAAGCTTCTACAAGCATTTTTCTTTTAGGTTTTATTTCAAAACAGCTGTAGAGGCAGTTGCAAATGTATTAGCAGTCGCCTGTATTAATGTTTGCAAATGCCTGAAAAAAATAGGCTTTTTGCCCTAAAATTATCCTGGACACCTAGTGGCCTTTGGAATTCTTGCACAGAAATCTTCAGTTCAGAAACTTGCTTACTTATTTTTCTAGCGGAGAGCTGTTCCCAATAGCCTGCATGCTGGCTGGATCTTTCAGTTAGGGCTTCACCCCCTGGTAGGTGACACAGGATTACCGAGGGTGGAGTCTAATTCAACTCCGGCTTATGTGCTGGTAACCCTAGTGGCCCCTAACAGCCTGCTTTTGAAACAGTTGGGGGCACAGCACAAGATACCTTGTCTAGGACATGAAATTTAGTAAACAAATCTAGCTTGGCTAATATTTGCATCATTGGCTAATCAGCATTTTGAACATAAAAAAACCTCCCTGGCGGTACATTTATGTCAGTATTTTTACGCCAAAAGAGGTACATTGTTTTGCATGGAAATTTGTTGTTTAATATTGTAGGCCTGTAATTCTTAAGAATAACTCCCGGGTATGATAAAGTTTGAAACACAAATGATAAATTATAATATAATAAACAGTTATTTTTCAAGTAATATTTATACAAAAAACTGAAATAATATAACAACACTCAATGTTGTTTAAAAATTATATCAAATCAAAAACATTGAAATTTGTCCAAACAAGGGTGCAATAATATTGATAAATTTAAATTAAATGTCTAGTAGACATCCCGGGTATTGTACATTTTAAAACATAGTACTGCACAAGTCAAACGTCACAATCAGGACAGTAGAACCTGGTTTCGTTTTGGATCTTCCTTCCACTGTCATGCCTCTTTGAGCAACAAACCAAGCACATCCTTGTAGGTGCTGCCTTTTTCTTGGTTGATGGGATATAGTCTGTGAAGTGTTGACCAGTCAGGCATTCCAGGTTGACAACAGCAACAGCATGATGTCCAGGTCTATTTACGACCATTGATGGTGTTTGGTGGTTTTTGACAATTGATTTGGAAACTTTCCAAATAGTCAGAATAAAGTATGCATTCCACAAGCATTGCTCAACAAGATGCCTGAAAATCTTTTTGTAATACTTCTTTTGCTGTTTGTTCATTGCTGGGTAGAATGTCATTGCTTGATCAGCTCTGTTGACACCTCCCATGGTGTTATTGTAGTCAATCACCATTTGTGGCTTCAATATTTATTTTCCACCTTTTGTGCGTACCATAACTGTGGAGGCACTATGGACTGTATTCATTAGGCACACATCTTTTTTGACATGCCATTGCAGGGCCATCATTTTGTCTATCTGACAGGCAACCATTTCTACAGTCTTCAGCTTCCTTTTTGCAAACATTGATTACAGGTTGCGCCAGTTAGCCCCAATGGTTCCATACGCATCTGTTTTGTGTTGCAGAAGAGAAGTTCAGGAGAAGTGTAAATGTTGTTGGTTGTGACACAATAGCCCTGATTTAGCAATGGCTCAGTCAGTGAGAGAACAGAAGATGTTGCCATTCCATAGTTGCTGTATTTTGGGTTGAATTTTGTCTCTTTTCCAGTGTAAAGGACTGAATTCCATATGTAGCCAGTTGACAATTCGCCTGGAATGGATTCCTTAAAATCATTTGCTTTTTGCTAGCAAATGTTTTGAATTCTGGACCAGATCCAATCCAGGTTTGCTGCATCACCCAGCTTCACTTATCAAAGTATAATCTTTCCAGCAATGGAGAGCTTTAATAAATCAGGGCCTTTAGCTGAGCCTGTCTCAAATGACGGGCATTGTGCTGTACACTTGCTTTATAAAGGGAGCTTACAAAGACATTAACTCCCTTACTGTTGCAACAAACAAGAAAAAAATTAGCCTAGAAACAGATTTTTCTCACAGTTTTTATACATTCAGTGTCAGAAAATTAAAATCTAGGTATATTTGCACGTATTTTCTAACAAGTGATGAATGAAACTGTGCAAGAAACATACCAAAAAGGGGTCTATTTATGAACACTTTAGATAGTAATTAATTCATTTAAAAGGTCTTGTTTTTTCACAGACTGTGTACAAACTGAGATGGGCTAACATATTTAAAAAGTAAACACAAAAGTAAAACGTGTGTGAATGTGGTCAAATAAACTTAAAATATGTTAATGACATGTGTGAATGTACTATAAAGTGTTATGTTGTAGTAAAACTATAGGTAATGTAATGTTACTTTATACTATTATGTCCAATTATAATTGCAGAGTAAGACAAAAGGGTGTGGTTAAAGGGGAAAAAAGTACACTTACCTTAAATCCCACAGATCCCTCAATGACCCTGGAACTTTCCATGATTCGGTTCTGCGGCGTTGTGAAATTCTTCATCAGTCTGGTTTAGTAAAAGCGCTGGGCGCCAACATATTCTATTTTCTTTTTTGGTCTTCTTGCTACATCACCCAATCTCACACTGCGCAGGTGTGAGATCAGGTGACATAGCCCACTGTAAAGGGGAAAAAAAAGAGAGACAATCTCACGCATACATGTCAGGCTGCCACATGACAGGATGGTGGACTTTCTGTGTCACTAGCTCAGTTGGCACAGACGAGACTAAGCAGCTGCCCAGTCTTCCCCAGGGCCTCTGGAGGTGAGGATGTTATGCTGCGGGGAACTGCCAGGTTGTGTCCCCCGTGCACACAGAGGTAGGTGACTGCTGACAGACAAGAATCAGACAAGGTCCAGAAACATGAGACAGAATTAGGATTAAACAAGCCAGAGGTCAGGGCAGGCGGCAAGCAGGATTAGTCAGTAGTAGTAGGAAACTACTTGTTCAGGCAACTTTCTGTTGCCAGTCACTTCCTTATAAAGGAAGGTCATGTGATGGATGGGGCCATGTGACCTGTAGACATCCTAACCCACCACCATAGGGAGTGCTGGAGAGGAGGCAGTTCAGGTGCTGTTTGCATGTTTGCCAGCAGGTGGAGTGCATCTGCAGAAAACTCTAGTCCTCTGAGGCAAAGGGGCAACTGACAGGGATATGACCTGGAACAGGAAGTGAGCAGGGACTGGGATCCCTGAGCAAAGCTGTTGCTGGCAGCAGGCGAATGCAAGGTGGTTGACACAGATTGGGCAGAGATCTCCTGGTCCCGTGGGGATCTGTGACAATACGTATACGTGAGATCGGCATCTCTTTCCCCTTAGTAAAGAAAATGCTAAGAGCCTCATGTGATACGTGACATACGTATCCCGGGAGGCTCTGTGATTCCATTCAGTCATGTTTGCCGCAGTGATTAAGACTAAAAAGGGCGAAGCTGCACCCTTTTTTTTTTTAAACATAACAAAAATGTGTGTGCTTGCTGGATCAAAGAAAAAAATAAAAAAGTAAAACTTTACCTTTAAGATTCACTGACATTTTGTTTATATTTTTGGCCAGGAATCCCCCATGTAAACTCAAACAGTGCTCCCCCCTTCTGTGTAGTAACTGGTGAACTTGTTGTTTAATGGTAGGCTTGATTGGAGACTATAGGAGCTATGTGAATAACAGTTCACATCATTCATGCCTAAGCAGTACTGATTATGCTTGGCAAATCATATAGTAATCTTTTGATGCTATACACTTGAAGGTACATGAAATTTTGTATTTGTTAATGATTTTCTGTTTAGTTTTTTTGATATCCATCACTAACAAATCAGTTAAACGTTTAATGACAGCATGTTTAATATATCTTCTGTATAAAACAAATAATTTATGTGTAATAAATGACACATGTATTTGTATTTCCCAAGGGAGTTATAAAAACAGAAGTAAAAACTTAGGCAAATGATTCATTGCCTGGAAAAAGCATGGTATGATGTTCGGATCTGCATTGCAATCAGTGAGAATATTTAGGGAACACACATTTTGTGGTTTAAGGTAGTTAAGATGGTTTCTAAGGTCTTTTTAAGATTTAAGAATAGGGTTATGGGAGTGGTCTTTTGGTAAGTTTTTATTATTATTATTATTATTATTATTATTGTGTTAGTTGAGGTTAAATCATCCATTCTTGATAAAAGTTTTGTGGAACTTTACCATTCCTCCAGAGCTTGATAGGATTCCCTAATTAATGGTAGATTGATCTTCAACCCTATGGTACCTGCAAAGTTCTTGGGCTGACAAGGTTCTAATGATCTTTTAAGCTGTCTTTTTATGATGGCATTCTCCATGCATTTCCCTAAAATTACTACATCTATTAACCACCCGACCTTGGTTCGGGGTAAAAACACTTGCAAAAAGTGTTAAACCCGAACTTTTTTCAGGTGGTTAAACAAACGTTATATTGCAATCCGATTGTCATACAGTATTGTATGACAATATACAGTATTGTATGACAATCGGATTACAACTGAAGGAATATACTTACCTGGTCCCTGCAGCTCCTCCGGACACGTCTTCTCTCTTCCTTCTTCTCCCGGCGAGTGCAGTGACGATCTCCGGGGTTTCCCGGTGACATCACTGCATGCGTCGGTGCGGGAGGCGGGGCAGGAAATTCAAATAACTTTGTATTGAGCTCAATACAAAAAAGCTGTATTGAGTCCAATACAAAGAAATCTTTATATAATATATATATAATTATATTATATATATATTATAT
>NC_092858.1:114576026-114725740 GCF_032062135.1 Pyxicephalus adspersus
GCAATGAAAAATAGCTGTTGGAAACTATGGATCAAATTAACCATTTTTATCCTAAACTGGTACTGTAGCAAAATATATTATCCTCAAGGATTATATCAACAGTTGCCGTTACACAATCGATTACCTATATACCCCTAAAAAGAATCAAGATTCATTTCTAACCTCACTTAAGTTAGAACACTGAAACAGAATCACCTTATCATACAACTTAAAATAGACCTAAACAAAAATGTTTTATTTTACATAAAGGGGTAGACAACCTTTTTTTTTAAAGTAATTTTTTTTTTTAGGTGCCACGCTTTTTTTTCTAAAACAAAAAAGGATGCAGCACCTCCCCTTTGATCAAGACAGAATGGGAGAAAAAATAAAAGGGATCCAACGCTGTCCACAAACCATTAGAGTCAGAGGACCTATAATATCTCCCAAGCACCCCACAAAAATTGTTAAATGTGTAACTGAGAGAAGGTAAAACTAGGAAAAACAAACAATAGTTAGAAAGTTCTAAAAAACAGTCAATATGTAACAAAATCTAATACAGCTCTTGAAGAACTTAACAGAACCACATCATCTCGAAGATTATAACCAAAAATGAACTAATACAACAAAACACATATCTCAGAATAATGAGATTGTTAAATACAACAAACCATACCAACAATGTTTGAATGTGCTTCAACAAAATAGAGATTGATGTCCATTGTCTCAATTTCTTAGCTTCTTTACACTAAAATGTGTATGCTGTTGCTGAAAGTGCAGTTAGTTTTCTTCTATCACGTCAGGTTTTTTCTCTACTGCTTATAAAAATGCGATTATTATAGCGTGAATTTGTAAAGGCTATTCATTTACACGCAGGACAAGTGTGGTCAGAGGTTGTGCACTGCTCTATGTAGTGAATAAGCAAAATGTATTTTTCTACTTACACATGTATTTCTTTTCTTTCAGATCATGTTAGGCTCTGCTGTTTCTCATTGTACGTGCCTAAACAACCCTGATTCATTTTGTTATATCTGTGGCAGTTTCACCATTCCCAGTGAAAGGGCAAACATCAGCACATTTGAGGGTTTACGGGTGTGGACAAAGGGACATGTGATAAGATGCTATTTAGTATATCTATGGTATGGGGAGAGACAGGAGGTGATTTCAGTGACTGTTACTTTTGTATAGTGAAAACTTTAGGATATAACAAGAAAAATAAATGAAACATAGAGTATCCTAGCCTGCCATCGGCTATACACCCAGTGGCTCATTCAGATGAAATCCCAGTGCCGGTTTTCGCTACATTACCCTCCTAAAGAACAAGATTATGTTGATGAACTAGGTGACAACAATGATGAAAAGTTTGAAATTGACGAGGATTTTGTTCGTAAGGGATTTGATCAGTATGAGTTGAGTGATTATCACGTGATTTGGGACTATCGAAGAAAGCTTCAGAACTCCTAGCATCAAGAATGGGTGAGAAAAACTTACTTAAAAAAGGAACAAAGGTATTATACTTTCAAACCAGGGAAATTGCATTTCTGCAGTACTTTAGAACTGACAGTGGCTTTGTTTATTACGGTAACATACCTGGTGTATGGAAGAAATGGGAATTCCAATCTATAACTCAACTGAATGGTGACTATTCATTGATAGCTCAAAGCGGAGCTTAAAGTGTGTCCTCCTTCACAATGACAATACATTTAGGTCAGTCCCAACTGGCCATTCAGTTTCTCTTTGTGAAGAATATGCAGACATAAAGAGAGTCATTGAGTTGTTGCAATATCACCAACACAATTGGGTCATCTGTGTTGACTTTAAAATGGTATGCTTCCTCCTGAAGGAGACTGTTTCAAGTACCTCATTTTGGCATTTCCTAGCCTGTCATTTGAAAAAATAAAGGTTGGTGTGTTTGATGGTCCACAGATTTGACAGCTGTCAGAATTCGAAAAGAATGCTTGGTTAATATCATTCAAAGCCATTGTCAAGGACTTTCTTGGAAATGCCCGAGCAAATAATTACACAGATATTGTCCATAAACTCTTGGAGAGCTACAAAATGCTTGGTTGCAATATGAGCATCAAAGTGCATTTTCTGCAAAGCCATCATTCTAACTTTCTGGAAAACCTTGTTGCAGTCAGTGATGAGCAAGGTGAACAAATCCACCAAGATTTGAAGGTCATGGAAGGACGGTATCAGGGTAGATGGGATGTACATATGATAGCTGACTATTGTTAGAGCATCCGGCAGGATTGTCCTAACACTGAACACTCCAGGAAAAGCTATAAGCGTAAATTTTTACCTTAGTTGCTTACCCGATTAATTTTTAAATGTTTTACTGTAAAAAAAATGTCATAGAGTAACAATAAATCCTTTTTATGAACAAAAAAATTAAAAAAAACAGTACATTCAGGTTATTTCATTTTTTTTTCATTGTATGTTTTTTTGGAGGGTACCCTGTATCGTAAAAGCTGGAGGTGATAGCAAATAACTGGGGTCATTTCTGGATTCACCACCCTAAAAATTAGTAAAAAGCGAGTGTAAGATCTAACTCAACAAAAAATGCATTCCCCAGTGTTATCACAATCTTTTGCAACATGTGAAATGGATGCAGAACAACAGACGTGGTTTTGTTTTAGAAAGTCTTTCCTTCCATCCAGAGTTTTTTCCCTAAAGCAGCAGCATTGAAACAGAGGACTGGCCTGTTGTGTATGGGACACCTCTTGAGTAGATCCACAGATTGGGAACTGGTAGGTTTTGTTTGAGACAGAATTGTTGGAGAGATCTCTGTCTTGCGTACAAGGTTAGAATAAAGCCAGGGTCATTATGCATCTTTGGTTGTTAGGTAACAAAACTAATAAAGTAGGTGAATGGTGTAAAATGTTCATTATAGACTTCCGGTTCCGAAGCCCGATGTGAAAGGTAGCGGGTATTCACAGGTCCTTCCCCCATGACTTTTACTCCACCACTTGTCTTCTACTTTATGTCACCTGCACTCCTGACATCGGGAGAACATTCGCATCTCTCCAGGTGCTGGTATGTATACATTTTTTGCCATCCTTGCGACACAGAGATTGCAGCAGAAATCCAATCAGTGCAACAAACCTAGCTAGATGGTAGACACTGCACCGGCGTAAGACCAACATAATAATTCGAGCATGGAGGAGGAATCCTCCACTTCTTCATGGTCTGAAGAACTTGATTATCTCAAGCTGGCCACAGAAGACTCGCAACAACTGCAACCCAGCCTGCTTCAGCTGAATAAAGATACTTTGGCTCAACATCTAAAGCCTGTCACAGAAGCAATGGCCAAACATGAAGGTGATATACTTTCCTTAAAACAACGTGTTAGCAATCTTGAGGAGAGATTGGAGACAACACAAAAGAACATCTGTGAGTGATAATTAAAATATTTTATTGGATAGAATTAGTGACTTAGAAAATCGAGCAAGACAAAATAATGTAAGAATCATTGGTATTACTGAATCAATAAGACCCCAGGAACTACACAAATTATGCCCTACTGACATCCCAAAAGCCTTGGGCCCCAAGTCCTCTTTGAAGGTAGAGGTCACCCATCAGGTGGGCCCTTTCAATCCTCAGAAATCTACTCCCCAGCCGATCATAGCCCTCTACTATGATTTCCAGGAAAAACTTCAATGGCTTTGGACATATCGCTTTCAGGCACACATTTCTCTGGATGAACATAAAATCCTATTATTTTTGGATTACTCAGCCAATACTACAAAAATGTGCAGGGCATTTCCGGCTTCATGCAAGCTACTTATTGATAAAAGGGTTTAAGTTTGCGCTCCCACTTCCTGCTAGGCTCAAAATATTTACAGCTAATATTGGCATCCACACATTCAAAGACCCTTAATAAACAACCAAAGGATACCAAGGCATCGAGTCATCATACTAATACAGAAAAAGCTGAATTATTCTGTGATTGGGAAGTCACATGATCACTCTGATGGGAGATGGGACACTATCCATCTGCAATTTCCCTCATCTTAACTATGAGTTGTGGCAGTATACGCCCTGAACAAGGATAATCAACCCTTCTACTCGAAATTGACCCAAACACTCTTATTAAAATTAACAATCCCAACCGTGCTTGCTGGTGACTTTAATGCTTTCTCTTATGGTTTGGAAGACCAGAAACTAGTTCCACAACATGCAAATATGTCCAACAGAAATCATTCTCATTTCCAACTTTTTCTAATGTCTATTGGTATAGTAGATAGTTGGAGACATCTTCATCCTTTCGAGAGGGATTTTACCCACCATTCGGCAGTACAATCTCCATCCTATTAACTGATACTTTGCTATCCAAATCTACACATGCTAAAATCCACCCATTGGTGATCTCCCATCATATGTACAAGCTGGATTTTGTGTGGCGTTTTTCCTAACGTTTAGCAAAAGATGAAAAATTTCAACAATACTTAAAATACTGGTCGATAAACTTTGAAACTAATAATGTGGTATATAAATCTGATCCACAATTATACTGGGACACAGCCAAGGCACTACTGCGAGGCAATATTAAAGCCCACTGTTCAAATTTACTCCAGCATACCATGCAAAATTATATTGATACCTGTAACAAGGCTAGGGAGGCAAACAATATATAAATATAAATTTTCTATGCTTCCTGTGGATGGAGACAGATGGAAACATGCTAAGTGCGTCTGTGATGTTTGGATTACAAAATTTGACGAAAGATTTTTCGCTAGAAAAATCTGGCGAAGGGTTTTTTGTCCCATGGAACCGGTGACGGTGATATAGGACACCGAGGGTTTATCTCATCGTACCCCAAGGGACATTGCCAAGGTTTTTGCCACCTTTTAGGAAAAAATGTATTCTTCTCAAGTATGTGATTTGCAAGCAGGCAAAACATTTTTACAATTGTTAGTTACCTGAAGTGTCTGTTTCTGATATGCAATATTTAAATTCTGAAATTACTTCTTTGGAGGTTCTAAGAATGATCAAGTCATCCACCAATGCTAAAACACCAGGTCCAGAAGGCTTGCCACTGAGTTCTACAAAATTTTGTCGGAGAATTTATCCGATACACTGGCCAACCCATAAAACACTTTATTTTTTGACCATTCTTACCTTCTTTCTTTTCAATTAGCATATATTAATATCTCACCAAAAAAAACAACAAGATCGGGATCCTACTGTCCAATTTCCCTTATTAATCAGGATGTAAAAATTTTGTCTAAGGTTTTGGCAAAACTAGTAGGTCCAGCTAAGTCTGACTTTGTTATAGGCCCCACCACTACTTTCAATATTTGTAAATTGTTGCTGGCGCTTGAGTGAGCTAGATTGTCGGATGCCTTTACCCTGTCGGCGGCTTTTTTGGCACTTGATGCGGAGAAGGCATTCGACAACATAGAATGGGAGTGGCTGCATTTGGTGATGCAGAGATTTTGAGATTGTATCTTTCCTAAAAGCCATGTACTCCTCCCTGAAGGCACAGGTGCGTGTATCAGGTGTGCCTTCTGGCCGAGCACAGGACAGGGGTGTCCCCAAATTTACCTTTTATGGGTAGATGTCATCTGATTAAGATGATTAGCTTTGTTTGGTTATTATATCCCATTCTTCTTAAACACTCAGATGTCACCAAGTTGCAATCTGTTATTACACTAACCTCTAATATCTCAAAAACAGTCAAGAGAAACTTAATTTTTAGAGAAACATTAATCGCTTGGAGGGAAACCTGTAAAGTATACAAGGTGTATGGTACTGTTTCGCCAAGCTTACCTATTTGTTCTTGTCTTCTCTCTTCTCCTTCTTCCTGAAACTGGCTGCTGACGTCTCACCCTTCACCTCACCCCAAACCACCAACTATACATCGGGGAAACAGTTACTTCAATCCACCACTGACACCAACGAAAACATATTTTCTATTCAATTCGGACACATTGATAAGAATTAAGAGACAGTTTGGAATCCATTGTTATGTTGAAATTTAGCATGTGAATGCAACATGATTCTGTCTATGGTCTTTCCATGGACACTCCATTTTAATTAACATCTTTATAAAACAATCAAGTATCATACTATCAAGTGTTATCAAGATGATGATTTGACCTGTCTCCTGATCGAGAAACTATCTTCTACCCATGCCATCATACCAATCAATAGATTTATTAAAGTAACCAATACTGCTGAAAATTATCATTCACCCACAGTCTCTTAATATGATCCTTGAGGGTACTCTGGCGTGGATATTCCCCTGGTACCCCTTTCTTTGGTTTTAAAGCACAGGGATTGCACTATCTATTGTTATTATTTCTCCATTTCTGTGATCTCAACAATCCCCTGAGAAGCCTTACTGGCAAAAGAGTCGGGTGCTTAACACAAGCTTAGAATTTAGATCACCTTTTACAGAGTATAAACACTGCTATTTGTTTCAATTTTTGTTTATGATTTGATCATCCCCTAGAATAGTAGTTCTATGTTAGCAATGGGACCACTTAAATCATTGACCAATAAATGTTTGTATGTATTTGTTTTTATTGGCTTAGAAATAATCAGAAATTAAATTCTACTATTATTCAGAATACCTTAGAAAAACCCTCCTGACATTTCTGCTAATGACCTAATTGTTCTTGTCCCTATTTTCCCCAGGGGATGCAAATTAAAGTTTTCCAGTTTTGGAAATCTACAGAACTTGGAATTACAGAACTTGCTCATGTACTTGATGATCAAAATGTATAACTATCATTTTCTATACCCTGTTTCCCCGATTATAAGGCACTCTCTTATATTTTTTGAAATGCCAAAATATGCCCTGGGTCTTATTTTCAGGGGATGTCTTATTTAAAATATGCATTGCCTTCTCACCATTTTCTTTATTATTATTAACTAAAACACACTCTGTTTTCAGGGAATACCATGTCCCACAGTTCCCATTACTGCTACGGCAATTATTGGGCCCACCATTATCTAATATATCTATATCGGAATTGTATTGGCATTCGTCTTGTACTATCACTGAAACGGCTCTTTAAAAATCTCTCATAGAATGCTGGGCGTCTTTCTTAGATCTCTCATATGATGATACTCTCGATAAACTTGAACAATGTTGGGCGATAGTTTGAAGGTCCATTATTAGTGAAATATGGAGAGAAATGCATTTTAAAAATACTCATAGAGCCTATTATGCATATGACCTAAAATTTAAACCTGTGTCTTCATGCAAGTTCAAAAAATGTCAGACACCAGCGGGTTCATTGGAACATGCCCTTTGGCCATATCCAAATATTAGGGCATTTTGGAGAATCTGTGTTCTTTTTTATGTCTCAAGGTAACGGTTGTATGCGGCAAGTAACTCCACATTTGGCCATTTTCCACACAATCCAGCAGCAGACTAATTCATCCACTGTTGAAGTTTAAACATCTATGTATACTGGTGGGTAAAAATGTATTATGCAGAATTGGCTCAACCCAAACCTTCCTAGCCTAAGTCAGCTACAACAGATTCTGCATAGATTTATGTTAATAGACAAGACAGACGCTTTGTTATATATAGAAACTCATTCTACCAAATTTTTTGATACTTGGCATTTTTAATGACAACTTTACCCCCTGAACAATTGGAAGCTTATTATTATATATCTTTGTACATGTTTTCAATTTCGATCCTTGTTGTCCAGCATGATAAAACACAATATTGAAGTTTGAAGAAGCAGATTCATACGTTTATATGTTTATTTGGTAATTTATATTATAATTTCTTTACCCTTTGTTTCACATTACTGCAGTATTGTATTTTTCGTTACATTTACAATTTTGGTTTGTTTTTTTCTATTTACAATTTTGGTTTGCTCCCTCTTTCCCCCAACTTTATGTACATGTAAAAAATGAAAAAATATATAGATATGAAAGGAACAATGGGCAACTAGTAAATTTTTAGTACTTTTGTGTTTTGATTTTCTCACCACTGTTCTGTTTCTGTACATTGTTACTACAAAAAGGAAATTCTCAATGCATTTTATTGTTTTGTATTATGTAATTTTATTTTGTTTCCCTTTTCTTTTAAAATCCCATAATAAATATTGTAAAAAAAAAAAGGCACATTATACATCTCTTTGTATTGATTCCCTTTAGTCATCCAACCAAAATGGTAGTTTTTTAACAATGCTGTTTATGCCTCGAATTTTATCCAGAAAAGATAGCCCTGGGGAGTCACCTTCATCTTTTGTAGCTTGGAGTTCAATCAACAGGCCCAGTTCTCTGAGCCTGTGATCTTTGTTGAAGATTTCCTTATAGCTGTCAACTGTTTTCCATAGTGACTACTCAATGATCTTAGGAGCACCATATTACTCTGCAAAGCCAGGGAGTCATTGACATACACTGCCCAAATTAATTTAGCTTATTTACTTGATTCAGACCCAAGCCATTTCACCAGAAAATCTGTTTCTTCTTTGTATGAGAGATTAAGACCCACCACAGTATTCCCAAATAAAAGACGCTAAGGTCTGCAATTCTTCGGTTGATCATCAAATTGATCAAGGTCTGTGGTGATAATTTCTCGTCGAGCCATAAATCTTACCAGGTCTGAAACATCTTGGGTGCGATCTAGTTATTCTGGATAGGGTCTAGGAAGATGCATAGAAATTGTGCCTTATGGGCAAGTGCAAACTCCTTCCAGGCATCCACCCTGATGGGGCTAAATAATCTGCAAAACTGGTAGATAATTGCAGCCATCAGAATTATCCAACTGGTACCAAAAATACCATACCATAAATCTTACGAGCTCTGAAACATCTTGGTTGCATTCTAGTTGTCCAGGGTAGGGAATAGTGGGAGGCATAAATCTTCTGCCTAATAAACATTATGTTGCATAATGCTCACTGCAAATTTTGCATACTTGCAGAAGGCAATGGTTGTTTCTAATCACCTTGGTTTCCCTTCAGAGGAAAATATGATGAGTTTGAAGTGCCTGGAAAGTATAGGTTAGTAGTGCTCTGCTGCAGAGAACTTTGCAGAGAAATAAAAAATATTTTGCTGAAGTGGCAGAATTAAGTCACTGTGTGTTGTTTTCACTTTCTAAACTTGGTATTGATTGACTGAGTGGCTGCAAATGATTTATAACATAATCTTCAGTGTGCTGTATTGGAGTTTGAGGTTCTACATCTCACTTGATATTAAGTTTCTCACTTGCATCACCAGCATCTACTGCAGCCTCTAATACATCTTCTGCATTTTGCTGCTGCTGCTGCTGACTTCTTCAGACTGAAAACTTCCAGTGAAGCGTATAAGTGTGCCTTTTCTACTCTGTGCTTCCTTTTCAGTAAATGCTAGTTGTGCCTTAGCAGCCTCTGCTTTAGCACAGGTTAATGCTGCTTCTCCACATGTGGAGGATCTATATGTGTTTTTTTTACCGCAGGTCTGAATATAACCTAAGGAATAAAAGCCTATAATATGCGTTGGCTTTAATTAGGAATAGCACCCTCACACCCTTCATACAACAGCCCTCACCTAGTCTTCAATGTATGTTCAGACATCTTATTGTGAAGTGTTTGTACGTTCTTTGACTCTGAAGGTGAACACTGTTGCTGTAAAAATCTCTGTCATGGAGCCGTCTCCGTTGAAGCTGTTTTTTTTTTTTTTGCTCTCCTCATCGTCTAATGATTTGATCGACAGTTAAATCGTCTTCCAATCACCACACTGTATTAGTTACAGAAACTTGTTTAATGTGTATAAGAAAAAGTTTTTTTTCTGGCACAAAGCTCAATAAACGTATTTTTATGCTTCTCTTCATCCAATAGGCAAAGGTAAAATAGATGCTATTACCATATCCAATCACGAACCATTTAGCTATCAGCGTAAGTTCTGATTTTTATTGTTAACCTGCTAAACCAAAAAATAAACCCTTCAGAGTTTGTATATTCTACCTTTCTTTACATGGGTTTTCTCCAGGCACTAACAGAATTTTATGGTATGTGTGGAAAATACACAACCCCCCCATTTCTCACCCTATTCCCCATCACACCTGCCTACTGAAGAAATGTTTTAGGTTTTAAGTTGTAATGTTTAATGAAGATAAAGAATTGTAATGTTTTTTCAGTATTGTTTGCAGTTGACCCCTTAAGGGCCTCATATAAGGTCAGGATAAACCCGGGTCATATAGGATGTAGAGAACAAACCCTTGCATCGCACCCCACGTCAATGAGAAGGTTATTGATTGTATGTATGATGGGGGTATTGTAATGTAGTGTCTTATATGCGGCATTGCAGTACCTGGGTTAAATTTACCCTGATGAAGCAGGTAAAATATAAGTGGTATATATTCTAATATGATAAAAGTATAAATAAAATAATATGCATTGCATATAATAAAAATATTTATTCATTCTAAAAAATTGAAAAACAACAAAGACAGAGATTTAAGCAGGGTTTTTCGGCACAAACGATGTATTCAACATACATTAACAAAATTTGTAATAGGGTTTGTACATTAAAAAATACCACTGTATACAACTAGTGGTCAGGTATAGTCATTGAAGTCATATGATTACTTAATACAATAAACAGTAATCAAAGTTTGGTTTGAACCACCTCATTATCATTGGGGTTCAACCACAAAGTGATTTTTTCACTAGACATATACCAGCTATCAACCTATATATTGTTGGCCATATACAATGTTTGATCATCAAAGCATGTTGTTGGATATACTTGACGCGTTTCGCCAGATACGCGTCGAGTATATTTTAATGTACAAACCCTATTACAAATTTTGTTAATGTATGTTGAATACATCGTTTGTACCGAAAAACCCTGCTTAAATCTCTGTCTTTGTTGTTTTTTGATCTATTGAATGATGAGGGTAGGCACGTTATTGCTCTATTTACAGTCACAGTGATATACCACCAACTTTGCCACATCTCCACCATTCTAAAAAATTGGCCATATTTACTCCACTTGTGCTCAGCTGCATGAACAGGCTTTTGTAGATGGTTGGTGTGATTGTTGTGCCAAGGTTGGGGGTTAGCACGATGGGGTAGCGGAAAGTGGCAAGGGCAACTTTATCCAGAGCCAAAGAAAGAGTGTGGTTGAACTGAGTGGCAGCTTTATCAGAAGATGTTATTTAAGAGACACTGGGGGTTAAGGCAGTTTGAGAATATGTTGTCGTCAAGGTTATAGGTATTTCTCTGCCATTGACCAGGCTTGGGATGTGTCAAAGGGGGGCAAGAATTAAATAGGTTGAAGGTGATAAGGTTGTGATCAGATTAGGTAAATGATGAATTGTCAAGGTGGGTGAGGTTGCAGAGTTGGGAGAATATGGTCTAATGTGTGACTGGCGATATGTGTTGGGTCGTTTGTGCTCTGTGTGAATCCAAAGGAGGAGGTAATGTAGAGCAGTTTGGCTGAAGAAGGATAGTTGGGGTCATCCACTGCAATACTAAAGTCACTGAGGATGACGTTGGGCAGGTCATGGGAAAGAATATGTGGGAGCTAAGATGCAAAGTTATCCAAAAATTGTGAGACTGGGCTAGGGGGGCGGTAGACAACAGTGACAATGAGGGGAAGGGAAACTGATGGAATGGACTTCAAAAGAGGTGAAAACGAGAGAGGGCAAGGTATGAGGGACTCTGCATGTACAGTTGGGGGAGAGAATGAGACCCACACCACCCCCCACTCTGTAGGAGTATGTGGGAAGTACAGGCCTCCATAGGAGAGAGCAGCAGCATATGTAGAGGAGGAAAGCCAAGTTTCAGCGAGAGCCAGGATGTTTAGAGATTTAGAGAGCAGAAGGTTGTGGATGGAGGTTAGCTTATTACAGACAGATCGGGCAACACCAGAGACAAACAGGGTAGAGTATTCTCTAAATCGGATGGGATAGATGACCAATTTCAAGAATTTTACACACAATTATATAATATAAAGTCTCCCCAACAACCTGAAGGGGAACTGAATGACAGGCAGACGGCTTTACGTACTTTTCTAAGTATGGTTCAAACAAAATAGCTGAAAAAGCATTTGACAGGTTGGAATGGGACTATGTTTCAGAAGATTCCTCTGGAGCCAAAAACCACCTAGGATAGCATTTCACCTGCTTGCAGCATCCAAAAACAGTGGCGGCATAGGATTACCAGATATCAGCAAATATTACTGGGCTTGTCATCTTTCCAGAATAGTTGACTGGTGTGCACACTCCCAGTCTAAATATTGGGTTAATTTAGAACCTGACTTCTCTCCCTTGCATTCAGAGGCCCTGATTTATTAAAGCTCTCCAGGGCTGGAGAAAATACACTTTCACCAGTGAAGCTGGGCGATCCAACAAACCTGGGATGGATCTAGTCCAGGACTCAAAGCATTTGCTAGCAAATAGCAAATGACATTTAAGAAATCCATTCCAGGTTTGCTTGATCACCTAGCTTCACTGGTGAAAGTGTATTCTCTCCAGCCTTGGAGAGCTTTAATAAATCAGGGCCACAGAAAGAGTTTAGATCCAGGGCTTCTGCCCCATCCTTTTATTGGATCTACCTTAAGGATTTAAGGATTTGCAGAGGATGGGGAGAGTGCATCTCTTATGTATTTCTCGATGACATCGTGCTGCCAGGAGAGGGAGCATGCTCAGTGTGAGCTCCTTGACAGTGGATGCATACTATAGACCTGGCAATGAGCTGTGGCTGCCCATCTTGTACTTTGAAATAGTTCCAGTAGCAGCAGCAGCAGCATTAGAGCTGTGTCTGGGTCCATGCAGCTATCATTAGCCCCAATGTATAAAACTTCATATCTCTGACACCCAGTGTCATAAAAACAGGAAATTTCCAGGGTACACAGGGGACCCCCTAGAGCTTGTACTAAATCATTTCAGCCCCCTAAACATAACAAGTTGCCAGATACGGGATCACATGCATAAAATTCTAATAATATGCTGGGATATTTTCACACCAAGGGGTGCTATTTCAAGTCCAAGGTCCCCAATATCAGTTTGCATGTTAGGGACCCCAGGGAGCCACAGCAACGAGCAATAGGGTACTGTCAATTCCCTATTATATAAATATAAACTTGCTCATTTAAAAAATTCAGGCTGCATTCAGGTTGGCAGTAAGGTTGCAGTGCCGTTACTCCCTACTCATGCCATAGAACCATGCCTAGGGAGAGATGCTCATTACCACTCCCTGCCGCCTGGAGTGGAATCCACAGATGCTGCGGCGCAAGGGACTGAGCAGCTGGCAAGGTGCTTGTTACACATAATAGGCCACTTACCTCCTGTGAACAATAAAATGGTTTCCTCATCATATCATTCTACCCTTTCACACATCCCCTTACTCTCCTTGAACCCCAATTTCTCTGTAAGAAAAGGAAAATGTAACTGTAACCTCCTAAATTAATCACTACTGTGCCATCACAAGATACAAAAAACGTTACCTACAGCACATACATACTGCACTACCCTGTCACACAAATAGTAGCTGGCCTCTTACCGTCTGTTCCTTTCTCAGGAACAGAATGTGAAAAGTAGGATAAGTGGAGGACTCTTGTGGCTACCACCCCCCCCCCCCCCCTTCATAAAATGTATCACCCTGTCACATTTAAATGTCCGCCTATGTTTTTTTAACCCCAATTTCTCCTGAAAGAGGAGCTGTACCCTAAAATTTTATTGCTGTGGTGCAATCACAAGATAAGCAAAACTATAGTTATTATACCATGCTACCTTGTCACACATCTGGCCAATTACCTTCTGTTAACCCTATTTTCTCGGGAACAGGTTATCTGTCAACCCTTGGTTATCTGTCACATGAGTTGTAAATCTATAGAAGTATCCATTGCAGAGATTTTGGGGTACAAAGAAGGTTAGCTCTCCCCTATAACTGACAGAACACATTGTATGGTGTAGTTTATGCTCTTTTGTACAGGTGAGTGGGGAGCAATAAATGACTGAGCAGCACTGTATGATAGCACTTTGATAATGTTTGAAGCTCTGCATTTTCAACATAATAACAATTTTTCATGCTACTTTTTTAATAATATGTTGGACATTTTAATTGTAGTCTTAGTTTTTATAATATAAACTAATAAGTTATCTTGGGGTCATAAACTTATGTGCTCCAGTGTCCTTTTTGACCTTAACAACTTCTAACTTATCAACAAGCTAAAACATATTATTTCTGTATAGGATGAGAAAGCGTTTAAAAGCTGTTTTTTTTTAATTGATATCGCTGCACAACAACAATTTTTCTACTGGGAATAGCACATGTGATTTACATGATATTGAGTGTGCTTATTCCAAATCTGAACTCAGAATTCACCTATCCTGTACAGATTTTATAGGTGTGCTGTAGCTGTTCAAATGGTCTGTAATTGGGTAATGTATTTTTACATGGGAGAAATATACCAGTTGCAGCCACCACCTGCTGCCGTCTCAGCTTAATCACGCCCCCCCGCATGTTCGAGCAGCAGCTGGGCATGTCTGGTCAAGTCAGTGAGCAGACGTCAGAAATAGGTATATAAGACGAGATGGACCAAGGGCTTGCCTCTAGTGCGAAACCATCTTATTGGATAAAACATCTAGGCCATAGTGAGTCTGTTTTGAGCTAAAGATGAGTAGGCACAGCTGTGTTAACAAACCAGACAATTTGTGCTACATTTGTGAGAAATAAACCCTGTGTGATCAATGCAAGAACCTAACAAAGAGGGTGAAATTTGCTTACAAGTATTACTTTGGATGTGAAATTGGAGATCAGGATAAAAGCTGGGCACCTCATATCTGCTGTCACCTGTGTTACGTTGGCCTAATACAATGGTTGAATGGGAAAAGGAATGGAAAAAAATGGCTTTTGCTGTGCTTATGGTTTGGCATGAGCCAAAAGACGATAACTCGGACTGCTATTTCTGTATGGGTAAAACTGCTGGGTTTTCGAAGAAGATTAAGTCAAAAATCAGCTATCCTGATTGTGAATCTGCTCTGACGCCAGTGCCACATGATGAAGCGAATCCAGTGGCAGTCCCTCCTACATCTGTTGTTTCTGACAGTGACATGTTGGATGAGGAACAAGAGGATGATGTTGATGTCATTGAATGGTATGAAGAGGGTAAGCCACATTTTCTAAGCCAATCAGATTTAGATGATCTAGTAGGGGACCTGCCTTTGTCAAAAGAGAAGTCTGAACTGTTAGCCTCCAGATTAAAAGAGTAGAATTTGCTACAAAAAAGAATGAGAACTTCACACTTTTGTGATCGTCACACAAAGTTTGCAGGGTATTACAAGCTGTAAAACGACATTTGCTGCACCGTTGTGAGTAGTGTGATGATGGAGTTAGGTTGCGAATACATAACAGAGCAGTGGAGATTGTTTAAAGAAAGCAAGTTTGAAAGCTGTATTGCTGCATAAAGGTAACAAAAAACCTGTTTCTCTTGATCATGCCGAGGGAATGAAAGAGACTTATGAACCCATGGAGGTCATTGTGAAATTGAAATTAAGTATTCAGAACACAAGTGAAACATTTGTGGTGACCTGAAGGTCGCCTTTTTGGTCTGCAATTGGGATATACAAAATATATGTGCTTTGTGGAATATGCTATGTGCCTGTGGAACAGTCGTGATGACAGCAACCATTAGAAAGTGAAAGAATGGCCACCCAGACCTGAACACACTGTTGGCCAGTGCAACGTGAACCATAAATCTCTCATTGATCCACAGAAAGTTTACCTTCCGCCACTTCATTTGTTGGTCCCCAAAACTGCAATTTGATGCCACATTCAGAGACAAACTCAAGCCACTTGAACTTGCTGCTTGGGATTCATTTGTGCTAGTTGCACTAAAATTTCTGAGCACCCAGGGAGCTGAAAACCATGCTGAACTTGTGAACAACATGCTAACAGCATACCATTAACATGGCTGCCTAATGTCACTTAAAATTCTCATCTTACATTTTGATCCGGACGTCTTCCCACCAAATTTGGGTAATGTGAGTGATGAACAAGGGGGGAGGTTCCACCAGGACATTTCTGTTATGGAAACAGAAAGGCCAGTGCAACCCCAATATGATGGGCAACTACTGGTGGTTTCTGCAACAGGAGACAGCAGAGAGCCACAAACGCAAAAGCAAGTGCCTGAAACACTTCTGAAGTGTACATGTGTGTTGAACAAGGGCTCAGGTGAATTATGTGTAATTGTATATATTGTTGCAACATAAAACTATGTTTTTGTAATGTCATGGAACTATGAGGCAAAAGTTAGTTGTATAGAGATTACATAGTAACTGCAGAACGAGAGAATGTAGCTATTCGTGTCTAAATGCATAATTAACTTAAGCTCTTGACGTCCTAGGCAGAATCGGACTTCAGATTTGGATTCAGAGCACTTAACTTAGTATAGGACATGTAGGACCAAGTAGCAGACAATGTTTATTTTTTTGTGATGCAGTGTATTCTGTTGTGATAATAATATTAGTGTTTGTATTGTGTAAATTTTGTAACTTCATGTTCTTCAGTCCTACTAGGAGATAGAAATAAATATCAATAAAGTAACAGGACTAGCTGTCACTAAACTTGGTGTCCCTATTTTGGGTTTTTTCTTCACATCTTGGTAGTTGGGTTGGGAACATTATTATAATGAAACTGACTGACATTATTATAATGAAACTGACAGCTTTAACTTATCCCCCCCAAAAAACATTTAGGGTTGAGCTCCACTTAAAAAAAAACATCTAACTAATCTAAGGGTGGGTCACTCTTCCTTTTGTAGTACTAGTCTCACAGGTTTAAGTGTTGCACAGAACACTAGCTGCATAGATAAGTTTTGGTCGCTGGTTTCCTCCTGGCACTTCAGTTTCTTACCACATCCCAAAAATTTACTTCTTATAGGAAAATTGGTTGCAAAATTGAATATTTCCTATAACCCAGAAATGTAAGCCTTGGGGATGAAACAAAGTGGCATTTTTCATAGTTATTCAACCATCCTAGACCTAGATTTTTCCTTCATGGTTTAGGGGAATTAAAAACCATCTGTGAAAATCCAGGGGGCTGAGGATTAACCAGATATGTAAGTTAGGAATTTAAGCACTGAACAGAAGTCTTGAAGCAAACTGACAATTTTCATTACATACTCTCGCTATAAGTTTTAGAATAAAATGATTTGGGCTTATCATTTGACACTGATGTAGGAAAAGCCACAGCCTCCTTCATGTCCTGGTGAGTTTGTTCTAGGGGACAGAAGAGAACCTCCCTCTTTGGTTTTTAAACCTACAATATACTCTGTGAAAAAAACATACATTGGTACATTGTTTTTCTATGGCAATTGGAACTAAAATTCTGAAATAGTCTTTACCTTACAATTAGGGATTTGTGAAATTGCCCCTCCACGGTTCACTGAACATTTTTGAAATACTCCTAATACAACATTATGAGTGATAAAAAGACAGATGTGACCTGCCCCTGGATAATGTGGCCTGACCACCATTTTTGCTTGTAAAATCTACTTACCATCTAATTACTATGTGTGGAAACTCTATCTGTATTTCCTGGCCTGTGACTTTTTTTTTTTAAGATAAAGGGGATTGCCAAAATATATTGGCTACATTGGCAAAAGCAGAGAATAAAATGTATGCAGTGACCTGCTGCACCAGAAAGCAACAAACCAAAAACACAATTTATTGGGTTAGCAACAACTTTACAATACGCACCTTGAAAAAAAGCCAATTCAATAGAAACATTAACCCAGAAAAATAATAAACCCAGTCCCTTATTTCAACCTATCTGAAACTGAGTACATAAAAAATAAACACATAGGAAATATTAGTAAAAGAACAAGGGAGGGAGTAAGGTTAAGTTCACAGCAACTAAATAGAAACCACACTTGATGCAGAAAATGGTGGGGTTTAAAACAAATGGAGATAGTTGGCAATATGAAGCTGCAAATTCATGGCTGAAGACTCTGCATATCAACCATCTTCACAAACTTGTGCACAATACAAGCAAAAAATTACATTCCCACACATGTTGTGCATATCCTCAAAATGTTAGGTAGATTATGATGTGACCGTCTGATTAGTAAAATGCATTAAAAGTGGTTTCAATTGTACATTTTCATACACCAATAAATGTATTACACAGACTTCCACTGCATGGGAAACTTACCAGCAGGATGTCTGCCATATGGCTCCTTAGATACTGGGACCTTCCCAAGGCTGCTGTATAGCCCAACAGGTGTGACACGGAGTGCTATGGGAGAGAAAAGGTTAAAGATGATTGTCAGCTAACAATCAGCTAACACCCTAGGATAATAATAATGTGTCAAAATATTGTATTCTTTAGGCTGGGTCTACACAGACGTTTTCAAAAATGCATGTAAACGTTCCTACTGCGTTTATATACTTTTTTGGGCTTTTTATGCTCTTTTATTAGCACTTTAAAGCTTGCCTTTAAAATGCTGGAAAAAGTCTATGCTGCGTTTTCCCGTGTTTTTATCGATATCGATACCTCCATACTTGGCATCAATTAGGTTCCACAGCTTGCTGGAATCCTCCTTCATCCTGGCACCTCCATCTTCTTCCTTCTTTTGGCTACATTACCCAATCTTGCACTGCGCAGGAGCAAGATCGGTTGTGTTGATCTCACTGCGCATGTGTGCGTGCATTTAGTGCCTGAAAAGCCCCCAGGAGCAGCCCAAAGCCTCCTGGGATATGTGACGTAGGCTGCAATGGTAAAGACAGAAGAGTAGAGGCATCCCCTTTAAATAAACTTAATTTGGATGGGGTAAAAAATTAAGCAAATTGTTACTTTATATAAAAGGGTTATCCACTCTTTAATAAAAAGTAAAAATTTTGATTATAGGTCCACATTAGGGCTTCCTGCTGTCTCAGAGACAAGGCCAAGGGAAGGATACCCACCAATTAGGCTCTCTGGTGGTGCTTGGCTTCCCCCTAGTAGCAGATGTAGGTAATGCAGGAAATTTGACATTTACTCCTTGAACCACTTCTATAAAGCTGCATTCTGTCATAGCTATCTTGCAAATACTAGCTTAGTGTTTGACAACTGCTATAGTGTGCTTTTGTTCCTTATGTTCAGCTGCCCAGTTGATTGAATGGTGCATATGATATCTGGCTTGTTGTCCCCAGACCACAACCTAAGTTCCTTGGATTTATGACCTGTCCGAACTTCCTTTTTCTTAACCGTGGCTTTGTTCGCCTGTGGGGTATCCTGGTTGTCTGTCAGTCATTGCTCTCCCCAATCACCATCCCTTGTGTCCTAAGGGACAACCAAGTTCTGGGATGGTTCAAATTGCCTCACAAGGCTGTGTGGGACTTGTCAATAGACAAAGACTGTACAGAGTCAGAGAAAGATTGGGGAATTGGTACCTGGGTAAAATGATGGCCTTACAATGGGCAACAGTAAACATCGACCTTACATAAACAGCACCCTGTCTGTTATCATTTGTTAAAATCAAAAGCAGGGGCTTCCAGTTCAGGTACATGGAGGCAAAATGTGAGGCTGCAGGCTCTCTCCATGAGATGGTCTTGGGTATACCAACACTCCTTCATGCCAAAACAGGCTAAGACCCAAAAGCTGGATAGTTGTTTAGTGTCTGCCATGTTGATTCACCTCAATGTGGGATTGGCAGCGGCGGGCACTAAAAATGGTGAAGGTCTGCAAAGACACTGTAGTGTCTCTCTCCACCCCACATTCAATATTGAAGCTGGATTATGCTACATTGGCAAAGGCAGTAGTAATACATTTGAAAGATGCTCTGTCTCAGGAGCAACAGAGCTATGGAGCAACATCTGATCCAGAAACAGGCTGATGTTTCCGCCTAGTCCCAATGAGTGGGTGCTGTGGAACAAGGTGTGGATTCCCAGGAATCAGCTACTCTCACTAAAAACAATGACATTCAAACTTTTTTTAAGAAGTTGGCCCTCCTGGTGAAAAAAAGTAGACGATATGGAAAATAGTTCTTGGAGAAATAATCTTTACATTGTGGGGATCACTGAAACTGTGAGTAATAAAGAACTTCAACATCTTTGTGCCATAGTCATCCCACAGGCCTTAGGTCGTTTACCTTCTTATAAATTGTAGAGAGTGCATCGTCTGGGTCCCCCTCGTAAGGTTGGCTCAAATTCAAGAATATACCCAGTGATTGTGCGCTACTTAGATGTTATGGATTGGCAACTAAATTTTGGAAGGCCTTTAACCAACATGAACGCATTTATTTACCTAATGGCTCTACAACCACTTTTACTTCTTCTGATGCAAATATGTGACTGAAATACCCCCTTTGCTGAAGGTGACCCCATGATCATCTAAAACCTCTTCTCTGTCACCTGACCCTGTTTGAATATCTTTTTTGTGTTCTTATTACTAGGTTTAGAAATGCTGGGCATTATAATGCCTAATTGTTCTATTGTTCTAACATCTATTTTTGATGAAGCAAAATAATGAGGGGTAGACTCAATCCCAATGATTCCCGCAAAAAAAATAAATACACAATACCATATATTAACTAATAAAGCCTACCTATAAGACAATCAAAAAATGAAAGTGCAAGAGAATTGCTGTTAGTGCAAACACAATTGCATAGGTGTAGTGTAATAGAGCACAGGTGCTAAAGTTCTGAATAAGTGACTGCTAGCATACTATCAGCTGACTAATGGAGATTTGTTAAGGGGAGAAACTTACAAACAGCATAGCTGCTGCCTAATGTATGTTGTTGATGCTGAAATGTCCACAGACGATGTGTTTATACTCTCAGCCCAGTGAGCACCCATTTATGCTGTCTTTCATTCTCACATTTTAATAATAACAAATCAGCATTATATTATAAATTACAAGTGGAGAAACATTCCTGGATAAGAAATAAAGCAGAGATATGTAACTCCTAAATATTCTAAAGGGACCTGTCCTACAATAGTGACACATGTTTAATTGGGGGAGAGGTGTATTTAAAGTTTCTTTTAGAAGACTTTATTTTGGAAGACCCCTTCAAGAAGAAGTGTTAAAGTTGAACGTATTCCCCTCTTAAAAGGAACAGAGGCTTCTTGCCCTGGATGAAGCTTTCTTTTATATATGTGTGAGAACAATCATTTGGCTATTGTTCTAATATTTTTACCTTGTTCATGAATTTATAACAGCAAAATTATTAGCATAATTGAAAAGAAACAACCCAGAAAGGGAGTTTCTACCTTTTCGAACCAACCAATAATATGAATACATTTAGCACAGTATAGAAACAGTTAACCTTTTTCTAGGAACCTATTTTCATGAATAATGTAGGGATTTTGTCAAGTGTCAATAAACAATTGTCAATATCATGAGTCCTTAACTATAAAAAGATTTAAGATGTTTGTACATCTGGTACAAAAGGTCTGTTGGTCACAAACTTGATGTTTGTTGAGGTCACAAAGGTTCATAGTCCAGAAACATAAGATGTAGGTGATAAAGTCATTTGTTGATATGAGGCAAGTATACAGTTTTTTATATTCTTATATAAAATCATAAGGTCCACATCATTTCCCCCCTCAAGTTCATTTCCTGAACCTATATTACCTTCAAGCATTTTGTACTCATAGAAGAGACTTGGGCAACCTGCCACCCACACCACTTACTCGTGGGCACCACTGGCTTAGATTCAAATTGGTGTTGCATAGGCCAAAAAAATAAAAATGGTATCCAGCGTTGGTAACAAAGCTGACTCTCCAAACATTGCTGTAGGTCTTAGGTGCCAGGGAAGACTGTAGGTCTGGAGCTTGTATCGTGCAACACGACTCTTTCGATATGTACAGGAAACCCTCTTTCAACCTCCTGCATTGGAAGAGTGAAGTAGCGTACTCATAGGTGAGATGATGGTCTATGGCTCGACCAGGCTTGTCTCAGAACCTCCTGAAAACTTTTAAGAGGATAACTAGTTCCTTTTAGCAGCTTATTATCCAGACTTTGGTTTTAGTAACAAACAATCTTCAGGTGTAGGTATACCAGGGTCGGGTTTTCCTTAGCCACCTTGGATGAAGACAAAATATAAAAAATACTAAAGGACACTCTCCAAGATACATCAGGTCAAAAATGAACTTGCACATTCTAAACAGGTGATTCAGCATTTGTTGAAATATATTTTTTCTTAAAACAAATTTTTAGAAGTAATTATTTACATTAAAAAACCCAACAGACATTAGAACATGTGAACTCATCAGTAATTCAGTGGTAACAATCGAATTTCAATATTTTAAGCATAGCAAACCTTCTACCTAACCTTGGCAGTCAGAGCCACTCCCCGTACATACACTTCACCAAAAGGCGAATCCTTTTGATGTAGTGGAACTTGGACCCTAGTAGGCTCCTTGTTCATCCCAAAGGGTTGACTGCCCACATACCATGTCTGTTTTGATTGAAGTGAAGTTCAATACACCTTTCTCAGAGGTGATCTCTTCCCTTGATAGCCAAAACAAAGGAGGTGCCCCCTTAGACATCAGGTATTAGGGAGGCCTTGCAAAGGGTCGCCCCTAAGTTTTTGATCTATTTTATTGTTCAAGAGGAGGTATCTGGTAGAGGTATATGCCTTTTAAGTTTTTACACTTTTCTATTTCCTGAGCTTAAAATACATAATTATCATAAGCAAGTAAAGCAATACAGTAAAAATGAATATGAAAATAGGATGAAGATTTAAAAAGGCAGTCGCTTTAGGATTGTATCCAATTAAACTTTCCCACCAACATACCTTAAACAGTTGTATGACTGCTTGTTTTTCAAAAACTTAGTGTATTCAATATTTTATTTTTCCAAATTCGCTTTTAACTCCGCTCCAAACCCTAGATTTATGTTCTGTAAACTTACAGGGGTATCAGGTTTGATGCCTAATTTTCTTCCTGGGGTGATAGGAATGCGTCCTTTTTTATCAGCCATGTTCACACCCAGGATAAGAGCAGGGACACAATAAACTTCACAAGGTAAAGTACCTCTTTGACTAGAGCTCTCAATACATACACACAATAACCTTGGTTTATATACTTTAAGTAGTTAAGGGAAAAATTATGAGCCTTATTAAACATAATCCTATTTTATCCAAGCATTGTTCTTTTATAATTCTTTCTTGATTTCCATGACACAATAAAACAGTTTTCCTTCTTCAGCCCCAATCTGTGTCTATCATTTGAGGCTGTCCTGACTCATAAACCATCAGATTATGATCCAACCTATGATGCAGGACAACATCATCTCACAAGGTGGTACCTAAATCCATAGCAGTATAGGGGCGGTGTTCAGTCCCTGAGATGGGTACTAAAGAAGAAAACTTAGGTACCACCTTCCTAGGTTGTTTCTTTAGATTGAGTGGAAATTGTCCTTCATAGAGGGATGTGATTATGAACCTGGGATCCTGTAAAAATTCAGATTATATTTGGGGGCAATACAAAGTTGTAAAGTTGCAAGTTGAACTTCTGCCTGCTGTTTTACCAGCCCAGCAATTAACCCTTTAAATTTAATTCTTATGTTATCAGACAAAGAAACAGTAGCATCAATATGAACATTTTGCAGATTTTCCAATATATGATTTATGTCTAGTTGTGTCTTCATTACCTACATGTTGAGCCAGGCTCCCGAATTTGCTCCTCAGTACTTCCAATATGATTCCATAGTATTTATTGTTCCCATTGCAATTCCACCTGACCCCAAAGCTGTAGTCAAGATATCGCTTACCTTTTTGTCAATATACCTCAACTCCAGCTCTCCAATGAGATTACAGATTTGGTTCATTACATATGATGCACATCTCTTATCTTAATTATCAACCCTAAAATCTTTCATTGCTATGCTCCAAGTGTACAATACAAACTGAGTTTCTGTTAAAAAAAAGTCCATTGTGAGAATAAATATGGGATTACCCAGTCTTCAGCTTTTATTATAGGTGTACTACATTTACCAGGATTCATTTTTGCAGGCTCCAAAACATTTTTCTCACTTGTTATTCAAATGACAGTTACACACACTTTACCCTTCCCATGTGTGCTATTCTTGGTTCTGTTACTGGATCACTTTAAACCTCCAGGAACCTTCATCAGTACTCTCACAAAATGGCCATGCAAAAGGTCCATCTAATTTAGATACCCATAGGGTCCCAACAATCATTGGTCACATTCACACCTTTTATATCCTCATTAATTGGCCATCCAGTCATTCACTCATTTAAAATATCTAAACCATTACATAGAACATCCCACTTCAAAGGATTTGGACCAAAAACATATAAAGACTGATTTGCATACCAGTTTACCATCTCAAAAAAATAATGACCCTCAATGTCAGAGGTGCAAATGTAGCAATATAATGAAACTACCTTTAGCCACTCCACTCCCTGAGTGTATGTTTCCATACATTTTGTTTTTTGCATCAGTTTGTACATGTAAGACCAGTGTCTTTGCGTACTTTGTCATAATAATTTTGCTTGATTATTCAACTATTAACCTTGTTGGGCTAGGCTACAATTTAGTAGCAAGATAACTTTCTTTTGGGGCAAATAAGTAAGTGGATCTATATCCTCTGTGTACGTAGGACTCATTAGTAATCAAAATCTCTAAAAGACCATCTGAAAGAATAAAACACTAATGACCCTGAAACAGGTTCAGGTTGGTCATAATTCATACCTTGTTTGCTGTTTTGTTTTCCCCACATCATTGGTAACAAACATAATACACCATGATGCAAAATTATCTCCCTTGGGATCCTCAGGAAATATTTTACTTTGTTTACATTTTATCAAAAAAGGACACATTCATAGAATTCACACCAATAGGTGAGTCAGTCATCGTACCAAACATTTTTTTGTAAGAATAATCATCATTATCCTTTCATCAAAGATTCCTGGAATAAGACAAATTTCTACTTATGGATTTTGGTCTCCTTCACACTCTGGGATAGTCCCATCTGGCATATAAATCACAAAGAAGATAAACTCAGGTTTCCCTTTTATTACTACTTTTTAATGCTCCTGCCGTGCATGACTAAACCTATTACACATAATGTTACAAAACTGCTCTAATGTAGTATAGTCTGTTTGTAGTTCTATAGGAAGCTCAACATTTGTTACATGTTCAGGTAGTTCACCATGCAAATTTACACCTGAAAATGCATAAATGTGGACAATCCAATGAAAGTATAATGGGTACCGAGGGAGTATTTTCCCCTGATGACACTCTATTCTATGAATTGGGGAAGGACTCCAGCCTTCAGGTTTTATTCCCGATATACCATACCATAACTTTCAGGTGGACTCCATAGTGTTAAATTCATGTACGACTGTAGGGTCATACTGCTGGTTGCAGAAAGTGTGCTCTAGTGAGTAGGATCTGAAATAAAAAAACAATTTAGACATGCAACTTAGTAAGCTATTTATGCAACTCTTGTATATTTTAAATAGGAAGTGTATTAACTTCATCTCTTGAGGAAATAATAATCGGATCATAGTTCCATGATCCATGCTTCCATGGTTCCAATAATCCCATTATACCTTCCTGATATGGTGTGTGAAACTTCGGTTCAATCTGGAAGTCTTCTATAACTTCTGACATTATTTCCAGGGTCTGATTCTGCTGATTCCACCAGACCATATCTGCACACAATTTCTTGTAACCGTTTTTTTGGCTGTGATTAAAGCAGCAGTATTGACAACTAGCCAAACCTCTATCCATCCAGTAAACATATCTACACACACCAGAACATACTGCAGTTCCTGACCTTTTGGTAATTGAACATAATCAATTCGTAGCCTCTGAAAGAAGTTTAATGCTTTAGATCAGGGGTCCTCAAACTACGGCCTGCGGGACGAATACGGCCCGCTGAAGTTCTCCATCCGGCCCTCCAGCCGCTGAGGCTGCTTCCTCTGCCTGAGTTCTGGCTGCCTGCCATCTGCACTCCAGGGAACCCGGTCACGTGACACCACTGTTGCCGGGGTAACGCTGGAGCTGTCGGGCTGAAGCCATCAGGCAGAGAAGGTATGAGCAAAGCAGAGTCATTGCTGCCTTCATTCCCTGCTCACTGCAGCACAAATGTACATGATCAATGTACATTTGTAAATAGTATAAACATACTATGCACATTGATCATGTACACATGTGCTGCAGTGTGATCCATGTATGAAGGCAGCAGTGAGTGACAGGTAGCAGACACTGACAAAGTTTTTTTAGCAGCCCTTTTTTAATTAATAAAAAGTGTGGGGTAGTGTTGGGTGTAGGGTAGGGTGTATAAAAAGAAGCAAATTAATGAATTGCTTGAGATTATTCATTTGCATAGAAAATGCTAGATAAATTTGCATTTTCAATACACACAGTGAAAATTCAAATTTATCTGTGCATTTTCCAATGCACATAGGAATTGAGGAATAATCTCAAGCAATTTTAAAGCCAAAGTAAACGCCACTTTTTTTTTTTAATGATCGGCAGTGTGCTGTGCATATAGTATTGTTCTTTCATGTTTTTTATACAATAAATACGTTTTGTGCAGTGTGCATAAGAATCTTCTCCTGTTTTTTTTCAAACTATAGTACGCCCCCCCGACATTCTGAGGGACCGTGAACCGGCCCCCTGTTTAAAAAGTTTGAGGACCCCTGCTTTAGATAAATGTTTCACAGGGTTTTTACAAGTTTTCCAGGATTATATAATTGACATATCTCACATTCATGACAAAATTGTTCTGTAACTGTAGTGAATTCTAGGACAGTCCAATGTGGGGTTACTGCTGAAATCATGGATCCTATGGACAGATGAGATGAGGCATGCATTGCCTCAGCTAGATGTGTATACAGCATCCTCAGGGATGGTAGTCAGTCATTGTTTATCAGTACGCCTTTGATCTTTTCATTTCTTTTTTAACAAACTGCAACTGCAGTTTCTTCAAGACAAGTCTACATGATCAGGTTCCTCAGGAGAGGAAGTGGCCACAAAGATCCCTGTAGGTTCAGTACCATTTATTGCTGCTAATTTAGCCATGGCATCGGCTTTTTCATTTCCAATTGAAATTTCATCAGTGCCTTTGGTATGGGCTTAATATTTAATTATGGCTACCTTATTTGGAAACCAAAGTGTCTCAAGGACTTTTTTTTAACAAACTCAGCATATTTTGTAGGCTTTCCACTAGTTGTCATAAAGCCCCTTAATTTTCACAACTGGCCAAAATCATGACATATGCCAAAGATATACTGTGAGTCAGTGTACACCGTCACCTTCTTCCCTTTACCTTTTATGCAGGTAGTTTTTCCTAAAATAACACTTTATCTCGGGTGACAACAGAATATTCAAAAATTGAATATCTCTCCTCAGTATAACAACCAGACTCATCTATGAAAACTATAGGATCAGCATTGTTGATTGAGGAATACTTCACCCGTTCTGCTCCCTCATAATTGCATTCTATTACCTCAGTACAATCATGTCTTGCCATTTCCCAGCTTTCAGTCTCTGATAACAAAGTAGCTAGATTTAAGGTTGCACACATTTACGGGTAACCTAGTTTTAATTTAATTTTTACTGGAGCACACTTTTTCATGAGTCCATTGTTTCTTTCTTAGTCCCAAACATTACAATTTGTTGCCATTAACAAATCACTGGGTAAGCTCTCTGTGATTCCTGAGTTTTTCTCTAAGGAACAAAGAGCTATGATGCTGTCCTATGTTTCCTCTGATAAGGGTTTCACTCTGAGGGTTTTTTCACTTCGACTCCTCTCTTTGTTATTATTAGGGATGAGCGAGAATGCCTCTAGCAAACTGATTTTGTTGACCCATTGGAAGTTCCAGGAAACCATTACAGGAGGATTCCCAGGGCTGCATTCATTCATGCAGCCCTGGGAAACCTCCTGTGTGAGATCCCCGGGCACTAGAGGTTAATTACAATGGCATAAAAACGTCTTACTACACAATCTGATGTGTATAAACAACTCACTGAATCATAATATTTATCTATGAATGAACAATTACAAATCCCTGTTAGTAATTACAATGACTGGCTTTCCATTCAGGGAATGGGGTTGTCTTGACATGTGCCATGTGACATTCTGCAGTCCTTCTGTGTGAAGCCACCTAAACCTCACACAGGTAAGTAATGCTGCTGATGTAATACAGTCTCTTTATCAATCAGACCACCTCCTAGACATTGACCTAGTGGTATTCTCTCATGCAATATCTATTTTTAGATAAGCTGATTGATCCAAAAATTGCAGCAAACAATACCGACATTTTATTGCACGCATCTGGACTGCAAGATTGTATTGTCACTTTCACTCCCAGTGAGGCTGTATAACCACACTGTACATCAGTCTCATACAACATTAATACAACATGTTAGTTTATAGCAAGAAGTACAGTTCAGGTAAAAACTAACTTTCTCAGGTGAGCGAGCTGGTGGATGAGAGCGAGGTGAAAACAGACAAAAAAGTAAAAAGCTTACCAAAAACACCCTGTATGTCTGGTTTGATACCACGCTCCTCAGTCGTAGTTGTCGCATATCCAGGAATTCAGTCTTTCCCCATAACAGGGCACCAAAGAAACTGGTAAAGCTTAATGAATTTCCCTCTTAAAGGAACAAGGACTTATTGATTGGTATAGATGGAGCCTTTTATTTACACGTGTGAGAACAATCAAATGTGGATACTGTTCCAAAATTTTGCCTTGATCATGAGTTTATAACAGCAAAATTATTATAATTGAAAAGAAACAACCCAGAATGGGAGTTTACACTTTTCAAACCAACTAATTAAAATTAATACATTTAGCACAGTATAGAAACAGTTAACTTTTTTCTTGGAACTTATTTCAGTTATTTGAGAAATTGTGGGAAATTGTGGCCCATAACCCTGTAATGGTTTTACAGTGTAAAGAAGTATTTTTTATAGTAGTTTTGTCATGTTTTGGGAAAACTATCTTATAATTTTATTTATTTTCTTTTCTGGTTTTGGACATTGTTTCTGTGGCTGTATGATTAATAGCCATCTCTGTTTGCCAAGCAGCAAATAATAAAGAGCATGGGGACAGGATGTGGCCCCTTTCAATTGCAGCACACTTGGAGTAACCTGAAGTGGAGGAACCCTGAGTTCTCCTGTGAAGTGGGGCACAACACCATTTCTGGTAAATAATGTGTTTTATACACTATTTCAAAAGAAAAGAAATTCTTACACCCCTTTCAAAATTGCTGGGCAAATATTTGTGCAGGGTTCCCCTAAATAGCAAAAGATTACATGTCCTTTGCCCAAGTTTTTCCCTTGTGAAAATGCAAAACCCTATTTACCACATGTTGCAACATGTTTGTTTAATATAGGAATTACCGTATTTTTTGCCGTATAAGACGCACTTTTTCTTCCCCAAAACTGGGGGGGCAAAGTTAGTGCGTCCTATACGACAAATGTGTTATAAAATAATTAAAATAATATACTCACCCGATACCCGATCCTGCGTGTGTCTCTGGCTGCATGCAGCGTCTGTCTCTTCTCTCCTCTGCCAGCATCGTGTCTTCTCCTGTCTGTAAAGCAGAGCGAAAGAAGCCGGCACAGCGCCACCTGCTGTTCCCTGTCCTAACTGCCGTACAGTGGAAAAAAAGCACAGTGATCAGAAGGGGAATTTGAATGACACAGGGGGGATCGGAAAGGGAATTTTAAAGGCACAGAGTGATCAGAAAGGGAATTTGAATGGCACATGAGTGATCAGAAGGGGAATAATCTTTCAGAATCTTTTTTTTCTAGATTTTCCTCCTTTAAAATTGCGTCTTATATTCCGTCGCGTCTTATACGGCGAAAAATACGGTAGGTTTGGGTAATGTCCTAATACAGGTAGTGCAGGGAGAGGAGCATCTGTTGGTCAATTGTTGACTATATTTTATTTAATACTAATAATGTCTCACCAACAATAATGATTTACCAGTATATACTAGTATATATATAATTTTATGAGGTCATCCTAAAGGAATGCAGCTCATCCTTTAATTGGCAGGTAAAATGCTGGCCATTGTCTCAGTTCCTGGGTAAGTTAAAATGCATGCCATACCTAATTGATCAGTCTTAACAAGAACTGGGCGGACTCCTTGGCTGAATACAACCCACTTCCGAAGTCATATCTTACTAGTTGTTATTGCATTGTTTTTTCTATCTGTCTTTAAATCATTAATTAGTATAATCTTTAAATTTTACTTGTAGGTCTGTGTGTTATTTCTTTTTGTACACCTTCAATTTAACCTATAAATATTTACATACATTGTCACAAAATATATCCGTAACATAACATCTATGTGGGCCAGAAGTTAAATCCAGCTGAGGAAAACTACAGTATCATAGAAAGTGAATGTCTCATTTTAGTGAGCCTTTGAGGTGCTAAAGTATTACTTGCTCGGCCACAGATGACCTGCATGGCGCAGACAAAGGTTAACATTGCACAGGTAACCTATTTGTTTCTGTCCCTGTTGGGTTTCTGTCACACAATTTTAACACAGAGCTGAAAGATTGCAGGGCTATGCTGATGCCACCTCGAAGGCACACTGTTTAGTTGCAGCAAGTGTCCAAACCCATGGGCATGTCTGATTCTCTGTTTTTTAAATAAAGCCTTTGGATTTTCTTACATAAAGGGTTAACCCTCAGTCTCGGTTTCCTGAAAGTCCAGGTGTCAGCAATATCAGCTTTTGCCAAAACCCAATGGTCATCGCGTGGACTGATAAAAAAGTTCTTTAAAGATGAGATTCATTTGAAACCAGGATAAGGGAGGGAAAAATGCTGTCAGGAGGAATTTACAGGAAAGGAAAACTAAAGGTAAGTATGTCAACAATTTTCCACTTTCCTGACACTCCTCCTGACAGCATGTACAAATGGGATGTAGCAAGCAATAATATAAAGGGAAGGAAGGAAACAAACAGGAACAAAGTTACTCTTTAGAAAGAGCCACTTGCTAAATGGAAGCCCCATGGTGGCTGAAGCTCCAACATATAAAGCTTTTTTCCTATTGAGCAGACCTTGACTGGACGGAATGGAAGGTCCTTGAGAACTTGTAGGACCACAGGCAAGTCCTATGCTGAAAAGAATGACTTTACTGAATGCTTTATTTCAAAACTGCTTATTAAAGAACTACCAGCGCACCCACTTGGTTGTTGTGGGGGTTGACACTTGGACTTAAACAAGTTGACCTCATCCAAAGTTGAATGCAGAAAATTCTGGAACCTGTGCTGGTGATGGGTTAACAAAGAAAATCCTAAATTCAGCTATTCAAATAAAAACTTTCTATATAATGTATATTGTATATTGTTCTATATATAGATGTTTTTAAGCTTTTAGCTGCATATCTGCCACAACAGAGAAAAGCCAGATGCTAGGAGCCTCTGCCTTTTCTAGTTGGCATTCAGTCCCGGGCAGTTAGAGATAGAATGCGGCCACCAGCCCTGGAAATGTTAATCCTGGCAAAAAGAATAAAAGAAATAGCCATCATAATTCAAATCAACACTTTCCAATTTCGGCCAATGGGAAATAATTACCCTTGCTTTTTCTGAATCCTTCCTTATTTTTTAGTAGACCTCTCAGGATCAGTGCTATTGGTTCTAAAACAAAAAGTAGGGAAAAAAATCCATTTTCCCGTGATAGGGTCATGGCCAGTATTTGCTGGCACTTAAACATCACTGGAGATATCATCAGCCAGTAAATTTTCAGGCTGGTGGTTAGAAGACAAAAAAATAGGAATGCTTCTTTGTCCATGAAATATAAAAAAAACCCGACTGTGACTTGATGGAAGCAGACAATCTGTGTTCCACTTAGTCTGGCAATGTAGAAGAGCTGTCCTTTTCACAGGTACCTTGACTTTCTCTGATGCAAGAGCAAAGCAAAGGTTTTCAAAAGTCCCAGGAATGCCCACAATTTAACAGATTGGAGTGCCTTTGAAGGGAAGGCCAAAGGAGATGTCTCATACCATGGACTACCCAACCTTTGAGACTGGCATCTAAGGTGACTGGAATCCTAGACCTGTGCCTCAGAGCTATTTCCCAAGACAAATTGCAATTGGAGGACTACTATCCCAAGTCTTGTCACACTGACCAGGGCACAGTAAGTCACTACTCCAAAAAGCAGCAAACCCAAGGATCAAGAAAGCACAACTGGAACCCAAACATGTGCCACCCTATTCATTAACCAATGGAAATAGATCTCACCAGGCTCAGAAATACCCTGCATTCCATACAGTTATGTTAATTGGCACAGAAACTGTAATAAAATATATGACTATGGTAGGGACATTAGATTGGGAGCTCCTCTGATGGACAACTAATGGCATGACTATGGACCTTATAAAGCACTGCGCAACACTTCACCGCTATATAAATACTACATAATTATAATAGTAATTCTTTTGCTGGCATGTTGAACCCTCTAAAACTCTTTGAGCCCACACCATCATTTGTGCCACTTTGTAGGAAGGCAAAAGTGTAATGAATATTATCCTCAAATTTCTATTTCTTGCATTGGACTCTTCTGATATCTGTTTACCAAAGTCAGAGTTTGCAGAATTGTCTTCTTGTGCTCGCCAACTTGGTTTGGATATTTTCAGCAAAAGAATGTCGTTCAAGTAGTGACATAGGCGGACTCCCTGAACTACGGCAAGGTTATCACTGTGACAAACATTTTATTAAGCATCCTGAAGCTGTCAAAAGACTGAAGGGTAGACAGGCGAACTTGAGGCGTTTCAAACATCTAGATCTATTGAAATCATCCAATCAGCCAGACCAATGACTGACAAAGTAATCTGCAATATTATCATACAAACCCTCTTAGTGTGAACAAAGGGATTTAAATCCTTCATATCCAGAAACTACCTTAACCCCTACAGAGGTCTTTTGCTATAAAAAGTTTGTAATAGAATCCACTTTCTTGCTCTCCTATTAAAAGCACCACCACTGCTTGCCCGAATCCTTGCACATAAGATAGACGCTCATTACACTTTTATGAATCTCTTAGAACTGTTGTCTGAAAATACCAGGATCTCAGAGAACCTGACAAAAACTCTATCCAGTAACCTTGTTACCTGAGTGAAATCACCCAGGGTGTCAGTGTGCTTTCCCAAAAGCTGGAAAACTTAGACAATCTTGTTTCTATTCTATGTTCAACGTATGAATGGACACACCTTCAGAAGGCTTTCCTTAGGCCCTTTTTAGACTACCTGCCTAAGGAACCTGGGATTTTTAGGTTCCTTTTACTTAGGAGATTTCTTGACAGGAAATCTCTTGCCTCTTGCACAGTTATGTAAAGGAGCTACTGATGCCTAGACCACAACTTGGCAACTTGCCCCCAGTGATTCTCTGTATACCTCCTTCCAAATAGGATCTGGGCAGCATACAGGACCTGTTTATCAATATGACACCAATCCTAATACTACTGCTGGGCAACAACTGGACCGGTTGTGGTTTAGATTATTATTATTATTATTATTATTATTAATAATAATAAGAAAAAACAGGATTTATATAGTGCCAACATTTTACACAGCGCTGTAATATTTGCTTCGAGTCGTCATCTAGACACTGACCTAGAGGATCCTAAACGGAAACTTATTGGACTTTCCTTTTAAAATGTGGCATATAACTTCTTCAGGATAAAAACAGCCACTTCCTACTAGCCTGATCACTTTCTTTATCTCGGCATGCTTCTTTAATGCATAAAGCACACACCTGCTTAGATGGTAATGCTCTTGCTTTACTTTCTGGGTGCTCCACTGACTTGCTTCTGGAATATGGGTGTGATTTGCAAAATATTGTTAAAATTCAACAAGAGGTGATCAGTGATTTGCAGAGAGTTGTGCGGGATCTTTGTTCTAAAGATGGTACTACTACTGATTCTAATGCACGTATGCCTTTATCACTTGGATTCAATGGAGACAACCACCAATACAGAGGTTTTCTTATCTAAAGCCGCATATATATTTTCAGGTGCAACCTACTGCTTTTGTTCCTGAGACAAAAAATGTACTGTTTATAAAATAATCTAATCTCTAATAATAATCTTCTGACCCAAGTAGCCCTAGCCCGGGCCTCCCCTTTTGTGGGCAGTGCAATCCTGGATAATTTTGATATCTTTGTAACTGCAATGAATCAAGTTTTTGATGATCCTAACCGTTGTGGTACTGCGGAAGCTAGGTTTCATGGTCTGCGACATAGGTAGGTAGGTGCTCAGTTGCTGAGTACATCAGTCAGGTCCGTCGAGGGCTTTCAGAACAAGTTAAAGATGAGCTTGCCAGAGTAGAAACTCCAGATGACCTTGATGAATTAACTTAATATGTATTCAAATTGATCAGAGCCTTAATAAAAGAAAGAAAGAAGGAAGAAAGAAGAGTCTAGGGATGTTTGGAAGTAATGGAGGCATGTACTTTTCATTTTGTCAAGCAGCACAGAATGGCCATTAGTTCTGACACACCCGAACCCATGCAGATTGATGCATAAAAGGAAATCTATCTCCGTCAAGAGAAGGGGAGACAACGCTCTGAGAACTTATGCCTTTACTGCGGGGACTCTAGTCATTATGCAGGTAACTGTCCAAACAAATTAAAAAGAACAGTTGCTGAAATTGTTTTTAAAATATCGGAACTCCAGTACTTCTTTGGCCTTCGAGCTTATACAACCAGAAGATACAATTGATTCTCAACAATTCATTCTCAACCATCCCATTTTGTCATTCCTATCCATCCTATTTTGGAAAGCTGTGAAATTCCTTGCTCAGTCATGCTGCATTCTGGAGTAGAGAAAACTTTATGGAAAAAGAATTTGCTTGAAACAATGATAAAGGGATAAGAATCAGATCTGCACCTATAGACATGGAGACTGTTGATGGTTTATCATTGGGACCAATTACCCATGAATCTGTTCTTCTTAAACTAATGATTGATTGTGACCACTGTGAGACAATCAGGTTTCAGTTCATTGCATCACCCAAGTTTCCAGTAATTTTGGGGATCCCTTGGTTTTCCTCTCATAAACCCCCTATCAGTTGGAGGACATGGACTAAATCATTTTTCTAAATATTTCAAGGAACACTGAATGACAAATTAAGGAAATGTCTACTCAGCAGAATGACACACTACCTCCACAATACAGTGAATTTTAGGATGTTTTTGAAAGGAAGAATGCTGATCAATTGCCTCATCGTGCCTATGATTGTCCCATTGAATTGCTACCATGGTACAAATATACCATTTGGTCGTATTTTCCCAGTCTGAGCTAGAATTAAGATATTACAAAGAGTATTTGGATGAGAATCTAAAGAAAGGCTTCATCAGACATTTTACATCTGCAGGGGGAGAGCTGTTCTTCGTAGAAAAGAAGGATGGTACCTTGCATTCATGCATAGACTATAGTAAACTAAAATACTATCACTGTAAAAAAAAGTTATCTGCTCCCTCTAATTCCTGAACTACTGAAACGTCTCCGCTCTGTAAAGAGATTTACCAAATTGGATTTACGAGGGGCATAAAACCTTGTCTGCATTCGTCAAGGAGATGAATTTAAAATGCCTTCAGAACCAGATATACGCATTTTGAATCTGTAGTCATGCAATTTGGCCTTTGCAATGCTCCTGCAACATTTCAACATTTTATTAATGATGTAATGAGAGACCTTTTAAATCAATTTGTTATTGCCTATTTGGATAACATCTATATCGTTTCAGATAACATAGAAGAGTATTGCAGGCATGTTTGCATCATCTTAGAACAATTGAGAAGGAATCCACTTTACATCAAATTGGATAAATGTGATTTTGAACAAACACAGATACATTTTTTGGGTTACAACCAGCACGGTTGAGAATGGACCATAGTAAGATCAAAGCTGTTTTGGAGTGACCTCCTTCCACAAACATTAAGGAGACTCAGCGGTTTATTGGATTTGCTAACTTTTACCTAAAATTTTTAAGGGACTTCTCAAAGGTAAAAACACCTATTACCCACCCAAAAAAGAAAGGGAAGAAAGTTTTGTGGTTTCCAGAGGCACAGGCTGTCTTCTGCAAACTAAAGTCTCCTTTCACTTCTGTGCCAATATTAGCTCATCCCAATCCTGAGCTACCTTTTATTGTAGAGGTGGATACCTCATATACAGCCATAGGAGCTAATCTTTCTCAGTGATTGGGGGACAAGATGCAGCCTCATCCATGTGCTTACTTCTCTCGTTTATTGGCTTTTGCTGAAAGAAACTACGACATCCGGAGCAAAGAACTGAATGGAGACATCTCCTGGAGGGGGCAAATCATACTGTGACAGTTTTCATTCACAAAAATGTAGAATTTATTTGTTTGCCAAGAGCCTGACTTCTAGACAAGCACTATGTGCTTTGTTTTTCAATCCTACTGACCTGGATCAAGAAATGGAAAGGCAGATGCATTATTGAGAACCCTTTCTGAACCTCCTCCTCTGACTGTACTATCCTGCCTCAAAATATTTTTTTAGGGGTCACTAACTCCAAGACATCTCTGAATCTTTTCAAGGATGGTTATGAGGATGATCTACTTCCTAACCACCAACCTAAAGATGTTGATCTTATCTTTAAAGATGACTTTTGGACTCAAGGACAGCTCCCCTACGTTCCTATATCAGCTAGGTTGGAAGTTCTGAGGCAAGTTCATGACTCCAAACTTGCTGGCTATTTTGGGACCAATGAAACACAAGATGTTCTATCAAGTTCATTTTGGTGGCCCAGATATATGAAAGATGTCAAAAACTATGTAGCTGCCTCTCAAACATGTGCAGGGAAAAAGACCCCTCCTCGAGGATTACTGCAACCACTCCCAGTGTCCTCACGGCCTTGAGGTTCTATCCCTATGGATAGATATGGATATTTTGTGGTTGATCTATCTCCTTCCAAGGGACAGACCCCTATTTTAGTTGTCGTTTATTGCCTTACTAAAATGGCCCATTTTGTTCCAACAAGGGGTGTACCCACTGCTTAACAAACTGCATATTTTTTGATTCGAGAAATATTTAGAGTTCATGGAATTCCAGATAATGTTATGTCAGATAGAGGGGTACAATTTACCTCCTAATTTTGGAAGAGTTTTTGCACAGCCTTGGGCGTAACAGTCAATTTATCTTCTGCCTTTCATCCCCAATCTAATGGTCAGACTGAGAGGTCAAATCAAACCAAGGAGCAGTTCCTTCAATATTTTGTCAGCTTCTTCTATCTTCAGGATGACTGGGTTGACCATCTTCCAGCAGCAGAATTAGCCTATAATTACTCAAAGCACATCTCCACCTCCCAAAGTCTCCCAAAGACACATATTCCATCTTCTAAACTAGGCCAAAATTTTTAAGACTTTTTCAAATTTCATGCTAAATCAATCCAGTCATGTTTTGCTTAAAATTTATCAAAATCTGTTCATATGAAGATTCACCCTGTTTTTTCACTTCTCACCCTTCATATTTCACTGCTCAAACCATTTAATAAAAACATTTTTTCTGGAAAAGCTCTTCCACCTCATCCACCTCTGCATGTACAAGGGGAAGAAGAAATTATAGATGAAAAGATTCTTGACTTCAGGATCTTCAGAAATAAATTGCAATATATGGTTCAGCAGAAAGGACCAGAAGAAAATTCTTGGGAACCGGAAGGAAACTGTTCATGCCCCAAGGCTGACAAGAGAATTCCATCAGCTATTTCCTCACAAACTTGGTCCTCTAAGACATCCAGGGGCCATCCTGAAAGGAAAGGAGTACTATCAGGAATCAAACCAGAGGCTTCTGTGGTAGCTGGTGGTGGATCTTTGCACTGAGCCATCTGAAATGCTGGATAGCTCAGTACCTGATATTTTAGCCAAGTCCTGCCTAATACTGTTCTTGGATGAACTCTGAATTCTAATGCTCCTCCGAGCAACTTCCTATAAAAAACATGTGTGGGATTTCGTGTGTGCCAGATTCTTGTGCTCCTACCAATGTCATGTATGTTGCTACTGCTCCTTTGCTGCCTACTCCTGTACCAACCTTTGGCTGTTGAATTACTGCCCACACTTCTGCCTTACAGTTTTGGATTATTATATATATCTTGTGTACCAAACCCAGCCTGCCTTCACTGTGAGCTTACTTGCTGTATCAGCTGCTGGACCTCGAGCCTGATCCCAGACCGTGACATAGCCTCCCTTGGTTTGAAGGAGCCATTTCTAACCTTTTCAATTAGAGTGGTATTCATGCTAATATTGGGGGGCTAATAGAAGGTAGCATCGGCCTTCAGCAATACCCAATAAATATCTCTTTCTATTTTACTCAATCTTGACGGCATCCATGCCAGTCCATTAGACATGGAAACAACCCCTACAACTTTTCACTTTTCATATTCAGAATATTATTATTTTTTTATTATGTATTTGTGTAATGCACGCGGAAGTGGACCCACTGTGCCACTGACTGGGTATGCTCCTGAGGGGCGTAACTACACTGCTACCTGGTCTTCACTAGAGCCTCTGATGGTGAGGATAGGCTTGGCCACAGAGTAGCTGCCAGGTGCCACTCCAGAGCAATTCCCGGGTCAGTGGCAGCTGACCAGAGGCGTCAGGGTACTCGGTGCAAGCACCGAGGGGGCTTGTGTGGCCAAGAGGGTATAGGAGAGGTGGCAATCAGACAAAGTCCATGAACAAGATCTGAGGTCAAGGTCAGGTGGCAATCAGGCAAAAGTCCATACACAAAATCCGAGGTCAGGGTCAGGCGGCAAACAGGCAAAGTCAAAGGGTTCGGTAAACAAGATCCAGTACTCAACAAGGCAGACAGAAGAAGCACCTTTGCACTTGGAGTTAGACAAGCTAAGATCATGAGATTGCTCAGGCAACTTCCTGTAGTAGGAAGTGCCTTTAAATACCTGCAGAAATCCAGCCATAGGCTGTAGAAACAGAGGGCGTGTATGTGTTGCCTCATAGATGAAGAGAGACACCCACACCAGCTCAAACACCAGTGCAAGTCTCCAGCAGGAAGGAAACTCTGTCATGGAACACAGGTAGTGGGGTTACGCTACCTGAAAGATTGGGCCCGGCGCACGTGCCTGCAATTAGGGGAGTCCACAGGGAGTAACAGCTCACTTTACCAGATGCCTATCTAATTCATGCACAGTTTCCAGTAAAGTCTCTCCAAAAGCTATTTTTAAGGCAGCCTCATGTACTTTACTGCGTAACTTTATGACAGACAACTGTGTGGAAACAGCATCTTTACATACAGATGAATTTGGCCTTTTTGCTGCTACTTACAATCTCTGACCCAGAAAAGACTCTGATGTGCTAGCTGCCTCTCTATATAGCTGCTGCCTCAATAACAAAGGGGAAGTGTTCTCACCCCTTTAGCCTTAATTTTTTTCTTTCTAACTTATTAACATTTATCTAGCCTGGCAGACCCAGGGAAAGAGTCTTGTCCACCTGGCCACGCTATCATGCCTCACTTAAGTGTACACACTAGAGGCATCTCCTCCAAGTAAGGTCAACACATACCTAAGCCAACCAGGTAAATTCCCTACTTCAATTAAGGATATTCATCTTCCATACCTGACCCGACAATGAAACTCTTCTATTCAGCTATATCTCCATGGACAATCTACACGTCTCATCAATTCTCTGAGGAAGCCAATACAATCAGAATTCAGACCAATAGGACTGCAATCCTCTGTACAATACACTTTTGACGCTTCATGTATCAATGAAACCTAATGAATGCCTTTAACCTAAACTAAAGGACTTATTTTTGTATTCTTCACAAATGAATCACACAGCTGTAATTGGCACTAAATTACTGGTAAACCCTCTTAAATACACTGATATACAGTACATCTTCATAGGTCTACTTACTTGGGTCATATTTTCTATGAAATCTGTGATGCCAAAAAACATTGCACACTATATAGCCCATTACCCTCTTCTTTCTTTCCTGACCCTATGTCAATCAAAACTACTTCTCAATTTTAAGAGGCAGACTTCACTTACTCCCCAAAAGCCAACATAGTGATTAACCTTTTTGAGAACCTAAGCTTGCTCAACAGACATTCTGATCTACTCTTCATCCCTGAAGGAGCATAGAAACCATGTTAGGAAGGTCCTAGGTCGTCTCCAAGGTCATGGTCTATATGTCAAGCCAGAAAATTTTGAATTTGAGAAAGACACCATCCAGTTCCTGAGCTTTATTATTCCACCCAATAGCCATGGATCCTGAGAAGGTATCAGCAGTATTGGAGTGGCCAGCCCTGAGCAACGGTAAAGGTGTGCACTGGTTTTTGGGGTTTGCTAACTTCTATCAGATATATAATAAGGGATTCTTCACCATCATATCCCGTATTCCTGTTCACTTTAATTTGTTTATACACATAGTAATGTTTTTGTGTATATGCAATCATTATGTGTTGACTCTGTAAGGGTGGATGTGCATTAGTCTCTTTTGAATGAGCACCTCTCTTTCCAGGTACAAACTTAGCTTCATTATCCCTTTTTATTTATATTTTCTAATTTTATAAATGAATTCATCATATCTTGCAGCACTTTCATCTGATAATTGAATTTTTGCAACATATCTCCTTTTTTTTCTAAATAAATAAAATTTAAGGTAAAATTAGGTTGAAAATATGCATTTAGGAGTTATGGGTTTGTTCATTCACAGTGGCTTCAGAAAGTATTCAGACCACATTTTTCAATTTTGTTATGTCGCAACCTGATGCTACAATAGTTTCAATTCTTTTTTTTTTTTTATCATTTCTCATTAACCTCCTGAGTGGTTAATTTCTGTCTGGATTTATATGTCTAAAAGGGGTACATTGTTTTTCACGAAAATGTATTTTACAGTATAATAATAGTATGAGTATATAAAAAGTTGGAAACACAAATTCATGTCAAAATAATAAATTAAATTAAATAAATTAAAAAAAAAATATTTTTTTTTATTTATAGTTTTTAAATAAATAATAAACTTATACTATTATATTATACTGTAAAAAATATGTACATGCAAGACAATGTACTGCTTTTACACAAATAAATCCACTGTATTGCACCAACATCACTGGAAACTCCCCGGTGACTCATCAGGTGCAAAAGATGCCAGAGGAAGAAGAAAGAAGATGGAAAGGAAGAGAGAAGACACAAAAGATGACGTGTAATGCCGGCGGATCAGGTAAAACTAGATTTACTATTTTTTATAGGTTTACCACTATAAGTGATCTTTTTTCTACCCCGAGTCACACTATGGGTTACCGCCCAGGAGGTTAATCTACCCTCAGTACCCCATAATGACAAAATGAAACCAGATTTGTAGACAATCTTGAAGATTTAATGAAATAAAAAAAAAACTGAAATATGGCAGCAATTATAACCTCCGGTCTTTGTGTATGATGCAACAAGCTTTGCACATTCCGCTTTGCAAATTCTCTCAGTCAGGTTGGATGTGGACCATCAGTGGACATTTTCAGGTGTTTCCAGATATGTTTCTATAGAGTTCATGTCCAGGTTCTGGCTAGGCCACTAGAATATTTACAGAATTGTCCCTAAGCCACTCCTGTGTTGTCTTTGCAGTGTGCTTTGGGTCATTGTCATGTTGGAAGGTCCTCGGCCCAGTATGAGGTGCTGAGCACTGTAAAACAGGTTTTTATAGCACTGTGAAACATGATATCTTTGTACTTGGCCCCATTCAGCTTTTTCTTAACCCTGACCAGTCTTCCCAGTCGCTGCTGAAAAACAGCCTTACATCATGATGCTGCCACCAGCATGTTTAACTGTTAGGATAGTATTTGGCAGGTGGTGATAAGTGCCTGGTTTCCTCCACATTTAGAATTGTCCAAACAGTTTAATCTTAGTTTCATCAGACAAGAGAATTTTGTTTCCACAGTCTGAGAGCCCTTCAGGTGTTTTTTTTGCAAACGCCAAATGAAGTGAGGCTTTCATTTAGCCACCCTGCCAGAAAAGCCCAGACCAGTGGAGGGCTGCAATTATCGTTGTCCTACTGGAACTTAGTCCCATCTTCACCTAGGATCTCTGGGACATGGTCAGCGTGCCCACGTGGTTCTTGGTCACCTCTGTTTATAGGGCCCTTCTCCCTTCATTGCTCACTTTGGCCAGGTGACCAGCTCTTGAAATCCTGGTTGTGCCAACCTTCTCACATTTGAGAATTATGGAGGTAACTGTGCTCTTCAGAAGCAGTGAAGCAAAATTTTTTGTAGCCCTCTGCAGGCAGTTTTTTGACCTCATTGTAGGTTTTTCGCTCTGATATGCATTGTCAGCTATGAGCTCTATAGAGAGGTGTGTGCCTTTCCAAAACATGTCCAATAAAGTGAAGGGCTCCCTAATTTTGTTAGGAGACTCCAATCTGGCCTTGGATCACATTTTAGATAAATCAAAATAGAGCAGATATAGGGACCTTCCGAAAAAAGGCCATGGCCTTTCCCTACTACTGAGAAAATATGATCTTGTTGACAGCTGGAGGGAAATGAACCCATCGGTTAGGCACTATACTTATTTTTCGGCGGCCCATGATCGGTACTCACGTATTGATCATGGTTTTGTCCAGTCCCACATGCTCCCCAATTTACTTGGGGCCCGAATCCTATCGACCTCTTGGTCAGATCATGACCCCGTGGTCATTTATGTGATGGGCTTTAGCAGGCCTCAACCCGGGTTTCGCTGGAGATTTAACGAAAGCTTTGTTTCAGATACATTGGCAAAAGGGGAAATAGATTCCTTGTTACATAGCTATTTTCAGATTAACATTGCAAGTGCTACATCCCCAGCTATCAACTGGGAGGCTCATAAAGCTTATATTAGGGGGGAGTTGTTCAAAATGGGGGCGTCACGTAAAAGGGCCCATAACAAACTGATTGATACCTGTCTCCAAGACTATCACAGGTTACAGCTGCAACACAAGACAGCTCCCCATTCTGTGCTGAAGTCCCAGCTGGAGGCCAAACGCACTGAACTCAATTTGCTTCTCACCACAAGGGCAGAAAAATCTCTGCGCTGGGCAGCTCATAAATTTTACCTGTGGAGTGACAAGCCGGGAAGCCTATTAGTCAATAAACTTAACCCCAAGCCCAAAATTTATGCTCTCCCTAAAATTAAGGTCAAGGGCGGCAGACTTTCACAAAACCCAGAAAAAATCCTGGTGGCTTTTGAAGACTTCTATGGCCGGTTATAGGGTTCTGAGGACTCAATTTCCAAAGTGGGAAAAGAAAGGTTTCTCAACAGGCTTGACCTCCCCAAACTACATCCTAAACACAAGGCAATTCTGCAACGACTATTTACAGTTGAGGAGCTGAATAGAGTTTTTAGATTTCTCAAATTGGGCAGTTCACCTGGTCCGGATGGATTCCCTAATTTATATTACAAAACCTTCAGTACCGTACTGGCGCCACAGCTGGTGGCATATTTTAATTTTCTGTGGGAGGGAAACTCTCTTCTGGGCAACGCAAACAGAGCATTGATTCCTAAGCCAGGGAAGGATGCCTCTGAAGTGGCCAATTACAGACCTTTCCCCCTGATTAATTGTGATCCTAAAATTTTGGCTAAGATTATGTCCAATAGACTGGGCTCTTTCCTTGGAGCTTATATTCACCCGGATCAAGTGGGCTTTATGCAATACAGGCAGGCACCGGACCAAATGAGAAGGGTCATTGATCTCATATCAGTAGTAAACTCCAGCTGGGACGGGGGCCCCACACGTCAGGCTATGTTGCTTTCCCTCGACTTTCAAAAGGCATTTGATAGTATATCTTGGAGGTATCTGTTTCAGGTTCTCTTCAGAATGGACTTTGGTATCTACTTTACCAATTTGCTTCTGGCATTGTATGATTCCCCGGAGGAAAATATCGCTAGCGGGATTTTTTTCCAAAGCTATCCCAATTAAGAGGGGGACTAGGCAGGGATGCCCCCGCTTCCACTTTTGTTTGCCCTGGCAAATGAACCTCTAGCGATAGCCTTGCGAAAGGACTCAAATATTAAGGGGATTAGTTGTGGTCAGGTAGAACACAAGTGTGCACTCTTTGCTGACGATATCTTGATGTTCATCACTTCCCCAATTACCACCTTACCCAATCTAATGAAACTTCTGGATGATTTTTCACTATGCTCGGGCCTGAAAGTGAATAAAACCAAGTCCCAGGCTCTTAATATAAATCTTCCCACTGGGGCACTATCAGTGATTCAAGAGAAATTTGACTTCAGCTGGCATAAAGACTCCTTTCAGTATTTGGGTATCCAGTTGACCCCCGCTTACAATAGCCTCTACAGGTGTAATTATACGCCCCTGTTTAAAAAACTTTATGCAGATATTCGGAGGTGGTCTCTCTCCCCCCCCTCATGGCTGGGGCAGATTGTTGCTCTCAAAATGAACCTAGATTACTTTATTTATTTCCTACTGTCCCAATTCAGGTCCCGATGAAGGAGATTGCACTCCTTCAGTCAAGAATAATGCAGTTTATCTGGGCAGGGAAGAGTGCCTGAATTCGTAAAGCCACGCTACTTGCCCCTAAACGCATGGGGGTTGGGAGCTCCACACCTGAAATACTACTATGTAGCAGCACAAGTGGCACAAGTCTCATTAAGTACATTGCACCGGGCTAGACCTCAATGGGTTGAGATTGAGAACCAGGACGGTTTTCTGGGCTCCATAGAATCTCTTATGTGGATCAGAAAAAGTGCAAGAGGATCGGTCAAATGCCCAGCTCTGGCTCATTCCATTCAGTAATGGGACAAATTTAGTAGTCATCCTAAATTATCGTCTACCCATAAACCTTTAACCCCACTTTGGAATAATCCGCATTTTCCGCCAGGACTAAATCCAGTGAATTTTAATTGGTGGATCGCTAAAGGCTTTAGGCGGGTGAAGGACTTGATAGATGTCTGGACAGTGATTACATGGGAATATCTTTCCAGTAAATTTGAAATCCCTCCAACGGAACATTTCCGATATAGACAACTGACTTCTTATATCAACTCGTTACTCAGAGAGGCCCCAAGACCCATGCGCTCTTCCCCATTTGAAAGCACATGCTCTTCCTTAGCCTCCACCAAAGGGCAAATCTCTGTTATTTACTCGGCCCTAGCTGCCCCGGACAGTAAACTGCAATATATGACAGACTGGGAATCCGAACTGGGTATGACGTGGGAATTGGAAGAGTGGTGGGAGATGGCATACTCCCTTTCCAAGGTCTCCCTGAACTCCGTGGTGGTGGAAGCCAACTATAAAGTGGCGCTTAGATGGTATCTCACCCCGGCTAGACTAGCAAAAATGTTTCCATCAGTCTCTCCACTATGCTTTTGAGGCTGTGGTCATAGAGGCTCGATGTTGCATATCTGGTGGACTTGTCCGATTGCTAGGTTATTTTAGGAAGAGGTATTTACACTGATCTCCAGAATTATACAGCGGGAGATTAGTAGCACCGTGGAGGCCGCCCTGTTCAACAAAACGGAGTTACCCCTTCCTAGACCCACGATGAAACTGATTAGATTGATCTTACTGGCTGACAGAATTTCATTGGCCAAAGCATGGAAGTCGCCCTCGATCTCTCTAGACCCCATTGTTACCAAACTGAGCTGGATTATGGTGAATGATAGACTTACTCATACCCTAAAGAATTCTTTAGACAAATTTGACAATTCATTTAATTTAATTTTTTGACATGAGTTTGTGTTTCAAACTTTATTATACTCATACTAATATAATATACTGTAAAATAAATTTTCATGAAAAACAATGTACCTCTTTTAGACATATAAAACCGGACAGAAATGAACCGCTCATTAGGTTAAATATCTGCCAAGACTTTTGCATTTGCATTTCAAATGTTTAAAAAGGCATTTTGGAAACATAGTTTAGGAAGAAATACATACATGTTTCAGCTTCTCAAACCTTTTTAGTTACTGTGGAACAGTAGAAAACCTCACATAGTGGTGTTCACATGTTTGATAAATGCTTGATGAAGCAGAATAAAAACCTGCTATACTCACCTGTCCCTGTTCCATTGCAGTGTTCCACCATCTTCTTCCTTCTTGCGATCTTGATTGCCTGGGATAATAGAATTCCAGTGTAGGACTGGGTCCTGCGCTTGCTAGGTATCCTGGCAACCAATGCATGCACAACAAGCTTTTGTTTTTTGCTGCCCCTTTCTGCAATGATGGCTGCCTGATGGAACATTTTAGTGGAGCTAAAGTGGAATCTATTGTGTATATAAACTCTTAACATCAGAATATTTATTTAATCTTATGTGTACTGCTGAAATACTGTGAAATTAAAGCAAGTTGGTTGCTATGTGGCAACTCCCTTTGTAGCAGTTAATTATACAGCAGATATTTATTTGTGTAAGACCCTGGTCCAGCAGCAGTACTTGACAAACACCATTCCCCCAATACAACGCCGCACTCTTCACCTATAGAGAGCCCTGCTCACCCTCATGAGACTAGTTGAATTTCCCAAGACGGTTGCCCCCACTGCGAAAAGGGATGGTGTCTGGGTAAGGGCTGGCAGAGCACCAGGAGCCCACAGATAGCAGTACCAAGATTCCCACAAAGACAAGTCTAGAATACAGAGCAAGCGGCCACACACATGCAACCCATCCCCCAGATGAGGTATATAAGGGCAAAGTCGGGGTAACAAGCAAAAGGTTGGTCCAGGAAGCAAAAACTCACAGGGTCAGGAACAGGCAAGGTCAGCAACAGTAAATCACATGAATACACACCAGCAGCAAGTCAGCCTAGCTTAACGCTACAACAGGCACTGGTGACTGGGAGCAGAAAGGCTATAAAGTACCAGCAGCCAATGGCAGCAAAGGATAATGTCAGGAACTGATCAGCTTCTAAAATCCCCTTCAGCTGTGCACAACCTAACAGTGGGTTCTGGGGATGCCAATAAAATACATCAAGCTGCACAACTAAAAGGAAGCAGGGGCTGCTGCTATTTCTTCATTCTCTTTGCTGCTGCAAGTGACATTGCTGAGAAAAATAGGCTGTGTGGGATACTGGAGTGGTGAACATGACGTAATCGGCAGGCTATTAGGCGTTTCCTAACATTACATTTATTATTGTTCCAAGTATGAAATTTTTGAATGTTCCAAGTATGAAATAGTAATCAGCAGACTGACATTAGGCTTTTAGTTTTATTGTTTTTATTCATAAACAATATTGAAACAATATAGATGGTTTAAGAGAACATCTTCTCATAAAGCTTTTTGACACTAAAATATAGTAAAAAAACTATTTTTATTTAATGGAATTTCGTAGCAAAAGTGTTGTACTTGTACTTTAATAATTGTAATAGCAATCTATTATTATCCATTTATATCTACATACACATGTCATCTACTAAATCTATTTCTTTATTATACCAAAAATCATCATAAAAATCAACAATGTATCTGTAATTAATTACTAATCCTTCTTTTGGAAGTCTCTCTTTGGGACCTGCTTTTGTTATTTGTATGATAAAATTAATTTCCTGACCACTCAATATCAGCATACAATGGGTTAATCCCTTCGTACGCCTGCTCTCAGGACTTAACTAGATAAATTCAAGGTGGTCCATACCCCAGCCTTCATTAAATGTTTTCCTGTGTACTCTTAGCACTGGTGCAGCCACCTTCCTGGCTAGAGTAAATCTCTGGCTGTTCATCATCCAGGTGAAGTCCCCCCTGTATGATTGCTAAGGGTCAGCCTCGCTGCTGCTCCCTTGGGGCATGGTATAGTGTTTCATAAACTAAAAGAACAAATCTTTTTTCTAACTCTCTCAGGTATGGTAATCTCTCTGAATGTTTTGATCATAATATGAATCTTGGAATCCGTCGATATGCTGATGTGACACCTCAATGAAATCTTTATATGTTTCATATATGCAATAGGATTCTTGTATGTGGAGCCACAAAAACAATATGTGAATAACTACTTTTTTGTTAAAGAAGTAAATTTGCAACAGGAGCACTGTATGCAAACATACAAGAGCACATAAAACGTGTTCAGGTTTATCCTGTATTGCAGAGTAGAGTGCACTGAATCTCTCAGGTTCTGTATTTGCTGCAAATCTCACACCTGCTGGAGAATCTGTTCAGGCTCTGTGGCCCTACCCTTGATCAAGCATTGTGCTTCAGAATCGGTAAGAAGATTGTTCTTTTTATTGGTAACGTAAAGTAGACATACAACATAACTACATGTAAAATATGAATATTTATTGGTATAATTATAAACAATTTGTATAGTGAATTTGGACAAATAAACAAGTATTGATTGAATTCACTATGAAAATTGTTTGTAAATATACCCTCATAATATTTTATTATACTGTGAAATAAATTTTCATTAAAAACAATGTACCGCTTTTAGACATAGAAATCCAGACAGAAATGAACCGCCCAGGAGGTTAACTTATCAAGCGGATCAAAAGATCAAAACCATAACAGCAACAAAACAAAAAAAAAGTTTTTTTTTTTTTTTAAAGAGGGAGTGGTGAAGTGGAATGCAGATACAACACCGAATCCTAGGCATACCTCACTTTACATTTCTTTTTTACTTTCTCTATAATGTAGAAATAAATGAAACCAAACTTAGAAAGTAAGGTCCCTCATAGTTGCTCAGGCACGTATGCAAGAGGAAAGACCTTCCTGAAACAGTTAGAAATCTTGTGCTTAAAGGACAAACACAAAAAAACAACTGTAGATGAATCGTGTGATGAACACCCTCTCAGCCTGCACCTCTGCGCATATACTTTCCAGCATGCTCAGCAACAGTCCACACACCAGCAGGCTGAAGAGGGGCTGTCACGGGGAAAGATTAACCACTTTGGTAACCCTTGCCAAACACACCATCACAGGTCGACTGCCACCACGTGCTTAAGTGGAAGCACACACCGTTACCTTTTGACAACCGCAGTTATGCTTCAGCTTCTTTAGTGTCACCCACTGCCACTCCAGACGGATGTCACAGAAATCACAATGTTTATAGTAGCATTTCGGGTTAACAAGTTACACTATTTTAACTTAGAGCATTCAGAGATTCAGCTTACACTTTTTATAGTGTTTAATTAGAAAATCAATGCAGAAACGGTGCATTATAGAAACATAACAGTATAGTATAATATACATGAGTATAAATATAAAAACAGTCCATATAGAGAATTCTCTTCCCCATTATTCACTTTGATATCATTACAAAGAACAAGAGGGCACTATTTGCGTCTGGAGGAAAAGAAGTTTAAGAATTTTCAATATATTTATTGAATTTCAGGTCTGCTGAATCCAGAAATGACATCAGTTTCATTAAATTGGCTCTAGTTCTTGTGAAACAGGAATCGGAATACATAATTTTACCAACAACAAATGTTAACACAGCATATTATCAGTCTTTATTTACACCAATGTTTTGCATTGAAACATTACAGAATTTGTGAAACAAGCATATCTTGCATATTTTGGTACTAAACTGGGGGACCAAAATAAGTATTGGGCTCCCCATATGGTACGCAAAACTTGCGTAGAGTGTCTACATCAGTGGAAAAATGGGAAACTGAAAAGTTTGAAATTTGGTGTATCTAAGTTATGGCGAGAGCCCAAAAATCATCATAATGATTGTTATTTTTGTGCTGTGAATTTCAAAGGTTTCACTCGTTAAAAGAAAAACAAGTGGGAGTAAAACAAAGTGGAATCAGCAAGACGACCTGTGCCGCATGGTGCTGACGTTCCCATACCAGTGTTTAGTACACTCCCTGATATTCATGTATCTGACATTGAGGATATACAGGACTTGGAGTGTAATCCAGGAGTTAGCAGTAGAAATGAATATGAAGGAAGTGTTTCATCAAACTAGCAGTTCTCGCAAGAAGAGCTCAATGATTTAAAATGTGACATAAGTCTGTCAAAAAAAGCACCTGAACTTTTGGCATCCAGGCTAAAAGAAAAAAAACAGTATGAGACTGGAAGTTAAAATAACAGTTTATAGGACAGAAGAGGTAACAATTCTACCATATTTTAGTGAAGATGGAGACTTTGTGTACTGTTGTAACATCCCTGAACTACTAGACCATATGGGAGTACCAGAATACCGAGCAGAAGACTGGCGGCTTTTCATAGACAGTTATTTTTGAAGTTTGATATCTGTTTTACTGCATAATGGCTACTGTCATGCATCAATTTAAATTGGTCACTCAACAAAACTTAAAGAAGAATATGAAAATATCAAAATGGTCTTAAAAAAGCTTTGCTATCATGAACACCAATGGTCCATATGTGTTGATTTAAAAAACTTCCTACTTGGACAGCAAAGTGGATACACAAAGTACCCATGTCACCTGCTTGTGGGATATTAGAGCAAAGCAGGATCACTAGAAAAAAGTGACATCGCCTACAAGGGAAACTTGAAAAAAGATGCAGCCAACATCACTAATGAGCCAATGGTTGACAAAGAAAAATCATTCTCCCTACACTAGACATAAAGTTGGAATTAGGAGATTTCTTAGAGCGCTAAACAAGGACGGTGTTTGCTTCAAATACATTTCTATATTCTTCCCTGGACTGAGTACTGAAACATTAAAAGCAGGAACCTTTGATGGACCCCAGATTCTGAAACTGATGAATGATTCAAATTTCACGAGTTACATGACTGATACTGAAGCTTCTGCCTGGCACAGCTATGTCATGTTTGTCAAGAACTTCTTGGGTAACCAATATATATATTGGCACAATATAATGAAGAACTGGTACAAAACTTGCTCTTAAAAATTTTAGTGCTACTATGAGCATAAAGGTACACTATCTCTATGGCCATTTGCAAACATTTCCAGAAAACCTTGGCGATTTCAGTGAGGAACAAGGGGAGAAGATCCATCAAGATATAAAGGTGATTGAAGAAAGGTATCAGGGCAGATGGGATAGACACATGATGGCAGACTATTACTAATTCTAAAAGTATGTGTGTATATATATGTATATATATATATATATTCATATTTTATTTTTTTAATGTTGGGTTTTAAAAAAAGTATTCTAATGAATCCATGTAGTGAAACTCATTAGTTAGTAGATTCTACCAAAATATACACATTTATGTGATTGTTGTGTAAGAGTGTTAGAAGACTTATATATCTAAGTAAATCAATAAATTGTTTTTTTATATACTGTGCCTTTTTATTAACTAATTTATTTTTTTATGTTACTGTTACTGTTTTATTTTATGTGCCTTCAAAGTCCCTTTGTCTTTTTATGTACACATTTGTAGATAATTTGTCATATAAAATAAACTATATAATTCATTATAATGAATATTATTCATCACCACAAAGTTACTACTTTTCAGGTGGATTGAAGGTGATGTGAACATTATTCTTAAGTGATAATGCCAGGTTCTGTTAAAAAAAGATAGAAAAAGTCACAAAAGTACTCCTTCATATTAAATTTTAGAGCAGGGAAAATGTTTGATCTCAATTTAGGACATTTTCTGTTCGCTTCTGATATTGTTCGCTGCTGTTCACATGTATCGAACAGTGAGTCAATTACATGCTCATCATTGTCTTCTAAAAGCTCAATCAATTAAAAAAAAAGTCAGAGAAAAGGTGTTAAATTTACTGGAATATGCAAAAAAATAATTAAAATTTAACCTTTACTATGCAATATGATATACAGAAAATTTCTAAATTTTAATAGTTACATTCAAGTTGATGAAAGTCAAACTCTTCCACAGTTTCTTTATAAAACCGTGTTGTGGACAAATACCATTGTGCATGCGTCCAGTGCCCATCCAGCACAGTTAACTGAAAGCAAACCACTCAGTCAATACGTAAGAATGAGGTGCAATAGCTCATCTAAAATGTAATTTAAAGAAAATGCTGTGGAATTAAGAAATAGGCTTTTAGAAAAAGGACAATCCATAAGGCTTATCACAGAGCCAAAATCTAATAAAAGGAAAGATCTAAAGAGAACATAAGATCATATATATATGAAGGACCCCCAGTTGTATGTACTCCTAAGTAGGTGATAGCCTCCGTCCATTTGAAGGAAAAAAAGGTGACCAATTCTGCAACTTCAAAACTTGGTAAGGATATATTCAGAGCGTCTGACTTTTGAATTTTTTTTTGAATATCAAGTCTCTGTCATTAGAGAAGTCTTTGTACCTTCTAAGCTTCCACCAAGGCTGCTATCTTATATTCCTTGTTAGCACTAGGAACACCTAAAATATTACGATTTTCCCTAATCATTCAAAAGCTATAAAACATTCCTCTAGGTTTATTGCATACATGCCACATCCTGTATTGTACAAGTATCCAAAAAATGTTTTTGTTTGAATTGTTGCCAACATTTTGGCTGCTCCTTACTTTTTCTCATACAAGTGCCAAAGTAGGCAGCTTCTTTTGGTGATGGATACTTGTCTCTCAGCCAGGTGTGACAGACCACTTTTGCTGTTGCTGATCCAGAGAATTTATAATCTGGATATTTTAAAGAATTTGCAGCAATGACTTACTTACTCCCAAAATTCCTGAAGAAGCATACTCAATATGTAAAACACATTGAAAGTTGGATATATGTTCTGAATCAGCATAGAGAACCTTTTTTCAATATTGTATGCAGTTCAAAAATTCCCCGATATACATTGTACAATAACTGAAACATTGTTTCCTTTTGTGAGAGACAGTATTGATATCCACATATTATGTACTATGTAACAACTAAATCTTTTAATATGATGTTTTTATGACTTGTTACTAATAAAATTCATGTTTTATAAAAAAATAAAAATAAAAAAAGTTTTTTTGACTGAATATGTCACCAATGGAGAGACAGGACCACTAGGGGGCGTATGGAGGTGGTGCAAGCTCTGAGAAAGGCTCGGCACAATGGAGACACAAAGGAGACACGACTTGTTGCACGAACACAAAATGGAGTCTGAGAGCTAGCTAAATAGCAAGGGCTGGTTAAGAGGCTATTTCCCGATTGGCCAGCAGCATGGACGGAGTTGATAAAGCTTGGAAACAGAGGCCAAAATATGGCAAAAATATGCCAAAATAAAATTCAAATAAAAAATATTTTTAAATACTTTTTCCTAATCAATGCAAGGGCTCCAGGGTCAGAACAAAGATAAGGGGCAAAATGGGACAACCATGACATATCCCATTAGTTATATGAAAAGTTTGATAACACTTAATTAGCTTTAACTTTTGCAATAAGGGCAAAAGTATAGTCAAGATACATTCTAAAACAGAGCTTCCTAGACTGATGTATTGTAAAGTTGCTCTGATGAAATCCCAGTCTACCTTTTCAAACACCTTTTAGGCTTTTGTGGACAATATGAGCAGGCAAAGATCCTGCCAGCAAACATAGTGGATAACGTTTAGTATCTTGGTTCTTGAGTGGAAAATTTCAGATTTCTAAATTTTTACTTATTTGGTTACCTAAATACCTGTACTTAGGTCAATATATCCTAAAAGCATTCATTGATTGACTAAGCTCATGTTAGATAAAAAGTAACTCACCTGAAGCATATATTGTTCAGGTGTCAATAAATAATCCACGTTGTTGATTGTAAAAGTAACCACAGGCATTTGACCCAGGAGAGAACAACTCACACCATACTAAAAACAATAAGAAAAATAATTAGTTAAAAGTGTATTAGTGCTAATTTAGTGCAGTACCACTTTAGTGCAATATCATTTTACAATATTACCTTTTGAAATATTTTTTTTCTCTATAATCATGGTTATTAAAATGGAGTTTAAAGCTAGCCAAAAAATGAAAATATGTAAAAATTAACAATAGTTTAAAAAAGTAAATTGGCAACATTCTTTCAAATGTAAGACTTCTGTTTATTCACCAGTCCAAGTCCAAATAAACCTGTAGAATTGGTGTCACCTGCAGGATACAGCTGAAGGAAACAATTTGTAACAAATTAAAGCAACTATAGCTAAAAAAAAAATTGCGATCAGGCAGATACATTTTTTTGCAAAACAGACAGGCAATGTCCCTTCTGTAATAAGCGAACCTTACCTGCCTGTTTGCAATTTTTTAAATATACTCACCTGTCCCTGTTCTGTTACTTTTCAGAATTTGCTTGGTAGTTACCAACATTTCTGATCTTTCCACATTTACAAGAAAAACCCAAAGGTCAGCCACTTATGACTGATAAACTGCGAAGTAAGATTTAAATTGGATCTTTTCATTCTATTGAACTGGAAATGAGATTTTAAAAAAATCAGCCCATTATTATTATTATTATTATTAAGTATTAAGCTTAAGAACATACCAAATAGCTCAAAGATGAAATATTGTTTGTGCCTGTGTTCTGCTAACAAACCTGGCATACTACCTGTAGGTTTCTACAGATCTCCCCATTGAACTGTCCCACGGCATCTTGTGTAGATTGTCTCACTTGAGCTGTCAGGGTTGGTGCCCACTACCTGTCACTGCCCGACAGAGATGGCAAGGGTACACCGCCCAGGGGTTCTTAAAAGAGCATAGGCTATTCTAGCCTTATCAGAATTGTTCCAACCATTTGGCTGGGCCTATGATTATTCTTACTTATTTATAGCTCTGACCCCTTGCCACTGTGGTCTGTCTCTCTCGCCTGCTGGACACAACCTGTATTCACACCGAAACCCCTATTCCTCCTTAGGTGGGGTGATCCTAGAGAGGTGGAGGTAAAGGTAGAAGCAGGTACAGTGTGCAAGAAGTTGTGAAAGTCAACTGGTGTCTACTTTGGGCGTTGCTCATGTGGTCCTTGCAATGAATTTTGTTGTTTTTTGTTTTTTTTCATTATTTATACAGGTGGTGCCTGGTTTGGTAATGTTTTGCCTTATTTCAAATGCTGAGCACAGAACTTGCAAATGGCTTTAGTTCCATCAGTGGGTGATGCTGAATGGCTGCAGTCCTCATCATACCAAAAGTTGCCCTGCCAGTGGATCCTGGCTATTCCTGTGCAGCTGTGGTAACAGCAGTTGATAAGGGTTGACTGCGGCTGCAGACTGCGGTTGCCTATGTTTGGGCATCAATTAATGTTAGATAAGACTCCTGTCCTTCTGATTGTTTGTAGTTATTACTTACTGAACCAAATGTGCTACTCTGAGTCTAATTGTCACCCGCTTCAGAAGGTGTGTGCTGTTTGTTAGCAGAGGAGAAATGGGAGGGAAATGAAGACAGTAAGGCTTTTATTGGCAAAGGTGAAGAAATCTGTATTTTTTTTTTTAATATTATATTCAGTGAACAAATCATTTCATAAGTAAACTGTCCATTTTACGAGAAAAACAAGAAAACAAAATTATTAATCCCAAATCCACTGGTACTGTGGAGTTTTCGGAGATATCTAGATATACGATTAGCTGGTAAGTGGTTTAATGTAATTAGTCCATATGCATTTTTTTTCAAATGCAAGTTAGTTGCAAGAGAATCTGATGTGTTTTGCTCTATGGGCTTCCTCAGGGGATTTGAAGAGTCATGCAAAGCACTAACATTAAGACATACAAAGGTAATTGATAAAGTATATGTGCAAATCAGTCAACATTCACAAACTAAACAAATCACATACAAACCAATATATTCAATTGGTAGATACAATGAAATAACATGTTAGCCTAAAATAACAAGATAACCAATCGTATAAGGATTCGTTTTGATTATGTGTAAAGAATTCGTAATCAAACCATCGGACAAAGGAGGTAAGATTGTCATCCTGAACACTGACTATTACAAATCTATGTGACTACAAATACTAGAGAACAGAGAATAGTATACTCCTATACCAATTTAACCAATGCAACAATGAATTTCTTAACCTTCACAATAAACACCAAATTGTACCTACTTTTTATGCTCTCCCTAAAATACACAAAAATTATATAACCCTACGAGCAGACCAATTATATCAGGGATTTATTCACTATTATCACACACAAGTGATCTGATACACTCAGCCTTAGAACCACTGGTCACAAACTTATCATCTTTCTTGAAAGATGCCAAAGAACTCAAATTCGTAAACCAGATGAAAGGACCTCCCAGTCTTAGCTGCAATAAATATAGAAGCCTTATACAGTAGTATTCCTCACACCAAATGCCTACCTATCATTGAAACAATGTTAAATCATCATCCCAACACCTTCCCTACACAAAACAAATTAATCATATCCTTATTACAATTTATTCTAACCAGGAAAATGTTTACTTTTGATAACATAGTATACCTACAAGTACAAGACAGGGATGACGTGTGCGTCCTCATATGCAAACCTCTTTCTAGGACATTGGGAAAATAAACTGTTCAGCAGTAATCTTTTATCTAAGTACCGTCCATTTATTCTTACTTGGAAACGATAGTTAGACGCAGTCCTGCTCCTATGGACAAGCCCATCTGAAACTTCAAAGGAATTCTTTGAACTGCTACAAATTAATGAGTACAATTTTAAATTCACATTTACATACAACAGGAACTACTGTGATCCAAGTAGCACAGCAAACTACAGTTTATGAGAAGGATAAAAAAGAAATGAAGAAGACAAAAGAAAGAGGATAAAAGATTCCATGATGGGATGAAGAGATTGAAATTGTTGCAAGACAGTGTACCTGAAGGGTGGAAGAAGCCATTTGAAAGAGAAGGAGCCAAGGTCACAGAAGAAGCTGATGCTCTGTTATCAATGTATGATGACCAATGATATGCAGGAGTTTGCATGCCACCACAGGTAGAAAAGATGATGCTATGACTAGCTCATGGTCCTGAACAGGTTGAATCTAAAGCAACGGCCCAAATGATCAAAGTTACCTGGTTTATGAGTGACACATTAGGACAATGTCAGGAATTTGTACAAAGGTGCTTGATCTGTGCCGAAAATAATCCACATAACCCAAAAAAAAAAAAAAAAAAAGTACCCACCACACATTTTCCACAACCTTTCTACATATTTCTGTGCCTACAGATCGACTATACTAAATTTTTAGGACTGGTAGATATGTTTGAACTAGTTTGAGAAGATATGTTTGTAGATAAAAAAGGCTTGGCCGGGTAGTAGTACACAATTCTCCACAGCCCTATTCTGGTGGGAGGAGCACCCGACAGTTGTGCCACCCCAACCCTCCTCTCACCAGCAACTCTAATCCTTTGAATTTGTCACACTGAGTCTGCTCCTTGCTAAGCAGTCATCTGTTCAGGAGATTTGAGCTGCTTAGCCTTGATTACATCAGGACACAGGCCGTCCCATCCCTTATTGTTAGCATGTGATGAGTGTTTTAGTGAGGGGGTGCCTGTAAGTGTGGGGGGGGGGGGCATGTTTAGCTGGCAACCAAGATGGTCGCCTGATCTGGATGCTCTGCTAATTACTTTAGTGACAAATCATTACATTTTTTACACCTCTGGGCTATTCTTGGTGATCGGAAAATCCTACTCACCTTCCTGAGCATGGCCAAGCAAAAAAATTGGCATCACTCCACCTTCCTCTGTGTCTCCTGCAATACACGCGTTCTTGGGATCCATTTCAACCTTTAGCCCTGGGCACACAGCACTGGTGAGTCCTTTCACCCTGTACCCTCTTCACCAATTCTTCCCAGATTACAGCAGCAGAAGGATGACAAGACCCTAACTACACACTGCAGCAAAATGAGACGCAGTTAGGCCTTTTTTGTCCTAGGGAGAATCTCTCCCCAGAGCAATTCCCAGTATCAGGGGAAGAAGTTTCAAAAACCACAATGAAAGACTTGCTGTTATTCCTAAATCACTCTTCTCCATCAGATCTAACATCAAAGTTGAACAAACTTAATTCTACACTATCTGGCTATAAGCACAGAACTCAACATATGGAATCCAAAATAAGGGAGTATTTACAACCCCCCAATGACCTTGGCTCAAGTCCAAGGTCACCGATCTGGAGGATTGATCGAGAAGGAACAATATAAAATTCAGAGGCACCCCAAAGTTAAATCTAAATTTGGATCTCCCTACGTTTTCTTAGAAACAAAACCAGATTTACTAATTGACAGTGCACATTGGTTTCTGAAATCTAGTTTCTTACCTGCTGGAGCACTAAGATGTTTTAGCCAAAATTCACTTTTTCCACATGAAGTAAATACTGATAGCAGCAGCATGGACATCTCCATCTTTGCCTATTCAATTTCAATTTTTTTTTATTTTTTATTTAAAGACTTATCTTTTACAATTCAAAACCGGAAAAAGCTACTACTACTCAATAAAGCCCTAAGGAATTGCAACACTATCTATAAATGAGGATATCCAACCAAACTTCTTATATCTCACCAAGGGAAGACATATGCTGTGGCATCCGTTGAGGCTGACTTAAATTAATTGCTTCAAGAATGGCAACCTCGTTCTCCCAACACCACTAGCTGACCCTCGGGATCCCTAAAAAGATTACTGAGGATTGGATCTGAGTTGCCTTTAAAATAATCATTTGAATTTTCAACCAAGTGTCTATAGCCTCATTATGTTTTTTTTCGTCTATTTCTGAAGAACTACTCTTTGGAATCTATAGCCCTGTGTATTATTAGCCAATTTTTAAGCAGTTCTCTTTGCGGACACCAGCTGGATTTTTTCTAGTTTGTTATTTTACATTTTTTATTTTGCTTTGCTCCAACTTTTTCATCTACATACCAGCCTCCAACATAATTGTATTACATTAACTCAACACTATTTTGTGGTATCAGCATTATTGAAGAAATTCACTGGAATAAACACTCCTCTATCTACAACATATTGTTTTGCAGCAAGGTTTATTGCTACATAAACAATCTTCTGAACTTTATTCATGGTGATTTGCCAAAACACGCAGACTTAACAGCCCTTTCAAAAAATTATTGTTACATAAGGAGGCTTATACATTAACAAGGAAACTTTTTTTTTTATTCAGGAAACCTATTTTTATTGGGTCAACACTTCCACCTGGAATGCGAGTACCAATAGGAAAAAATGTGGAGTAATGATTGCCATCAAAAATTTGCCGCAGTTTCACTATATCAACTATATTGAAGACCAGAATGGAAGATTTATTACCCTGATATTACCCTGGTTACCCTACAATACGTTTACCCTTGTCAATCTCTACGCTCTCAACTTTTGCCTTTACTTCGTAATATGTTTAAACCATACAGTAAGTTTAGTTGGAGGAAATTTTAACATCACCCCAAGCTTCTCCATGAACTCCAAGTCAAATGTGAAATGACCACCAAAATGATGTAATATATATATATATATATATATATATATATATATATATATATATAAAATTTTGATGTATATAGATATCATTTTTTAAAATATCAAAAACAAGAAGACTACATGGGACTGAGCAGGTTTTTTTTCTATTTTTCAGCATCGCACCTCTCATATTCACAAATTGATTTCTTCTTTTCCGATAGATTTCGGGAGCGTATCAAACTTTGTCCCCAATTGGATCCATCACATGGTTAGACCAAGCCCCAGTTATTATAGAATTTGGAGATGGAAAAAAAATACCAGATAGATTGGGCAGAGTGAATACATTTCACTGGAACTATGTAGGCACATCTCTGAGTTAAATATCTCTGTGCAAGAGGTCCAGAAAGGTTACCATCAACTGGAGACCCAGACCCCCTCCGGCCCACAAAAGACCATGGCCAATGTGCCCGTTCATTCTGCCTCATCCCCAGTTCCGGCACCCGAACCAAAGTTGCCCTTGGCCGACCTGGTTTTTGGGAGATCAAAGCCAATTCCAAACCTTTTGCAATGCATGCTGGCTCTACCTCACTCTGCAGCCCCTGACCTTTGCAGAGGAATTCACTAAAGCTGGCACGGTTATCTCCCTTAAGGATTAACTGACCCAAGTGAGGGGGCCCAATTCCCTGAATGACCTGAACTGCCTGGCCACCCAGACTTTGGGAGCGCAAACGGGATAGGATGGTCGTCTCCCATTTCTCCAGAGTTCCTTCAGACCCATCAGCCCAAGCATCAACAGTTGCAGGACCACCTTTTTCAGCTTCCCTGGATGCCCCTGAGCACATGCAGCTAGTACTTGCCAGACCATCTGTCTAGGGAAGAATGCCGGAGACAACATCAAGCAAATTTGTGCTTACACCATGGTGGTTCTGGCCTACTTCCTTCAAAACTGCCCAATCTGTCCTCTGGGCAAAGCAGTTGGAGGTTCTTTGTCTCCTGCCCTTGTCCTTGCTGAGTCCACAGGTCATGTCTCACCGTTTTATTCTGTATTGCCTGAAGGAATCTTTTTGGTCCAAGCAATAATTTATTCGGAAGCATGCGCCTGATTTCCAAATGCATCTCTCATCCAACAAGTACGTTTACGATTTCCCTCAAAAACTCAGAAACTGTTGAAACTGCGTCTAATACAGCCCTGAGGTTTCGTTAGGTGAAACGTGTTGGGTTACAAGATGTTTAACGAATAATTTATGTCATACCTACCTTCATAGCAAATATTTTGTCTAGCTGCAACTCCATGATGCCAATGGACATTGAGATATTTAGATTGGGTTCTCACTGTCCTCCGGTTACCATCCACAGACTAATGATCAGACTGAAAGAACCAATCAAACATTGGAGCAATACTTGAGGTGCTTCTCATAGGCTTTTCAAGACGACTGGACTGATCTCCTCCCTGTGGCAGAATTTGGATATAACAACTCCTCTACATCATAATCCCCACCAACTATGGGTTTCACCCAGCCGTTTTGCCAAATTGCCCAGTAAAGTCTTTTGGTTAAGGATCGAATTTCATATCCGGTAACCTAAAGCTTCTACAGTCTGTTCTTTCACAAGCCCAGTCCCCGAGAACAGACAGGAAAAGAAGAAACTGCCTGGACGTCAAGGAAAAGGATATGGTGTAGCTCTCCCCAGCAAACCTTAAATTACATTGCCCCTCAAAAAAAAAAAAAAAAAAAAATGGGACCCAAATTCATAGGACCTTTGTTTACCCAGTAGGGATTTAACTCCCTGAATAACTGAAGGTCCCTCCAAACTTTCATGTCTCCTGTCTGATGTTAGTGCCACAGGATTCTTTTGTGGATGGATTATCTGTTCCTCCTACACCTATCCTGGTGGATGGGAATGTGTAATTCAAAGTTAAATCTGTTCTGGACTCCAGGAAAAAAAAACCCCAGATCCAACACCTAGTTAAGTGGAAGTGTTTTGGAACAAAGAAAGAACATATGGGTTACATCCAGGAATGTCCACGCTGAGAGGTTGGTCTCTGCATTCCATCGTGCACAACCTGAAAATCCCAGTCCTAGGGGCATCCAGAGGCAGCCCTCAGAGGGGGGCAATGTTAACACTCCACCTGCAGATCATCTTTCAAGTGGCTTTTAGCATCCTCAGCCTCCCTTAAGCTGTTCAAAGAAGTGTTTTTTAAATCCCCTGCCCCTACTCTGTGCACAGCTGAAGGGGATTTCACAGTATGTGCAGCAGACAAAAAGCGGACTGGTTCCTGGTTCTAATCTTGTCCTGCTATTGGCTGCTAGTCTTATTGATGCCCTGCTTGTTCCAGGCTCTAGTTGCTGGATCCCCAGCCTTGCTGCCTCAGACTTGTTCAGTTATACTCTGCCATTTATACAGTTTTGCATTTCCGACTTGTGCCTAGAACCTTGACTACACTTTGCCTGCCACAGTCTGCTTATACCTTGTACACAGAAGCTCTCTATTCCACTCGCCTCTGGTGGGGAGAGCCTTGGGGGGGGAAGCGACCTAGCATTCTTCCTACAGTAAAGAAGCCCGTGGCCACTATGGTCACAGGTCAACCATCTAAGAGGGGGTGTTGAGAAGTTCAGCCTAATGACAGCCTAATATCTTAGTATATAACTGCAAAATCAGGTCTTTGCGATTCTTAAAACGGTTTGTTCTTTTAGTGAGAAGTTGTGATGGCAGAGGCACAAACAAGTTTCACGTCGTCAGAGTTACGGGCCTTCATGAAGTTTTTATTTCTCTAGGGAAAGTCAGCAAAGGACATTCACACATACAATGGATGTCACAAACACTGGGGAAAAGTGTCCTTCCTACAGCACTGTTAAAACCTAGATATCGTTTCAAGACTGGGCATTTCACCGTTGAAGATGAGCCCCGCAGTGGGCACCCCCCAACCTCAACTGACCCGGCAACCTGCAATATTGTTCACGAGCAGATTATTGAGGACTGGCAAATACCCGCAAAAAACTTGACATCTCAAAGGAGCGTGTTGGGTTTGTTATCACCACTATCCTAGACATGAGCAAGCTTTTAGCGAAGTGGGTGCTGAAATGTTTGAATAGTGATCAGAAGAAGGAACGAGTTGAAGCATTCCAAGACGTTTTGGTCCATTTTGAAGACGCACAGGACTTTTTGGCTAAGTAGGTGACTGAGGATGAAACCTGGCTCCACATCTATGATCCTGAAACCAAGGAACAGTCAAACAAAATGGCGCCACAGCGAGTCCCCGCTGCCGAAGAAGTTCCCGAACTCAGAAATCTGTTGGTGGACTACCTACCTCAGGGCTCTAGTATCACCAGACAGTATTATGCTAACCTCCTGGACCAGCTGAAGGAGGCAATTAAGATGAAACACGTAGAAAGTTGACCAAAGGGATCCTTTTTTTTGCAGGACAATGCTGGTGCGCACACGTCCAACGTTGTGGCTGCCAAATTGAACACCATGGGTTTCCAATTGGTCCACCATCCCCCCTATTCACCTGACCTGGCCCCTTCAGAATATTATCTGTTCCCGAATTTGAAGGAACACCTGAAGGGGCAATGTTTGAGGACATTTCTGATGTCAAAGATGCTGCTGAGAGCTGGTTTGCGGCCCAACCAAAGGACTTTTATTTGAACGGTCTAGAAAAGCTGCAACTACGCTGTACCAAGTGGATCAGTCTAAGGTGGGAATATGTTGAATAAATTGGTTATCTCATAACTCTGGCTCTCTTCTTTCTTGGCAAAGCCAGGAGCTTCTCAGTATCCCCTCGTATTGCTGGGTGCTCTGATGAAAACCAGGAGACACAGACTCTGCACCCCAAGTAATCCTGCGTCATCTGCCAGGGGGGATAGATCTAACAGAGGTATTCTACAAAAAAGGAGCTGTTTTAATGTTTCCTATTAAATTATTCCTTATATTTGTGTAAATACCTAAAAAAAATGTGCATTTTTGCCAAAAGTACTACAGTTAAAGGAATGTATGCAGACCCCATTATCTCATAAAATCCCTTCATCAAGCCATTTAAAATGAATCAGGAGCCAGACAGGGACAGATAAGATTACATGACTGTTGTAAATGAGAGTACTCCTCGAATTCTAGAAGGGATTCTCTTCCTGGAGAAGAGGTGCCCTCCACCCAGGAGGTGAATGTAGCACTGTGAATCTAATGCATCATGGATTGGAGGTAAAGATAAAGTTTAACCCTTAAATATGGTCGAGAGGAGGTAATGAGATAAATATAGGGGGATCTGTATAGAGAATATAAAAAGTTCTCCTTTCCTAATCTACCCCTTTACGAGAATGTATCTGGAGACCCTTCTCTCCCACTCATTCCCTTCACTGTGACAACTATTTTTTACAACTCCATCTTCACAAGATAAGGTTTCTACTATGCATGTGAATGTGAATTTTGTTTTACGATACTAAGTTTATTCTTCTTTCTAAATCCAATCGCATGTAGTACTACTGATGTGCTTTTGTTTATTTGTTAGTTTGCTTTCTGTAATGTAACTGTATCAGAAGAATTAACATTTTAATATGCACAACTAATTTTTCCTTCGATATTTAGGTAGTAGAAGGCCAAAAAAAGAATATTGCCTAAAAAGTCATATCCCATGAACAAATTACACATAAATATAGAAAAAGTGGGGATGTCTATGTGCTAACATCCAGCAACAAGGACTCTTAATTTGGCTTCACAAAGATTACAATGTAGTTTTTAACTGTCCAGTTAGAATTGTGTTTTTTAAATCTTACAAACTTCTTAAGAACATAAGTTTGTAAACAAAATACAATACAAATCAGTATACATTGTAGAGAAGTTGATCAGGTAGACCTCCAATTTAAGGTTGTGCTTTTTTTCTATTTGTTTTGCAGTATAAAGGACTGCTTTATCAGGACATTGGAGGTCTATTAAAGATATATACCTATAAATTTCCCATAGTCATGTAAATAAAAACAAAGTACATGCCGAAAATGATCACAATAGATGGATAAGCATATGGTACATCATATGGGGACAACGCTCAGCTATTAATATAGAAGAAAACTGAATTTATTACTTTGGAAAAAAAAAAGATTAAATGATAAGCGTACATCCTCACCTTGCTGGTATTGGGAAAGGCTGGTTAACTGTTCAGTGTGCAAAAAAATGTAAATCTGCACCAAGAAAGTAGGTTGTAAGTAGTTTTACTTATAAGCTAATTTTTCTTCCCTGAATGGAGGCATCAAAGCAAATGAGAATGACCATTTGAAATTCATCACTCTTTTCTACTTCTTGTTTATCCAGAGTTGGAACATTTTTGTTCTACATTGTGCTTGTTAGCTTCCTGGTTGAAACATGCCTTCCCTTAGCCTTCTAACTTTAACACTTAGGCCAGAATGCTTTGTTATGAATCTTTTCAGAATTCTTTTTTTTCCATCAACCTAAGCTTCTATTGGCTTCTTTTCTATTTATTTTTCCTGGTTTGCATGTTCCACAGAGTTGACTTGATCATTCTCAATATACCACTTTCTTTCAAACGTTGTATTTCTTCACCACAACATTATACTGACTTTGTTAAGAACTGTTTTCACCACTGGTACTCCTACACCTTGAGTCTTTATAATGGATCTTCAAATTATGTTGTTTAATGCAAAAGGGTTGAATAGCCCTTACAAGAGAAAGGATGCTACTAAAATAAAGTGTAATAGTCTGTGTGTCTTAGAGCACTAGGCTTACTTTAATTGGGCTACAACATATATGCCAAAGATGCTTAGAACGTAAATGGAAGGGGATCTGCTGTGCTAGGGGAAAAAGTGTTAGGGGTGGGTGGGACAGTTAAATAAGGTGGCAGAAAGGTCAGACAGGGGTCAGTCACTAGTGGAGGGTGGATTGGTTGGGAGAGGGTTATAGATAAATATAAAGAATTTCCCATTTTACACACAAACATTGGATTGTGCAGTACTAATTGTACTGAAAAACAAAAGTATTTGGCAAAAGGTGCTGGTAAATGCAGCAATGGTTTAAACAGCCTATTCACCAATGCTAGAAGTCTGAAAAACAAAATAGGGGAAATGAAGCCTTAATGAATGAAGAGCATTAGGACTTAGTTGACATTGCTGAATTCTGGCTTTGTTCCTCACATGACTAGGCTGTCAATATTCCTGGTTATACTCTCTTTCGTAAAGACAGAGTCAAAGTGTCCTTCTGTATGTGAGAGATGATCTGAAAGTGAAGGTGAAAGAAGAAATTATTGATGGAGCATGGGATGAGGTTGAGACATATGGGGAAGTTGAATATGGAGATGCATGTTACACAGGCCCCTGAGTGCTAAGAAAGAAATAGAGATTCAACTACTAGCACAGATAGAAAAGGGCTGCAATAGCTGGCAATGTCTTAGTAATGGGAGATTTTAACTACCCTGACACGGACTGAAATAAGGGCACAACATGGACAGCAAAAGTGCAGAAAATGTATTAATTTATTACAACATAATTTCATGGTACAGTTTATTGAAGCCCCATCTAGAAATTATACTCTGCTGAACCTAGTTTTTTTTTATGCAGAGCTTATAACAAATGTGCGAGAATCTGGGTAGCAGTGACCATAATATGATTTTATTCAATTGTAAGTTGGAAGCAAAAACAGGAAAGATAAAAACATTCAATTTTAGGAGAGCAAATTTTCCTTTATTAAGGACAGCTCTCTGTGACTTGGGCTGGGAGAGAATATTGTCCTCAAAGAACACAGAACAGAAAAGAAAATGTTTCAAGTCCGTTCTACACAAACACACTGAAACTATTACCCAATGGACAACAAGTTTAGGAGGCTAAAATTAAAAAAGCCATAACTAGTAAGAAAATGGCTTTCCAAAAATATAAAAATGAAGGCTTATCTTCATCATTTCAAAAATATATAGAGAATAAATATAAAAAGAATTTAACAAAAAAAAGTAAAAAGGAGATAAAATGTACAAAACTTCAAAGTGAAAGACAATGTGGTTCCTATCTTCAAAAGGGAGTAAAGCCATTACCAAGTAACTACAGACTGGTACGTTTAACCCGCTTCTAGAGAGTTTGATAAAGAACCACATGGAGGTGTTTCTGCTATAAATTAATATAATAAATGATGGTCAGCATGGATTCAAGAAATACTGAAGTTGCCAAACAAAGGAAATTAGAAAACAGGTAGACAGTGGAGTAGCACTGGATTTAATAAATCAGGGCCATAACCAGCAACTACTATACACTGCTTGAAGAAATAGCTAGATGCTTTTCTAGAAGCCAAGAATATAACTGGGTATTAAAGCTTTAAAGTAAAGATGATGGACTGTTGATCCAGACAAGATCTAAATGCCTCATGGAATCAGGAAGGAATTGTTTTCCCCTGTTGAAGCAAATTGTACCTGGAAATTTCTCTTTTGTAGCACCAACATAATAGGCAGCGCTTGTCATACAACTAGCTGTTCCTCAAAGGGACTTGACATCTAATGTCCCTGCCATAGTCATATGTTAATAATGTAGTTATTGAAACAATTTCATTTTTTGAGGGAAAGACGAATAACTTAATTGCATGTTTTTTGGGATGTGGGAGGAAACCAGAGACAGAGAGAACATACAAACTCATTGCAGAAAGCATCCTGCTTTGAATAGTTATAAATGATTTTCTAAATTCATTGCATACTGGGAGCAATCTCAAGTATAGGAATATAAAAAAAAAAAAAAAAAGTCCTTTAGTTTTGAGAGCCTTTTCCTACTAACTAACATATGGAACAACACTTTCAATCTATTGGAAGTGATCAACAGAGTCAATATTCAATTTATTACAAGGGAGCAAAGTCTTTACCAGAAACTACAGATTGGTAAGCCTAACCATATTTGGGAACATACTAGAGACTTTGATGAAGAAAATATAGATTTAAGAGAGACTTAGAAAGTTCAGTCTCTAAATACAAAGAACATGCTAAAATGACATATTTGGAGAGTAGGGATAATGATCTATTCTCCAAATGGTCTAAGGTTGTCAGTTGTGTACCCAAGTGGTTCAGTGTTGGGACCCTTACTTTTTATCTATTTAAAATGTTTATAAATTATAGGGAGTACCATGTCTGTTTGAGGAAGACACCAGACTCTGTAATGGTTTAGATTCCATACAAGAGAAGTCTTTAACTGGCCAACAGATCTGAATGCACTGAATAGGTAATTAGCATGCAAATGCATTTAATATTGATGAAAGTAAAGTTATGCAGCTAACAACATGCATGCTTTATACAGTCTAAGGTAAACACACTTGAAGAACTAAAAAATGAAGAATAATCTAAGTTATTTGGTAGATCACAGACAAAATAATGGCATGCAATGTCAAGTCACAATTTCTAAAGCAAACAAAATAGTTTATTGTATTAAAAGAGGCATAGACTCCAGAGAATGAGACCTATTTCTGGTCAGGCAGCACGGATGTGCCCACTGGCTTTTCCTCCTATTCATGGATAACTACTGGAGTGTATGAGCCTTGGAACATCCCTAGCAAAGCTTCTTTTCTTCTGGACCAACATCCCCTCCCCTTCACCTTTGTTCTATGGATGGATAAATGGGAAAGAGGGAAAGTTTACTTGCTTTTTTTTTCCCTTCTTGCCTGCACAATCCTCTCTTTTCTTCCTCAGGGAAAATTAAATGTTCTTCAGACTGCTTATTGTGAATGGTTTCAAAGCATGTGCTAGAGTTGACATTGGAAAAAGTAGTAGGAGGCTGTTCATGGCTCACTGGAAATTGGAAATACCCCAATCTAGTCAAAAAGCATAGTTGATGCAGAGGTCTTGTGGCAGCAGAGTTGTTCCAAACCCCTGCATCCCTCAAAACCCAGGCAACTTCATATGACAGATACTTGTGGCATCAGCAATGGTCAATCCAAGGCTATGACAAATAACCTGAAAATCTAAGAGACTCCAGCCTAGTCAAACAGCAGGCTTGTGGTGGCAGCAGCAGAATTTGTGGTAGCCGAAGTGTTTCCAGGTCTTGGCCCATTCAAAACTTGATTAAGGACTTAAAATATTGTCAGATACCTGTGGCAGGAGGTTCAAAACTGTCAGCAGCACCCTTCAGTCATAGGACATGACAATAATAAGCAGGAAGCCTGGGAGAGATCCTAATTTAAATATGTTGACACAGCAAAAATGCATCATCGCAGGCAACTTCAGTGGGCAGCGACGTCCAAACTTTGTAAGAAGCCTGGCCTTCCAAAACATTTTTTGGATGGGTGGTACCACAAAGTACCTACCTCCCCACCACTGTCCTCTTCAACCTTAACCAGTTCCTATGGCTTGTTCAGAACACTATCATTATCAGACTTATTGTGCTGCTTATCTACTTTGCTGAGTGCGCGGACCTTCCATGGAAAATCCTGGTGACGTCGGCACATGCGAGAGAGCGTAGCATGAATTTTCAATTATTTTGTATTGGATTCAATACAAAATAACTGAGTTGAATCTAATACAAAGTATATACAAAATAAATATAATCAACTGTACAGTTATAGTACACATTTCAGTGTTTTGATTATTTACGCACCCTTGTTTTAACAGATTTTTGTCTTTATTTAAAGTTTATTAATAAATTTATTACATTATGAAATATTGCAATATAAGTTATGCCCAAGGCCTACAATTACAGGTCTACAATGTAAAATACATTTTCATGAAAGACAATGTACTGCTTTTAGACATATACATTCAGACAGAAAGGAACCGGCCAGGAGGTTAATGACCAGTTTGCAGGAATGTGGTTGTTAAATGAGGAGCATCTGCACATTGCAAGTGTTCACACGCTAGGGTGTTGGATAGGATGTTGTATAGCATGTGTGTGTATGTATGCATAATTTTGATATCTGAATGTTATATTTATATATAAATAAAATATACTCTGCTTATATGTGGAATAAATACTGCTTTGTTTTATTGTTTACAGAGAGCAGTCCCTGCAACAGAAACAGGGATGACCCTGAAAGCTGAACACAGGATGGTCCTGAAGGGTGGTAAGAGACCCTTGTTATTAGGGCCAGCTTGTACAAGATGGTGGACAGTCATCTTTGTACCAAAAAAAAAAAAAAAAAATGTTAAGACAAATGCTTTATTTACCCCATTAACTATTTAAGAACTAATATGCTTATATGGACCTCTGAAAACATTGTATTGGACAACCTGCCTAATGTCAATATTCTTTTATACAGGAGTGATTCTGTATGCCTATAAATTATAAAGTATTTCCTTGTTTAAGAACACACACACAATTCTGTGCCTTCAGGCAAGTGAAACATAATGACCTGGGGCATCTCCTGGTCTTCACCAGAGCACCCTGCAAGGTGTGATGGGCCCATAACCCTATTTTTCCCCAGACTACTTTGTTGCAGGTCACAGCCCCCAGGGTCTCCCTATCAGGGGTTAGCTGAACAGATAGCTTAGGTGTATGGACATTCAGAGATCGGTACAGGGTAAGCAGAATTCTCAGTAAGGAGCATAACCAGGCCACACTCAGCAGCTGGTGAAAAACAAGGTCAACACAGTCTGAAGTCAGAGCAAGGTCAAAGTCAGGCAGCGTATAGATGGGTTGAGTCACAGGTAACACACTGAGGATTCAGGAACCAGAGTAATGAGAGGCTTAAAAAGGACTAGCCATCAATGGCAGGACAGAATAATGACCAGGAATCAATCTGCCAATTTTCCTGCAGGAAACACTCATTATTTCCACTGCAGCTGCACAGTGTGCTGGCAATGCAGAGAATGACGAAATTAGGGATGCTGGTGTTTTTGCTAACTACTAAACAGAAGATCTGCTTGCAGAGTGTTAACAAGTACAACAGGTCATAGAGCATGTGTTCATGGAGAAACACTAAAGGATCTAAAGTAACCTATTTCCACTCACCATTTAATTGCTTTCTCTAAAGGGAATAATAGGGTGCAGACATTGTGTAAGAGCAACTACCTCTGAAAAAAAAAAAGCCTAATAATGGTCAGCCACATGTGCAAGGTTTCTCTATCATTATTGTAAAAGTAAAATGCAGTTAAGAGATCGAACAGTATTTAGTTCATTTGTAGGATCATTTATTTTGTGTGTTGTACTTAAAAACTGTATATTCAAAAATGTGTAATAATTTGCTGCCTGCTTTTAGGTGTAAACCTGTTCCACAATAATTGTGCATTTTTCATCTTTATACATAAATAAATCAGTTTTAGTGCTATAACCACATCTACAATTTGCATCACTTATTTACACAAATGTGACATTAGTATGTTGTAAATAAAGCAAATATAATAGTGCAACATGCATATGTACATTAATGGATGTCATCTTGTATTCTTCTTACCTCTCCATCTGTATTTGTGAGTCCAATATAATTTTGAAGTTGTTCAATATCAGCTGATGGGCCAGTAATTAAGGAGGTGCCAGTGTCTACTATAGCTTGACATCCACCACTGCAAAATACCACTTGGCCTGCCACCTGTATGCTGGAGGAAAATTACACCATTTGAAATATTAAATATATATATGAAAAAACAAATAACAGAAATCAAATATAGGCATACTAAATATAAATATATATTGCAGAATTTTATCTGGGATCTGAGTCCAGCGTGTAATGGAGAGATTCAGTGTCCTGTCTTGTCCTGGACCAGTACTTGGAAGTGGATCTGGAAGTTCTCCTTAGAGCGTAACTAACTAAAAATGAAAAAAAAAAAACCCATTAACACATTTACCTTTAATCCCACAGATCCCTAGATCACACTGGACCTTTCCTCAATCTGGTCCCGCGTCGTCCTGGAATTCCTTATTTCAGTGCAACGGAAGTGCCAGGAGCCACCATCCTCCATTGTTTTTTTCCTCCTTCTTGCTATGTCACCCAATCTCGCACTGCATAGGTGCGAGATCTGTAAAGGGGGAAAAAAACATTCCAACCTCCTTGCAGGTGACATTATCTGATTACAATTTTAAGATCAGGTTCGTTTTAGCATTTACAAAGTTAATAACATTCATAGATAATGATATAATAGCAATTTAATTTGTGGGCCAATACATTTCTCCTAAAATAATAATCACACAGGAAGAGAGGAACACTGCAGACTCAGAAACAACTGCACAAGGGAACAGGCAGGGAAAACACCAGACTAGGCAAAAAGGGGTTAACACAGAAGCTGGACAGGGAGAGCACTGAATTAAATGGCAGGTGTAGAGGAAATGTTCAGCAGGGCTAGGAGGCTCAGCATTAGTGGAGACATGTTGCATGAACACTGAATCCTGTGTTTGAGATTGCTAAATAGCCAGGAAAGATTAACCTCCTGGCGGTTCATTTTTGTCTGAATTTATATGTCTAAAAGCGGTACAATGTCTTTTATGAAAATTTATGTTACAGTATAATATAATAGTATGAATATAATAAATTTTGAAACACAAAATCATGTCAAAATAATAAATGAAAAAAATAAACACATTTAATAAACTTCAAAATGATTTTGTGTTTTAAACTTTATTATACTCATACTATTATATTATACTGTAAAATAAATTTTCATGAAAGACAATGTAGTGTTTAATGCAATACAGTTATTTTGTATTGAATGTAATACAAAATAATTTGAAATTCCGCCCACGCCCCTAGCGATGGCTGTACTCATCCGACTTCACCAGGAACTGCCAGGGAACCTCAGCAAACTCACCGGGGGACAAAGCGACAATGACACGGCCAGAGGATGGCAGGACACTGGAGGATGCTGATGGGACCAGGTAAGGCTTTATTTTTTATTAGCTACCCCGAGAGTGGCTCGGGGTTACTACTTTTAGCAATTTTTTTTTTTACCCTGAGTCACACTCAAGCTTAACCCTCTGGAGGTTAAAAGGCTATTTCCTGATTGGCTGGTGGGATGGTCCTATCTGATAAAACTTGGAAAAGCAGACATGACCAGTGTTAGAACTGCTCACATGTGCAAGAGAGAAGCGTCTGTGCTTAAGCGAGGAAGGAGGCGTGATATATGGTTAGTTTATAGTTATTTTTAATAAATCATGGAGTATTCTAAATTAATGTACCACATCCCCTCTTATCTTAACTTGTACCACAAATACAATAATGTTTATATATGACAATTTTTTTGGTATTTTAGCCTTATTCATACTACCGCACAGAAATAAAATCTAATACCAATTTATTAACAAATATATAAAAGCATTCACATATCAAACAATCGCATTTGTTCAATCAATGTTTCAACTATTTGCTATACAATGGCTTCCAATAAATCCCTAAAAAGAAGGGCAATTGAAGAATTTGCAATTTTATTTTAGTCACAAGCAACACAAATTAGAGAGTAATAAAGATGGAATGATATGTTATATTTTTAGTTCTATTTAATATGCATGGATCATTAGGGGTATGTAAACATGAGCTTAAGGTTGGGTAGTAAAGGCAAAAAACGGTGCACATGAATGAGCTGAATTTGTCTTCCATGGTTAAGAATAGTTATAGGTTTTATTTTAATATACGCTTAATTGGATGGTAAATAGAAATTTGAAGGAGTTTAATGGTTATGGGTATGTTTTGCAAATAATGAGTATAATATATATTACTTAATATTTAAGTATTTTTTTTTTAATAGGAAATAACATTTGCTCTCCCTGTAAATATATGGTTTATTAGGAATCTTAGTGTTGAGACTAATCAGAAATAACGAAAATAAACACCACACCCCTTGAAAAACAAATTAAGTATATATATTTTAAATTCTCTCGTCCTCCTTTTGCTCGAAACACATCTTAGTGTATAGAAAGGGTGGAGGAAGTACTTGCCACACTATCTCTTGCAGAATGGATGTACTGGCATTTTAATGCATAATCATAGAAGTATTTACCTATTGGTGAAAAAAGTTTTTTCTGAATGGCATTTCTGAATAAAAGTAAGTATAGGGTCCACAACCACATTGTTGAAGATGTTATGATGATTGTACATAATATGTATTATTTATGTTCGTTTAGAAAGATATAAAGCCCTTTAAATTTGCCCTTCTGATGAAGCCAAGCAGGGGAAATGCTTCATGAACAGGGGGACCTATATTGACACAAACTAACTAGGACTTAAATATGTCGGAAGCCTTTGTATAGCAAATTATTAAAACATTGATTGTACAAATGCATATGTTTGATTATGTTCATGCTTTTACGAATTTGGTATTAAATTGGTATTAGATTTTATTTATCTGCATTAGTTTGATTAAGAAAAAAAGCACCAAAAAATCCCATATACAAATATTGTTATATTTGTGGTTCAAGCTAATTTATAGTTACCACCTCTTATTCATACCTCCTAAAGTAGTTTTCAAATTAAATGTGTTGAGGTAATAATTATGAAACTGGATGATATAAATGGAGGTGGTTTAACCAAATATACTAATGGAACATGGTATTTTAATATAATTCCTAATAAATGTAACCAATAAAAAGTTGTTTTTATGTTCTACTGTACATACTAGCACATTCCTTCAAGCGGATAAAGTTCTGGGTTGATTGTTTTTGATCATAATAATCATAGAAAAATACAAATTTCCAACAATACTTTAAAGACCTTTTTTATAAAGACATCAAGCAAGGAAAAAAATGTGTGAATAAAAAGGTAAGTAACAATAAAAAAAACAGCAGTATAATTCATCTTTGCTATATGAAATAAATCAAACATGGTGACAAACTTATAATTTTGGAAATTATACAAAATATTTGTAACTAATGAAGTTACAAAATAAACTGATAATAAAAAACAATGTATTTATTGTTAAGTCAATTTATTGTCTTAATAACCCCAGGAATGCACCTGTATACTATGAAGGTTTTAAAAGTACTAGACATTCTTACAGAAATTGCTCTGAAACTTGGGAATAAATAAGCCTGAGTCTGCCTGAGCTAAAACTAGTCAGTATTGAACATTTTTCTGAAATTCTGTGCATTAGGTGGCTGGCAGGCACTAGTCTTGTCTAGCTGATAAAAAAAAAAAAATCTTGTTTAGTGAGTGCTGGTGTCTTTTTTCTGTGTGTTTGGAAGCCCTATACAGCACTGTGTATATAATATAAATAGTATATATAAATTATTGTAAAAAAAAAAATTAAAAATACCACTGCTTGTAAAGAGGTCACTGTACTAGCATCTGTGTCTGAACAGTGGTTCACCCCAGGGCCAGATATAAATATCCACATATGACTTTTAGACCCAAAAAAGTATGAGAAAGTTATGTCATTACTTTCACTTTCAAAGTAATGTCATTAAGAACAGACAAAAGACTGACCTTTAGCACATCTCACCAAAGACAATTCCATTGAAATCCTGCTATTTAAAGTTTGCAGACAGCACTGTTTACAACATAGAAATTTATGTTAAACCAAGTAGGAAGGAAGTTTGAAACCCCTTCTAAATTGGTCTAACTTTCCAATTCCAACAGGAATGGGAAGGGCAACTTCTACAAACAAGGATTCTGCTAGAGGAGTACTACCAATTTCATAATTTATACCAAGCTGTGTTTTGTCCTTGCCCACATCAGACTTAAAAATGCTGTATGATACTGAACTACACAACATTCAAAAATTAAAACACAGGTGTGATATGATATGCTTTAGGATACCTGTTCATGTAGACTCCAAATAAAGGTAATTCCACTAATTTTTGTGCAATCATGTTGTCAAACACTGGAATGCAGTTATCAACAGCCAGGTTGGGGTATGCCAGTCCTAAGATCCCATCAAAGTTTGAATCCTGGAAGGTGTTCCCAGGCTCTGATACACTTTCTGCAAATGTCTGATCCTGCACAGTTATACCTTGAACCTACAAAACCAGAAAAAATGAGAAAAAAAAAAGAAATGAGAAAACACATTTTGGGTCAAATAGAAAAAATGATCATATAAATAAAGGTGTTGGCATTATGTCACTAGCTTTCCTTGATAATTTAGCCATATATAGGAATTTATCTTTCCAGGTATGGCAGTTGACAGATATCTGTTATCTGTATGACCAATGAAGGGGCACATTCAGGCTTGTTCAAACAATTCAGCTAATGAATAGGGTAATTAGAAATTTGCATTTTTTATTATTTTAAATTGTCCACGTTTGTTTTACTTTAGAGAGATAAATCATTGTTGTTTGCATTGCAGGTAATTGCTGTTGAGATCCTTTTTGACTCCTTTTTGTCAACATTAGTGATTTTTTTAAGGATAATCCAGTTAAAAGTACAAAAAGTTATGTGAGCAGTTTTTTAGCAATACTGCATAGGATATTGCACTAAACTGTAATGACAGATTCTTAAGGCACTTGTCACCCTTTGTTTCTCATAGTATTTATTATAGATTACACTTACAGTAATTTGATCGATTCCTAAAATGCCCGTTAAGTTACCAGTCCCATACTGAATAAAGAAAGGTTCACCATTGGAAACATAGGTGGAAGACTGGCTTGGTTCGTACCTATTGTGTTGCACTGCAAAAAACAAACAAGAAAAAGAAAATTACCAGTTGCAGTTTTGAAAATATATGAATTTTAGAATGATCTATTTTTCAAGTATATCAATAAAGGTAGAAGATCTAACATTTAGCATACATTTTCTGGTAAAGATGTGAATGTTTTCAAGGGCAGCGATTGATTATCAAACAGAGATAGAGATACAGTTTACTGTCAGTTTCATTGCTATATAAAATTATATTTCTAAAATTGCTTGGAACATCTTTCAGTGTGCCCTTAAAAGTCCCATTATACTTTTGCTTTGTTTGTTTCTAGCTGATATTTTGGGAAATAGTTGTAGCTATACAGATTAGGTAAGAATGAGTTCTTTCTTGAGAAATACATTGGATGCAAGGGAGAACATCATTAATAACTTTTTCAGGTAGATGAGGTAGTTTAGGAAGCCTGTGAGATCTATCAATGATAAGTTCAAATCAAAAATTCAATGATAAGTTCAGGGAACGCTGATGAAATCAAGGTAGGGAGTAACAGTACAACACGTATTTAAATAGGCCTCAAATTCAAGCCATAGATAGATGAGTGGTGCCAGGAAGCTGTCATACTGGTAGAAACTGACATACATTTTAGGCACCTTACAATTTATTTTTGTGGCATCTGCAGTGGAGGCTTTAAAATTGCTTGATTGCTTTTTTAAGCCAACAAAGGTCAACACAGCCACACAGTGGCTTTGAAAATGTATGCAGTTCAGGTGACAGTGGTGCATTTTGTGTCCCCTCTAGTCCTAATATGCCACAGATTTCTAGTATTTGAGAACCAGGTTGTTTTGCAATATATATATATATATATATATATATATAGCAAGATCTCCTGTAGCAACAGGGGGTGTTTTAAACAGGAAAGAGGACCAGCAGGTTAAAAGTGCATCAAAGGCTTTATTGACTAATATTATTTTCACACAAATGCAGGCAAAATAAAACAAACAGCAAAATAAAGCCTGGCCACTTACTAACTGTTAGTTACCCTTACTAACAATACAGCCCAACTCTAACCATACGGATTTTCCAACAAAGCCTGTGTCTTTACTCATAGTTTACCTTGGACCTCCTCCCAGCTCACCAACCAAAACAGAGCCAGAGGAATAAGCAGACTAGGAGTTTATATCCCCAGCATAATTTCAAGAATTGGTTTCAGCTGAGATAATTACACCTGATCATACCCAGGCCTCTTTAGCTCCCCCACCTGGCCAAGAAGCTAATTGTCATCCAGCCTGGTACTTCAACCCCACCTTCAGGTCAAAAGGAAAACTGTCTGACTAAACAGAAAAATACTCCGCGTATAACCTGTATCTGGGCAAACCCTGTGATTTCTTTGGCCAGCTATTACAATATATATACATATATATACAAACACAAACACCTTAAAAACAGGTTTGGGGGATTTCCAGGGGAGAAGTCATTGGTGGCAGCTGCTCCTTACCACAGCTCCACTACTTATTAGCATCTTCATTAGCTTTACCGGCGATTTACGGACTCCAGATACCGCATCCCGGTCAGTAGGTGCCCCACAGACCCGAAAACGTCACGGGCAAGTACCATCGCACCACACCCCAGCTTTTCGGAGTGCAGACAGTCTCGGAACTTTCGGGCACAACACTGAACAGGTGGGCCATCTTTAACACATTCTCGACTGCAACTCTGCACAGCTCTTCCAATAGCATAGACCAGCTGTTATAGAGGAGAGCCCTTTACTAATAGGGGAACCCATTTTCCAACCCTGGCCTCTGGATTTCTCGTTGATCTGGGACACAGCTTACTACCTACCAGGAAATGCCAGGTTAGAATTCCTGGCAGGCCTGAAAAGAAAAAACTCACAGACCCAAACCAACTCCCATCCCCCCACAACAGCAACTCACTGGCCACTCCAGACCCCAGAAATCAGGGCACTGGAGGCCACAACTTGACAGCGTTTATACCACAACTGGGGAGATCCTGCTTCCTGCCACAGGATCACCATCTTCTATCAATTGCCCTTTATCTGAGAAAGCAGGACACTGACTCAAAAGGGCACCAGATTAGCGTGAGTACATACCCACCCAGATCAGGGCATCATCTTTCTCTGAGATAAAAGTGCTTAATTTTCTAAGCCAGAATTCGCAACTTACCAAAATTGCCCTTAAAATGGGGACCCCCATTCCCGCTGGGCTTACCACTATCACAACTTGCTTTTAGGCCAAATGACCACCAGCTGACCATGTGCAGAGGGATCAATCTATCAGGAGCATAGTTGCTACAGCGGTGCCTATCAGTTAGAAAATCTGCCATTACCTTATGCACGCCATTATCCACACTCCAATGTATGCTATAAACCTCACTTACCTTACTAGTCTAGTGGTCCAGAATTACTCACTTGCCATCTACAATCTTAGGGGCCTTCTACATCTTAGCATGTCAATTGACTAAACACTCTCTGCGGGTGTCCTTTCCCTCAGCATTCAAGGGCAAAGAGACCCTGCAACAAATGGAGACGGACCCACAATTGGATATTCCTTTACTGATTCAACCGCTGGCTGGGACCCGGATGCACACCTTAAGTCAATCCCCATCAAGTCTGATTTTTGGCCTAACTCCAACGCATTTTCACTCAGAAATGCAAGCTCCCAGAAGAGACCTAGGGTCCTGAATAGAAGGGGTTGAGCAAGTGACAGAAGACCTCTGGAGTAATGTACAACAACACGCACACACATTGATTGAACACTCCACCCTGATACAACGACTCATAAACCAGCAAGACGACATGGAAAATTACAGTAGGCAGAACAACATTAGAATAAGGGTCCTGCCAGAGTCCATTAAAGCTAAAGACCTACATGTTGCAGCTACCTCCATTTTCAATTACCTCTTACGCAATCCAAAAGAAAACTTCATAGAGATTGATTGTATCCACAGGGCATTAGGCCCAAAAATCCAGGACCCTGTGAGGCCGAGAGATGTTATATGCCGCATACATTCATTCCAACTCAAGGAATCCACCATGCTAGAGGCGAGATCCCAGGAAGAATTTACCTTTAATAGTAAACCTATCTTATTACTCACGGACCTTTTTCACCAAACTTTGGCATTTCGAAGGGCTCTAAAACCACTCCTAGACCTCCTCAGAGATATCATTGTCAAATTTTACTGGGGATTCCCATTCTAGCGAATCACTCACAGAGGAAACAAATCAGCGACCTTTCGTCATCTCGGGGACCTTGCATTGTTTCTGTAAACATTTGAGCTTCCACAAGTAGCACTACCTGAATGGCCACAGCATACCACGCTCCTAACTCCACCGGTGGCATCCGAATGGCAACCGTCCAGAAAGAGGCAGATCCAGATTTCCCCCCAATGCATTACATAAGAGCCGACTTGAAGTCCTCATGTTTTCCCAATAGTTAAAGAACTTTCTCGTGGACTGGTAGCTTTACTGACTGTCATCAGATTTAGACATTCTTACGCTTGGTTTATATGCTAATCTTAGTTTAACAATTTTCCAAGTTTTAATGCTCTAGCTGATAATACATGTGTGTTCTCCATACTCCTCCCCACCACACATGTCATTTCTTTTTTCAGCAAATGTATTATCTGCTTATACTCAGTCTTGCCCGCCCCGGATGGTGGGAGTCCCACTCTGACCATCCAAGCCCCACTCTCTAAGGAATCCCTCCAACCTCACCCGTTTCCCTCACCCGTTTCCCTCACCCCTTCTTCTCCCAACCCACCCAAGGATACCAACTGCCCAATATGGGATTACTAAATTTAATTCCTATATTATAATGTTAAGGGACTTAAAACTCAAGAAAAGCAATCTTTATTATTAACTGACATACATAGACAACGAGTCCAGGTAGCCTTTATACAGGAGACCCATTTCCGCAGCGATCATATACCAAAACTTACAAATCACAGGTTCCTTACAGCCTACCACAGCTGTTCTACAAGCTGCAAATCCAAGGGAGTTAGCTTTTTTCAAAGCCTCTACATTCAAATGGCAACTCAGGTAGGTTATCCGCTGCCCAGAGGGCAGGTTTTTGTTCATAGGAGGGTTCTTGGAAGGCTGCTTGATCACACTTGCCGCTGTCCACCTCCCCAACACCGGTCAAGCTACCTGTTTAACTCAGATGCTTCAAGCCTTGGAAAACTTTAGGGAAGGCTTGTTAGTGATGGTAGGAGATTACAATTTCACTCCTGACCCCATGCTTGACTCATCTCACAGCTCAGGTAAGCTGCCATCATGTACCTGCAGACAGGCTTTCAAGCTGCTGACCCACTCCCAACTCATGGACGTGTGGAGAATTCTCAATCCTGTGGGACGTGACTACACATTTTACTCCTCCCCTCACCATTCATAATCAAGGACAGACCATTTTTGGCTGCCACATTCTGAACTCCAAAAGGTGCATTCATGTTCCATTGAACCAATCACTTTCTCTGATCACACGCCAATTTCAATATCCATTGAAATATCCCACTTAAATCCTAAATCATGCAACTGGCCCCTAAATAAGCCTCCCCTCCAGGATGCATTGATGGTTGCGGAAGTTTCCTCAGAACTAACATACTTTTTCGGACCAACAATAGACCAATACATAGTGATCCTGTATTAGTTTGGGAGGCCCACAAAGCAGTAGTTTGGGGCATATCCATAAAGCATGGGGGAAAGCTTAAAAAAGGCACACCAGTAGGGGATCGAGAGTCCTTTAAAAGAAATAAATGTTCTAGAACTTTCCCATAAGGTTTCCCATTAGGGCAGAGAATCACAAATGTTATGCAAACAGCTGGCGGCACTTTACTTATTTAGGGCCAAAGCTACCTTCAATAAATGTAGAAGGGCCCTTTACAAATATGGTAACAAGAATAGTAGAGGGCACTCTTTGCTTCTGGAGGAAAAGAAATTTAACCTTTGGATAAGGAGGGCATTCTTCACTGGAAGGTCTGTGAAAATGTGAAATCGGCTCCCTCTGGAAGTAGTTTTAGCAAGTACTATAGATTGCTTTATAAAAAAGCTGGATGCTTTTCTAGAAGCACATAATTTAACTGGGTATTAAAGTTTACAATTTTGGAAAGGTAACAGAGAAACCAGGGAACCACAGGGTTGTGGATGTACAGGTTGAACATCTTGTGAACATTTTGTGTCCTCCTTCCCACAGTTTTTCGAGTGGAGGTGACCTGATAAGAAGAAAGTTGTGAATGCCCGACAGTCATGAGGGAGAAAGCAGCTGGTAATATACAAAATATAATAACAATTACAGTTTTTTTTGTTTGCTTTTTTTTCCTTTTTTTTACAGAATTATGTAACAAGAAAGTTTGGCAAAATGAGCCAGACATTCATTGGTTAAGATCAGTTTAAAATCGTTAACTACAGGTATCACAGAATTGAGTGCTGACGCTGACATTTTCTTGATATGCTTAAAGAAATGTGAGCTTTCTCCCTGCCTGACACTTCCCAGTTAGATGATATGAAAATGGGCACTTCCCGGGGTAAACAGAGTAGCGTTATCTTGCTGTTGGAACTGTTCCTGTTTTGGACCATAGTATGCATCCAATAAAGATACTAAGTACTAAGTTTTGTGTGATTCTTGTGTGATGACTAGAGTGATTTGTGTAATTCTTTAGTCCTTCCTAAAAAATGTAGTCTCACAAATACTTCCACCTTGTTTCACCCAGCCCATTTTATTACAATAGGTTTCTAAGCAGTAGAATGTATGAATGTGTAAATGAGTAACATTAGACAAAAACCTTATATATGCTAATTACCCCTTAAATTGCAAAATAACATTTGTTTTTGATTCAGTATACTGATAAAACGTCATCTGAGATAAATGACATAGATCAAACAAAAACTTAATTTTGATAATCATCAGAAAGCACAACAAACTTTGATCTGTTTAAAATCTGTTTTCAGTTTTTCTCTAACACATACAGTTCCTGAGTTATGAGTACTAATATAATTAACACTGTACGTGCATATATTTTGTACTAAAATGTAAGCGCCATTGAAGTGAATGTTAATACATCTTCAGTGTGAAGTTAAATAAGGCACACTGTGGTATAGAATTACTGAACAGTCAGGTACCATTGTTTATTCAGAAATGCTTAGAGCAGAGGTAGGCAAACTCTGGCCTTTAGGCCGGATACGGCGTAGCCAGTATTCTAGCATGGCCCAACGGCCCCCTAGTTATTTATTGTTGGATCCGGCCTAATTGAATTGTCGCGTTATTGCAAATTCCTGTGATATCACCGAGTTCTCGCACAGCAACCCCAATAACTATGCCTAAAGAGCAGTAACAACGCGCGGCTAACAGTCTCAGAAACGTTGACCTTGAACATCGTGTCTTCGACCCTGAATGGACTGACAAATTATTCTTTGTCCAATGTGGCAACAAAGCCCTGTGTTTAGTGTGCAACGACACCAACAGCACTTTCAAGTGGTCCAATCCCAGGGGGCATTTCGATGCCAAGCATGTGCACACATACGGAGAGTATACCGTGTAGTGAGTACACTCTGGCCTAGTGTGCCTTTTTGATCTCCTGAAATAGCCTAGTAGTCCAAAAAGTTTACTGACCCCTGGCTTGGAGTATGATTTTCTTGTGTACTCTCTGTCTGGATTGTCATGGTACAGCATCCAGCAGTAGTCAGCCATCATACTTTCCTTCCAGAAACCTTGGTAGCAGTGCTCCATTAGGTGAATGTCCTGGTGAAAATGTTCTCTCCTTGTTCGTCACTCACCATACCAAGATTTTCCTGAAAGATTTTGAGATGTGAGTGCCAGAAATGTATTTTTAATGACATGCAACAACCCAGTCTGCAAAACAGACTTTATTTTGAGTCCTATAAATATCCCTTCCTTCATTTTTGCAGTGCTTATGTTTGGAAACTTCTCAACAAGGTACTAAAAACCCGTGGAGTTTGATTTACCCATGGCCTACAGCTCTGCTTGTGTAAAGGTCTCTGGTTCTGAATCTTCATCGGCCAAGGATCAGATGATTCAGGGTTGTACCTGGCTGCAACTCCAGTGCATTCCTCATCACCTTCTACAGAAGAAAGTCCATCATGTGACGGTAGTGGAACTGGCAATGAATCATCATAAGGAACAGGCCTAATTAAGAATCGGGGCTGGAATATACAATTTTGTGCTTAGTTTTTACTTGAGAACTTTTGTTGATGCGGCAAAAATAGCAGTCAATTAGATGGTCCTGCGGTTCTCTCCACACCATCGGGATTTCAAATGGCGTTGCTGCTTTACGCTGATTTAGCCAGTCACTGAACACAGCCAGAAAAACTGAACACAGATAAAAATCTGCATCAAATATACTACAAAGCCCAGATAAAAATATATCTGATGAAAATGACATGTTGACCTGTATATCGCCCTAGAGTCAACCCAAATGCCTCTACAGTGAATCCAATCCAAGTATAGGCAAAGGAAAGTGGAACAATAGGAAAAAAGTGAATGTGTCAGGGGAAATGAGTAAAATAAATAAAAATAGGATCGAATCCACAAACAACATTTATTTTTAAATACACCCCTTAGAGAATGAACCAGTGTGAATGCTATCAGTAAAAAAGAAATTAAGAATGATAGGGGGAGAAGTGTCTAGGGAAGTGGAAACCCAAAGTCTAATTTCAGTAGGAACGTTTTTCTACTTTTGTTTTTGATTGATTTTTTTGTGCAAACATCTGTTTTCTGGATTTTCTGAAATATTTTAAAGGTGTGGGGCAGCATTGTAAATTGCTGTGAACAAGGCTTTCTCAGGTTTGGCTCATGAGTTTTAAGGCAGCGAGGATTATATATGTTTTCTTATGCACTTATTTTAGTGATACCTCAGCTAACGAGTGGCCCTGCTAACAATTTTTTTTTAGCTAGCAAATTTTTTTCCCACTGTTTAAGAGACTCCGCTAACGAATATTGACTTGGCTAACAAATGAAAAAATAAAAGAAGGCAGGAACACGGCTTCCCTGTTGCTCGTGTGCAGGATGAGGCTGGAGGGGGCAGTGTGCATGACTTGCAATAAAATCATTAGCTAAACACAGCTGGGGTTGTGAGTGATCTTGGAGAGATATGCTCTCCTTCAACATCTTGTAACTCTTTAATGACCAAGACAAACTCTGCAGTCGTTTCTTTTTGCAGATAAAAGCACAACTTGCTCCAGAAGTTAATGTCTAGGCTCCAGGCTTTTATATTGCTTTGTTTGTGATTAACCACTCTGCCTAATTATATGTTGAGACTGTTCCAATTGGGAAGCTGTTCATCTCAGGCTTCGGTGAGTTTATGACCTTGGATATTGGGCTTTTTAATATTTTTATAAAACTTATCCTTAAATTATGGGCAGCATCCAGAACGAATTAAACGGTCTTCTATAGAAATCTGTAGGGAATCACGTTTCCGCTAACAAAGATTTTTGGCTAACAACTGAGATTCTGGAACAAATTATCTTTGTTAGCCAGGGTATCACTGTACTGTATGTAATGCATTGGGACCCAGAAAAATGTCAAAACTCATTCATCTGGCTCTATTTATAAAATATCTGACAATCCCTCAAAACATCCCCTCATGTGTCTCAATTACTACCATTCAAATACATGGACCTGGAAAATTCCCACGAGGAAATGTTTAAGGCAACGTCTGATTCCCTGTTTTATAGATACAAAGACAGGCATAGTTGGTATTTTTGTGCTAAAAAAGGGTTTGTAATCCTGATAAAGGGCTGTGATTGTAAGGTATGTGTCGATTTCTTACTGCATGCTTGACTTGTACAATATATAGATGGAACCCACAGGTTTGAAGACCCAGTGTCAAAGATTACGGTAAACTGCTGAGGAGGTGTACCAATAGATATCTGCCCAAAATACTCCACCTGTAAAAACATAAAAAACGTATAGTATATTATAGTATATTAAAACAATAAACAATGTATGTTACATCAGGCCTTGCAAACCATATTTTTCTTTTAAAAAAATAATCAATAAACATAGATATATAGATTTTAAAAATATCTGTAATTGGCCAGAGATTGTCCAGACACTGTTTTTTAAAATAAAATGTTTTTTTTATAACTTATGACCTTAGTTTAATGCATTTATTTATTGTAAATGCAAATGTGGGGTACCGCTATCCCCCAGCTTTAAAGCTTATTCTCCACCTGCAAAGGTTGCTTTTAATTGCAGGTTTAAGGGGATTACCATGTGATATTTTAAGTATGGATGTGTAAACTGCTGTCCTATAACTTTAAAGAATGCACATTTTCCCTTCAGAATTTTTCCACACTACTACTTGTGAAAATGCCTTTACTGATTTTGGCGTGGTGAGTGTATACTAAAACCAAACACTGAAATGATTTATATTTTATTGCCTAACTTCTTTCAAATAATCATCCTCACTGTACAAACATCCAGGGGACTAATGTTGTCATGGGCCTATAGGTATCACAGCATGCTAAATGATCATCAAAACTGTGAGGGCAAAGGCAATGTTCATACATTTTGTAATTGTCTGTTTCCTTTTCCCACCACGTTTCGGTATCTATTTGCTGTATTTCTGCATTATTTACAGTACACTTTAAGACCCCCTTCTTTTATTTTTAGTACTAAATTTTGTACATAGGAAATCGACCACCTAGCCCCACGAAAAAAAAAATTTCATTGTCCTCAAAAAGACAAAGACTTTTTCAACCCCGCCAAGCATTTTCTTATTTGAGCCAGCACCAGTAGACTCTAAATGACTTACTGACTATTGAGGGAAGAAAAATTATTGATCAAATGTTAATCAGTCCAATGCCACATACTTAGGTACTACTCAGATACATACTCAGAAACCTGGATTGAGCAAGCTATGCAAGCACTTGAAGAATGTGACATTTCTTAAGCTCAAAAGAAACTGAATTTCAGAGAGTTTCAGAGTTCAGAGAGAGAAAGTTTACTCAAAACGTCTGTATCTCCTATGGATTTCTCTGCATGATACAACATGATTTTGGGGTAGATGAAAAAAGCTTATAATCTTCTTTATGAACAAGATACACTTGACTGTACAAAAGAAGAGAATGGAGGATATAGCTATAGACCAGACAAAAGATGAGCATGTCCTGTGGGGTGCCCTACTTTCTAATCCCATTGGGATGTAACTTAAATAACCTAAAGGAGGGGCAAATTTATTAGAATTAGAATTTTATTAGAACTGAGAAGGAAGAAATGCTTGGGACCAATGGATTAGTATCTAGTTGTGTGTCAGGGCTGTTGGATGTTGGGTTAAAAAATGCCAAAGACGTAAGGGACACAAAAAGAAAAGGGTTCGAAATTTGCTGAGGCTGATGGAGCCGTTGACCATACTGAAAATCTTTATCTTGTTCAGGAAGGTGACAGCCAGTTAAGGAAATGGTCATTTTCTCAAGAGGGCCCATCTAAGAATGGTTTCTGTGATTTGGTATAATTAAGGAAGAAGAGGGTATATACAGCAAAAGTGCCTTACCCACCACTATTGAGGGAAGAAAAGCAGAATAACCTTCTGGGAATGGGACCCAATAAAATTGACAAAAGACAAAAGGTTAAAACCTCACCTGTCGAGTACAGACAAACAGGCGGAAGCGCTACTTAAAACAGACTTCCAGGTCACCCAGCTCTATGAAGACTTTTACAGTAAGTATTTGACACATCTTCTGCTCCAGACATTGAAAGAGCAACTGAAGGTTTGGGGTGTGTGAGACAAGAAATTGCCATATGTACAATACCTCCAGAACAAGGTGGAGTTTTCCCCAAAGGTGGTCGGTACTAAAGACATTTTTGACAATTTAGCTGTGGTGTGTAGTGGGGACCAATGATAACCTGATCAAATAAATTCTCAGTCAGTCACTGACCACTGCAGAAAAGGCAGATTCTCCCTGCCCCTAATTGTAATGGGTAAGGTTTACGCATCATCACATGGTATTGACTGCCAATCTGACAGCAGAAGAGAGATTAAGGGAAGAAGCCACAAAGCCATGGGATTCCTTGGAAAACTTCCCAAATTGGTAAGTAAGAATGAGAAAAAACATTGATGAAACACATGCAGATGGAGATGTTCTCAAGGAATGACTATGACGTTGATTGAGCAACTAGCTTCCCCACCAAAATTTGGGAGATAACAAGGTTTCCAAGATCTTTCTGGCTCCATGAATATATAATCTGCAGAGGTTGCTAGAGGCTTAGGCTTAGAGAGAACTGCACTCACTCACATACGCTGCACAATTACTATTATGTAGCTGACTCTGAGCTGCATACAATCACCTTACTGCCTCAGCCAAGTTTGAAATTTGTGCTAGCCAATTACATCTTTAGCCTAAGGTAATGTCCATTGGTGAAGAGGTCTGAGTGCCTAAAAACTGAACCAAAAAAAACTTGTATCTTGGGACTTTAAAAGCACATCATATTAATACTAATTCTAAAAATAGGATTTACCAGTGTGATATTTCTATGGACGGGGAAGCTGTTATCAAGAGTAGATTGAGGCATATTTCTGATGGGGATTATCCATCATCCTTTGAAAGGTAGCCAGAAAAGTCTTTAGCCCTAATTGCGCTTTTTATAGTGACCATCTGGAGTGGAGAAAGCAGTCTTCTTCTGGGCCTCCTTGGCCAAGAGTATCTGCCAATACCCTTGGTTAGAAACCTAGGGTGGTGATGTGGCAGGTGGGGCCTAACCTTTCAATTAATTTATCTACATGTGGCATTGGATAAGCATCAAACTTGGAGATCTCATTCAAGTTTTAAAAATTGTTACAGAATCGCAGTATACTGTTGGGCTTGGGTACCAACACAATTGGGCTCGACCATTCATTCTGTGATTCCTCGATGACACCCAGTTCTAGTAACCTTTTTACCTCCTCTTTGACAGGTTTAGGACATATGAAAGTTTGAACACAGTAAGTTGTTAGGCTGCACAATATGACATGCAGCCTTTACACACACAGCTATCACAATGCTGATGAAAATCATTACACACACACACAACCCAGTGAATAAATTTCACAGTTCTTTGTCATGTTTCCCAGGTGGCTGTGGGCTGCCCATGCCCAACATCGGTAATGTATCAAGGGCTTTTCTACCATAAAAATAAAGTGCTTAATATCACACATGGGCAGTGAGATCTGCAAATTTTTTCTACATTTTTGGCAAGTTGTCAGCCGCATCAAAAAAAGAATACATCAATAACTACCATATAGGTGTCTACGAAATAACTCAATAACACCTTTGGCCAAGTGACAGATCCAGATATAATAAATAGCTAAGGGACATAGTCAAATCAAAATTAAGAAATTACTTTTCATAGCACCGTGGAATGAAGTTGGTGAAAAGTGAATTATGCAGTGACGGGGGAAGGAGATGTCGAAATGTAACTAAAGTTCTAGCAAGAAAAGAGTTAAATGGAGGTGAGATGCATCTCTAGATCTGAGGACTATAATAAAAACAAGTAGTAGATTTATAAAATAATGCAATGTTTGTTGAATAGAGAGAAATTCTGACCTGCAACTTGCTTCAACAACAAGCTGTTCTCCAGTTCATGTCAAGTGGGGAGAACTTTCAAATGAGCTTTCCAATCCCATTTATTGGCTGCTGTGGCAAAAAGGGTAAGGAATAGCAGGGCTGGGAATAGGCGACTGCGCGAACGGAGGTAGATGGGATGAATTTATGCTGGCTGACAACTTGGAAGCTGGCTATAATTGAGGCCTGTTCCTGTGTGGTTTGAGATGTCTTTGTAGAATGCTTTGGACCCATGGTGGGAGCAATAAGGAAGCTTAGATGGGGCTGAACAAAAGATTCCCCCAGTCAAGGACCCGAGCTCTTGAGCTGTGCTGCCTATCCTGCCATATACCAGCCAAGCCCCAAAACTGGACATTTTTACAAGTATTTGTGTTTTTTAGTGATTTATTCTAAATTTCTGTTTAAAAATATAGCACTTCAGTACTTACATCCAAGTAGTTCATAAGAGGCTCACTTGCAGTTTCTGGGGAGTTGCAAGAATCACTGTACTGTAGGAAATCAACTCCCTGTTTTGTCCATAAATGTGAGAGTTTTCCTTTTTCCTGAAGAGTTTTTCGCAATGACTTCTGTCTCTTCAAGGGAATCCTGTTGTAAATAAAAATGTTCATAGTGAATAGAGGAAAAAAATATTATTTTACATTACATGTTATATATTATGTATTTTATTAGAAATGTATTTATATTAAAGTGTATAAGTGCTCAAATATCAAAAACAAAAAATGTAATACTTACCTAGTGGAAGGTAATCAGTTTCCACTCCCACTCCCAGGGTGTAACTAGCTAAATTTAAGGTGGTCCATACACCTAGTATTTCGTAACTAGTCCTCCTGAATACTAAATACTGCCAAGGATCAGAAAAAAAAATTACAGTATGCAAGTATTACCTTTTCGATCTTTCTGACAGCTCAAGGGAGGGACGCTCAAGAATGCTTACTTCAAGCAGACTGTGAACAGAAAATTTCAACCAAAACTAGTAGTAGTTAACGTTGCCACTTCAATGCCGTGTTGCAGGGTGATGGCCAATGACACTTGAAAGCTGCTCAGGGGGACCATAGTATGTGGGCTGAATGAACTGAAACCTCTCAAAGGTTTTCTAAACCCTTTGCCCTATTAGCCATGCAAATGGTTTTGAAAATCCAGATGGCTTTAACACTGCTTGAGGGTTATATCCCCTTAGTAGCACTGCAGGGAATTGATAAAGGAGTGCTCTAAATCATTTAGAGGTGCCGGGATATCTGAGTATTCTTGGAGAGTACTACTGGTGTCAGTGATCTCCTGAGAGGTATACACAAAGCACAATCTCCTGATCTAGATAAAAAGTTGATGTAATATGGACAATACATATTAGGGTGACAACATAGTTTAGGGTGAAAATGCAGATTAGTATGACAACACAGATTAGGGTGGCAACTCAGATTATGATGTCAAAACATAGATTGTGGGGACAAGGTGGATTAGAGTGAAAACACAGAATAACGTAACATTGTGAATGAGGGTGACAATGCAGATTAGGCTAAAAACACAGTAAAGGGGGACATTGTGGATTATGGAGACTATGCAGATAAGGGTGACAACACACAATAGGATAACATTTTGGATGAGGGTGACAATGCAAAATAGGGTGACAACAGGCTCCAGAGGAGGATGATGGTGATGGTAATGATACTGTGCAGAGGTCTGATATGACAGTTGGATAGGTTCCCTGATATTTGTTTTGTGGTGGTGGACCTGATCTGTATCTATGACATCAGCACCAACCAATCACAGAACACAACACACTGAGTGATTGGTTAGAGAACCTAAGCTTGAGCAGTAAGGGAGGGTTGTGGGCGGAGAAGAAGGTCAGGACTTGATGGCATGGCAATTTGCCACACACAAGATGGTTGCTTCCATGCATATTATAAATGTTTTATTTTTAATTGATTCCGCCTGATACAGCCAGTGCCAAAAAGGGGGACTGACATTCCAGTGCAAGAAGTTGACAATAGATATCTATTATGTTTGATTTTAGAGTTTAGGTCCACTTTACCAGTGACCACTGAGGTAACTAAAATTATGGGCTTGCAGTGTATTAAAACTTAGACCAATATCTGCAGGACCAGGGGATCTGTGCCCTTTTCTGCTTCACGCCCCTTGCACTCCCATGCTGCCAGCAACAACTCCCCTCAGGAATCTCATTCATAGGCTGCTCCCTGGTCCAGGTCACGTGACTATGTCAGCTGCCCCTTTACCTCAGAGGACCAGAGTGCTCTGAAAACGAACTCCACCTACAGGTGGAGAGTGGAACACTATTTGAACTGCCTCTTCTCCAGCACACCTGGTGGGGGCTCGGATGCCTGCAGGTCACATTGTCTCAGTTGGTCAGTTTACAATTTCTTTTGGTTTATAAGTAGAATTGAAAAGTTTCCAAACATTACTTAGATCTAAGCTGTAGGTCTGTAAAAGTAGCATAATTTGTGGCACCACCAGGGGTGAAAGATTTCAGTGGAGGAAAGTGATCCACACCAAAAAAAGAAAGTATTTTAAAAATCTTCTATGCAGATATAAAGGCGGTTTGAGTGTGTACCTTGAAGTTTTTAAAACTCCTGGAACAGTTTATAGGCAAACAGGGCCAGGATATAGACCCGACATATTTGGAAAATATTCTATCAAAGTCAAAAAAAGTGAAAATAAAAAAATAAAATTCAGACTTCTGTGTAGCAAAATGGTGACACCTCTAGAAAAGATTAAGAAAGTATCCTGGTAAAACCCTTCCTGAAGTTCCTGAAGGCAAGCAAGATTTTATGATATGTGAGTAAAGTAGATTTTGGATCCGTTTTATTTTTTATTGAAATGTCTAACCTTGCAGGCTAGCACTATTAGACATATTTAAAAAGATGTCTTTATAGCAAAAGATACCTTTAGGCCTGGAAATATCAAAAGATATATCTACCCTAATTATACATCTGTCAGATCAGATAATGTGGTGCAGAAAGCACACTGAGAAATAAACTATTCACAACAAAGAGGGCAATGAAATCAAGGAGGAAAAGAGCATAAAAAACACTAAACTTTAGTACTTAAAGTTAAAACTCAATGGAAACTGTAAAATAACAATAGAAAAGATAAACACATTGACAACACCAAAGTCAATAAAGGAGGTCTGAGGCAAATGTGTGACAGTATAGAGTTCTTAAGGCAAGCAAACACACTTTTGTAGGATAACAGACCTCCTTATGCACAACTCTCAATCTCCTACATAAAATAAGGAACCTAACCATAATTATTAATAAACACATTCCATAACATATCTGAGCAAGCTGTATTCGGTATATATTCAATTTAGTTTAGCCACTTCTCTATGCACTCCTCACCTGAACAATATTAGGTTGTAGAGAGTAATATGCTAAGAGTGGGGTAAAGCACTTAAACATTTATCTAGAAAAAATCCTTAAAAATCCATATAAAAAAATAAAGTATATGGAAGTAAAATTATATAAAGTACACAGAACCATTAGAAAGAAAAAAGTAAGCATTATTAACTACTGAGAGAGTAAAAAGAATTGTATTGTATTAGTATTGTATAATATCCTTTACAGTTCACATTTAGTAAAGTTGTACTTGAAGTAGCAGCACAGTGGCTCGGGGGTAGCACTTGGGCCTTTGCAGTGCTAGGTCCCAGGTTCAAATCTCAGCCAGGACATTATCTGCATGGAGATTGTGTGTTCTCCTTGTGTTTCTCCCATCCCAAAAACATACAGTTAAGTTATTATTAATAAACAGGATTTATATAGCGCCAACATATTATGCAGTGCTGTACATTAAATAGGGATTGCAAATGACAGACTAATACAGACAGTGATACAGGAGGAGAGGACCCTGCCCCGAAGAGCTTACAATCTAGTAGGTGGGGGAATTTCACACACAATAGGATGGGAAATATGTAGTGGTGGGAAGTAGTAGTAGTTTCAAATGACAGAAGAAGCCGGGTAGGCAGGTTTGAAAAAATGGGTTTTGAGCGCTCTTTTAAATGAGCAGAAAGTAGGAGCAAGCCGAATAGGAGGAGGAAGTCCATTCCAGAGAGTTGGAGCAGCTCTAGAGAAGTCTTGTATCCGTGCGTGTGATGAGGTTATGCGTGAGGAAGTCATTAGTAGGTCATTGGAGGAGCAGAGAGAGCGGCAGGGGGAGTATTTTTTAACCATGTCAGAAATGTAAGTGGGACAATAACTGTGTAGGGATTTGAAGGCAAAGGACAGGAGCTTAAACTTGATTCTAAGATGAAATGGAAGCCAATGGAGAGAACTACAAAGAGATGCAGCGGAAGAGGAGCGGAGGGAAGGATGGATGAGTCTTGCTGCAGCATTCATGATAGATTGTAGAGGAGAGAGTCGGGTTAGTGGAATACCAGCGAGAAGGATGTTACAGTAGTCCAGACAGGAGATGATAAGAGCATGTACAAGGAGTTTGGTGGTCTCAGGGGACAGGTAGGGGCGGATTTTGGAGATGTTGCGTAGGTGAAAGTGACAGGACCTGGAAATGTTCTGAATATGGGGGGTAAATGAGAGGGCCGAGTCAAAGGTGACACCAAGACAACGTGCCTGAGGGGAGGGCCAAATAACAATGTTGTTAACAGTTAGATATATGTCAGGGGGGGATTTGAAATTTGAGGGGGGGATGATGAGTTCTGTTTTATCCAGGTTGAGTTTCAGAAATCGCTCAGACATCCATGATGAGATGGCTGACAGGCAGCATGAGACCTTATCCAGGACTGAGGGAGACAGGTCAGGGGTGGACAGATAAATTTGAGTGTCATCAGCATACAGATGGTACTGTAAGCCAAAGGAGGATATTAGACTACCGAGAGAGGAGGTGTACAGAGAAAAGAGAACCGGTCCAAGGACTGACCCTTGGGGAACACCAACAGGGAGGAGAGTGGTTGAGGAGGAGTTACCGTTGAAAGAAACTTGAAAGGAGCGGTCAGACAGATAGGAAGCAAACCAAGAGAGAGCAGTGTCACTGATACCAATGGAGCGCATGATTTGTATTAGAAGGGGGTGATCAACAGTGTCAAAAGCAGAGGTTAATTAGCTTCCTTCAAAAAATTGACCAAAAAAAAATTGAAGTAGGGATATTAGATTGTGATTCCTTTTGATGGACAGTTAGTGACATGACTATGGACTTTGTAAAGCACTGTCTAATATGTTGGTGCTATAAAAATACTATGTAATAATAATATAATATTATTAAATAATAAAGTAAACCTCCCCACTCTCAAATGTAACCCACCTGGTAAATTACATACACCCCCCGCAATTCAGAAATCTGCCCAGTACCTAAATACATTTACAAACACATTAAATACTAAAATACATTTTTACTTTGGATGGACTTCATAGTCTTTTTATGGCTTTGATTTAGACATAGTTATTGTGGCCTCCAGCTCTCCACAGGAGTAGAGTTTACAAATAGGGCCACATGCATAGTAGTGACAATAATTAGCCAGTACATTTTCTTTTCAAAGACTTGCAATTTTCTGTGGGGCCACACAGGTGGGATGAAAAATTGTAGTATTTACATATACTTTAAAAAGTTCAGTTTGACAATGTATAACATTACATTATATTTACTCGAAGGTGTCTATTTATAAAGCAGTGAATCTGAGTCACCAAACATTCTTGAAAATCATTTATCACCATTGAAAACATGTATACCTGGAAGTTTCTTCCCAAGAGAAAGTTCAATGGATTTGTGATGATTTACTACTTTATAAAACGACCACTTACTATATCTCCAAGTGTTTTAAACTTTAAGAGGATTACTTTAACACACACAAAAAAACTTAAGTTCATGTAATAAACTGAAAAAATGTCTAAATGCAATAACATACAACTATCAGATTTTATCTAACATTTATTTGATGCCTGTAAACCTAAAAATGATCTCATTATTGTTTTAGTAATATAACCCATGTTTAAAAAAATCTTAGAAAGTGTAGTTACAATTACTAATGAAGGGAAACAGAAATGCCACTCACCGAATTATCCCATGAACAAAGGATATAATGAAAAAAAACACGAGAATTTGCTTCATCGTTAGCACATGCAGGAATTAGAGTTCAATGTGTGAGACCAACTAAAAAATCCAATTTATATCTTTGCTTGAACCAAACCCAGATAGCATTGTTTGCTGTGTAAAGTAAACAGGTGACTTATATCCACAGTTCTTACACAATTAACAAGGTTAAAAGCTAGCAAGGGCTTTATACACAGTTCTCCTGGTGAGAAGACTATGCTAGAACCAGTGAATAGACAACTGCCTGAAGGCTGTGGTAACATTTTTTTTCAGCATCATGTAAAACATATATATGCAGAATAACTAAAAAAAATACTAAAATGCAGCAATTTACGCCGATTTCAGCGACATTAAGAATTCCCTGTGATATTTTGGACACAATCTTGGTAACTAACATAGATCCCTATCCAGTGACAGCAACCTACTGATTCCCACATGAAATCTTTGTAGATACAGAGATAAATATTTTAATATACCTTCAACTGTAGTTTGTAAAATTAGGGAAATAATGAAAAATCAATGGACATATGGGTAGAAAAAGTAAAAACATTTGTGAAAAAAATCCTTCTCACACCAGTACCCAATGTTTTGATTGTTAGCAAAATCTTTTGCTATATACTTTTATAGCTAACTGTAAGTCAAGTTCTCTCAGTAATGTCCAAGGAACACAGCTTGTTTTGTAGGTTTTCCCTGGCTTCTCCTGCCCGTGTTCTTTTTGAGTCCCCCTTTCCCTCTCAGATGGAAACCTTTTTATCAGGAAAGTTTGTGGCCACTTCCAGTTGGTGGACAAACTCTTCACTCAAATTTAACATTAGTCTGTGGAAGAGCAGAATTGTAGTTATTTGTCAAGTCTCCAAATTAACCACCTACTGCCAACATCCTTTAAGAAGACTTATATTGCAAAATACTTTTTGTATAGGGGACTTTGAAGGCAATGCGTATAAGACAATATTTATATATAACATTTTATTAAGTGCGCATGCGCAGACGGCCAGGTCGGATTTCCCTGTAACCGCTCCATGCACCTCCGATCCTCCCCACCACACTGAAACTCCTTAATCAGCTCCCTGGCTCCAGGATCACTTGCTGACATCACAGCCTCCCTCAGCCTGCAAGCGATGACGGGGTAACAACCTCTGAAAATCCGGGAATGGGCAGAAAAGCCGGCTCCCAGGTCCTCCAAGATGGCTGCCTCACAGGCAGCAGCATCCTCTTCTGCAGTGCGTAAATGTTGCTTGCAATGTTTAGAAAATTAAAACGCTGGTAAATCGCGGGAAAACGCGGGAAATCGTGGGGAAACACGTCTATTGATTTTAATGGGAGCGTTTGCCTGTGTTTATGCATGCTAGAAATTGTCAATAAAAAAACTTCCATTGATTTCAATGGAGGCTTTTACAAACGTTTTAACAATGGCCTGTGTCCTGTGTCACTATTCTATGTGTCATGCATGAATAATTACATGTACTATGCTGTTAAAAATTAACACCTATGCCTGGCACGTGTGAAGATTGTCTGCCATTGTGTTTGCTTTTGGTGCGAAAACACGGAAAAATGCAGCATAGACATTTTTCAGCATTTTCCAGCATTTAAAAAAAGTTTTAAAACGTTTAAAAAAGTGCATAAAAACGCTTATAAACGCAGTAGGAACGTTTACATGCCTTTTTACAAAACGTCTATGTAGACCCAGCCTAAAAGAGTCAGAGTTCAGTATTACCATGCAATGCAAGTTGATGTTTTGGCTTTACAAGAAACACATTTTTACAGTTACATCCCACCTCAAATATTTACACAGAAATTATCCTGTTTTTTCTGTCTAATGCCAAATAAGAGAAGAGGGGAGTAGCCCTATGTTTTTCTAAATCGGTCTCTTTCACCTTACACAGAGATAAAGATGGTCGCTACCTTATGGTGGTAGGCGAATTTAGAGTGTTACTTTCTGTCTTGATCTTTTATGCCCCACCTCAGGTCAAATATATTTTTCACTACTAAGTTAAAAAAAAAAAAAAAAAAGAGCTAATTTGTTTAAGGGATCCTTGATCTTAATGGGTGATTCTAACTTAGCCTAAAGCTGCGTACACACTGCCAATTTTTGTCGTTGGAAAGGATCTTTCACGATCCTTTCCAACGACAAGGGAGTGCACGATGCATGAACGGTGCTGTACATACAGCACCGTTCATGCTCTATGGAGAGGGGAGGGGGAGAGCGACGGAGCGGCACCCTGCTGCGCGCTCTCCCCTTCACTTTCATTACGATTGGCTGTCGTCCATCGTCCGTGGATCCGGCAGGTCGGTCGTCTGGACGATGGACGACACCGACTGTACACACGGCAGATTTTCGCCCGATAATTGGCTGATGCCGATTATCGGGCGATAAAAATCTGACATGTGTACGTAGCTTTAGACCAGATATTAGATAAGACATCTACTCCTACCAATAGACACCCACCGAAATAGAGTCTATGTTTTGCCAATTTGTTGCGCAGCTTTGATCTGGTGGATACATGGTGAGAATCCAATCCCTCATCTAGGGATTACACCTATTATTCCTCAGCTCTAGACAATACACCAGGATAGACCATATTTTTATTAATACTCCCTGCATTCTGCGCACATTTTGGCCACCCCATGGTCTGATCAGGAGCCATTAGCTGCTCATTTTGTAGGGTTAAGCACCAAAAACCCAAGACCAACATAATGAATGGGGCTTAACCTCCCTAGCAGTTCATTTCTTTCTGATTTTATATGTCTAAAAGCGGTACATTTTTTTCATGAATTTTTTTTTCATTGTAGGCCTGTAATTCTTAGGCATAACTCACCAGAATATGTCCAAAAAATAATTTAAGTAAAATAAAGTTTGAAACACGAAATCTTGTCAAAATAATTACATTTAATATTAAACTTTAAAAAAAAAACACAAATTCTGAGGTTTTTATGATTTTTCTCATAAACTAATAAACAACTAATAAACATCCTGGGTGTGATACATTATGAAACAAGGGACAGCACAGAGTCCAAAATCACAATCCGGGCAGTAGAACCGGGTTTCCTTTCTTATTTTTCTCCCGGTGTCATCGCGCTGCACACCATACACATCCTAGTTGGCGCTTCTTTTGTTGCTCTTGGTGGTATGTGGTCCATAAAGTGGCGACCAGTCAGGCGTTCTGGGTTCATCACCATGGTAGTATGGCGTCCAACTCTATCCGTTTCTGCTGTTTGATGTTTTGGACATATGGCCTCACAAATTTGCCAGATAAAATTATTGTGAAGTACAGGCCTGTCATTCTTTGTTTTGAAAAGAATGAAAGCATTCCAAAGACATTGTTCCACCAGATGTCTAAAGATTTTTTTATATTTTTTCTGTTGTTTTCTAACAGCAGGATAAAAAGTATCTGGTCACCTGGTCAGCTCTGTCAACACCCCCCATGGTGCTGTTGTAATCCAGAACAACTTGTGGTTTGTAGATGTCTTTCTCCCCTCTTGTTCTAGCCATAGCAGTGGCGGCATTGTGTACAGTGCTCAAAAGGCACACATCCTTTTTGTCATGCCATCACAGGGCCATCATTTTGCCAGGCAACTATTTCTCCAGTTTTCAGTTTTTGTTTGGCAAACACGGGTGGCATTTCTCACCGATTAGCTCTAACTCTGCCAAAGGCATCAGTTTTATGCTTGATCAGGAACTCAAATAATTCAGGGGAGCTGTAAAAATTATCGGTGGTAATACAATATCCTTGATTCAGCAATGGCTTCTTTAGTGACAGCACAGATGATGTCGCCACTCCATAGCTGCTGAATCTGGGGCTAAATTTTGTGCCTCTCCCAGTATATATGAGGGTGTTCCATATGTACCCCATTGCTGATTCACACAGCATGAATGACTTGACTCCAAGTCTGGCCCTCTTGGATGCGATGTATTAGATCCAGCTGAGCCTCCCCTTGTAGGCCATTAAACTTTTGTCTATGCTTACTTCTCTTTGGGGGACATAGCTGTCTCTGAAGTCCTCCAACAACATCTGATACAACTCCCAGATTTTTTTCAGCTTGGGCGCAGAATGTGTGGTCTCATCAAATGTTTCATTATTTGAAAAATGTATAAACTTAATTATTAGGCAAAAACGATACTCAGACATGACTGTTCCAAAAAAAAGGGGTAGCAATCAGCCTATTTGTGGACCAATTCCACTTCTGCAGGGGCTTCCCCACCACTCACTTGAGAAAAGTTAGGCCCAGAAACAGCCAAATGTCCTTTTCAGTGACAGGTTCCCATTTTCTGGTCCTGGAAATCCTGCTACCTGTCGGGTTTTCTCAACAATTTTCTGTATGACTTTGTCATTCAGAAATACCTCCAGGTACGCCAGGGGGTTGTGCTCCACCTCTACTTTCAGACCAGGCTCCCCAGTGAATAGGAATCTTGGGGGTACTGGCTGAAGCTGACCGATATCAATTGAGCACCAGGTGCGGATGTCACTAACCTTTGTGTCCGAATTGCTGTCACTTTCTGTGTCCGATGACAGGTTTCCAGGGGAATCACTGTCACTTGACTCCACTTGCAATTCCAAGTCGCCCTCACTGTCTGCAAGTTGTTCATATGCAGCTTGACTTGAGAGACGCCTTTTGGAAGCCATGGCAGAGATCAGGGTTAACAGCAGTCATAAACGTCAGAATCCAGGGGGAGGTCAGGGCAGGCGGCAGAGACTGTGAAAGCTATCAAATCTCTCCAAGGTAACAGTGCCCTGGGCCCAGACGGGTTGCCCAATCTATACTGTGAAACATATAGTGAAGTCTTAGCTCCACGCTCTTTTTTTCAACAACCTTCGTAATGGCAATTCGGTCCCGCTTGATGACAACAGAGCTCATATAGGCGTAATCCCCAAACCAGGTAAAGATCATAGGGAAGTGGCCAACTATAGACCCATCTCGCTAATTAACTGCGATCTTTAAATATTGACAAAAATGTTGTCGCTAAGAATAGGGTCCTTTCTAAACCGATATATACATCCCAATCAAGTTGGGTTTCTCCATAACCGCCAGGAACCAGATCAAACTAGGAGAACCATTGACCTGATTTCGCCAGTGCATGGGAACTGGGATAGTGGTACCAATTGTGAAGCTATGTTACTCCCACTGGATCTTCACAAGGCCTTTCATAGCCTGTCATGGGATTACTTGATGTCTTTATTAGAGCGAAAGGATTTTAGTCCAGTCTTTACGCGGCTGATGGCGTCCCTATATTCCACTCCAACAGCTAGAGTTCCCCTTAAACAGTTTTTCCCACCATAGTTGGATATTTGATGTGGAACTAGACAGGGTTACCCGCTATCTCTGTTATTCGCATTAGCTACTGAACCCCAGGCTTTAGCTATACGTCCCAACCAGGACAAAGCATTCAGTGTGGTTCTACAAAACATAAATGTGGCTTGTTTGCTGACGATACCCTTTTATATATCACCTCACCTTTAACTTCTTTGCCCAACCTATTTAAAGAACTCAGAATCAATGGAAGTAAATCAGAGGCCCCCAACCTCTCACTTCCTAAAAGCCTAGTATCTCTGCTTAAACAAAATTTTGAATTTAAACAGGACCCTATGGCCAAAACCAACCTGGGCATTCAGATTAACTCTTCATTTCAGACACCTTTTAAAGCTAATTATCCCCCCAATGATTCATACGTTAGTTAATGATCTACAGAGATGGCAATCCTCTCCTCCGTCATGGTTTGGTTTGCAACAATCAAAATGAATATTTTTCCCAGATTACTATATTTATTTTGCACTATGCCGATTGCAATCCCCAAAGTGATGGTAAATAACATAGGAATAACACTTTACACTCCCAATAGGCTAGGTGGACTAGGGGTTCCCAATTTGGCATTATACCATAGGGCAACCCAAATAGCATCTCTGGGCCAATATAATTTTTTGAAGTCTAGACCCCAATGGACTGACTTAGAGGCAGGGAGCCAGATTCATCAAGCAAAATTTGGAAGTTTTCAGCCGCCAAGAATACGCTGGCATATTCTCCCGACATTTATCAACTAAAATGATTTTGCGCTTTGAGGCTTGCATCTTTGGTAGCTTGACACTAGCGATCTTTCACTAAAAGTCAATCTTTCCCTAAAAAAATTTTCTTTCAAATGGCACACATCTTCCAGTTAGCCCTAAATAAACATGTATGATGTGTTCAAGTGTTTCAAACATATATATTAGCCTAGAAATAAGCATATTTTTAAATGACCAAATATTTTCAGGTTTGGAAAGAGTTAACTGATTTCAGCTGTTTACACAGACACATACCTAAAAGCTTATGACCTGACCCAAGGATCCACCTGGTGATAAATCCCTGAGAACTCTGGCAGGCGAGACTTCGCTTTTGCCAGCGGACTGGATCATCCATCCACCCACGTTCTTCTTTGCTTTTATATCTATAATTATATAAGTAAATAAATATATACACACACACACATATATATAGATATAAATACATGTATAGAAATCTATGATAGATATTTAAAAACATATATATCCTTTCATATTTTAATACTAAAATATATATATAAATATATATATATATATATATATCTTTTTCATATGAAGGCTTGGTCTAAGGAGACTTTCAGATCTCCGCCACCCCACCCTGGGGAATAAGTAAAGGGGTACAAAAAACCCTTACTCATTCCCTGAAAGGTGAAAAAAATATGTGTAAAAAATAAAATAAGAGGAGGCTTTAATGGTAAGTCATTTATTAAATGTGTGTTTAGTGTAACTTTAAAACTTGTATTTTTTTTACAGGTTATCCCACAATGAAAGCATTATTCGCACGGCTGCATTCATGCCATGAGCACAGCTGTCGGACTACTGACAGTGTGGGATCCCGAAGCACTAGGGGTTAAATGAAGACAAGGTTCCCCGTACACCTTTAATGCTGAATGGATAAACGGGAAACCATGATGACAACTCAAACATCATCAGGGATCCCCTTTGCTCAGCCAATCATGGAGGTGAATGGGGAGCCTTGTCCTTATTTAACCCCTATTGCCTGGGGATCCCACACTGTTCATAGTTTTAGTTATTCATAAAAAGAATATATATATAAATGTATATTATACATTTGTAGGGGGCTGCATTTTTCTATCTGCTAGCTGAGTTGTACCTTTGAAAAGATTTAATAATTTTGTTAAAATAAACAGACACCTCTTCATTAAGAACAGTGAAGTGTTTCCTGCCCCTTGAGGGACCTTAGAAACCCCAGCAGGTTTTGTAAGTAAATGCAGGAAGTGAAGGGGCAGAGATGAGAACATGTGCTCAGCCAGGGTAGGTGCCTGCATCCCTTCCAGAACACACTGACTTTTGTGTCTGTGTGCAGTGCAATATTATATTATTTCCCTCTGCATTCATGGATTATATGTGATTCTGTTATCAGAAATCACTTTGGGGAAATCCCTACTGTTAGTAAATCAGCTACATACTCAAATATATATTTGCTCTGCCTTTCAGTTATCTTTGCTAATCTGCACCCTCTGCCTAGTCACAGCTAGCATAGGTTAGGCTCCCGACAGCCCATAGGTAGCAGAGGTCCGGTTGCATTGGCAGATTAGTTTGATTGTTAGGGTCTACGTGGTAGTGCAGATAGGTTTTTTCTGGACTCCAGAGACTTTGCCCTACATCCCTGCAATCCATGATCACAGCATACACAGCCCAATTGACGGTTGAAGGATCTCCTTGCTGCTGTCTTCAGGATCATCTCATCAGGACATCTTTGCTACCATCAACTCCAGGTGCCCCCGAAACTCATCTTGACACTGATCATAACTGGAGGTATTTGTGGTTATAGACTGTATATATACCCGGGTATATCTGTGCACAATTCTCCTCAGGACTATTGCTATATGTACTCATTGATGTTTATTGATTGTAAATATTGTTATTACTATTTTGAGATATAAAGCTTACAAATACTCCAACCTGTGTGTTCATTTAGCTGCAATGGGTAATGTTGTATGCTGAGTGTAGTGGTTCCTTGGGTGCTGTTTTATATTACTGTTATTAATTCTTGTTAAAGTCCCAGGAAGGGAGCCCCTCTGCTAACAGAGACCCTGTCCTGGGTGGAGGCACTGCCAACTTTATTAGTATCCTCACTTTTACACATAGAGAAGGCCTGGGATCCTTTCTGTTATCCACAGATTAGCACCATAGCCTGGTTTGTGAGGGTCATTTACATGACCCCCCATTACAGGGCTACACATTCAAATACCAATATGTGACAATCTGACTTTGAGTATGAGACAAAGGCAACGAGGGAGGCCAAGTAGCAGTTTGGAGTGGAAACCATGCATACATTTGTACTAATTGTTTGTGGATAAAATGCCAAAACATTGCTGAAGAATTACTAAACAACAAAAACCGTAATTGGGAACCAGGCACAAAAACATTGCAGCAACAGATGAAGCCAACAATAATGAAGATTACAAAGTCACATCAATGCATTCCATCCAAGCAAACAACCAAACCAGTCCAGTTAAAATAGTAAAAATGCATATGTATTTATATACATTTAAATGTATTTTGACATACACACACAAGTGAAATCACTAAATGTTCCTTGATACATGTATTATAACATCTTTGCCAACAATCATTTTTTCAAATATTTAATATCTCTACAGCCAAACTATAATGAAATTTCAATCAGATCCAAAATGCTTTTGAACATTTTTTTACATTCATACCATTGTGTGACATATTATAATGTGCTAATTGTTATATATAAAGTTTATATACATTAGTTTGCAGTGTTGCAAAACAAAAGTTTCAAAACAACAACTGCAACAAATCAAAGTATAAATGAAGCAATTTTGTGAGTTAGTATAATGTAACATAAACATTTAGCACTTGCCAAAAAAAAAAAAAGATCAAACACTAAAGATTCAAACTGACCTGTATTGGACTGTTAATGTGCACAGAACAGGGACCAGGTGAGCTCTAATTGATTGCTATGACATCACCATTGACAAAGCTTAACAGATCCTCCTGAATGGCACAGCTGAAAATTAATTGCCTTAATTGGCAAATTCTCAATCCCACTGCTCATTTATCAGTGCTGTAAGTTGGCAGGTGAGTGCATTAGCACTAGGCCCCAGTTCGCGGTAATGTGCCTTGTCCAGTGGAGCGTATATTCGTGCAGCGAGCTTACGGGCATTCGCGTGATAAATCAGCCCCATTGTGTAGTGTGACATTATCCATTATTCAACTCCATGGCTGCATTTACACAGACTGTCTGCCAAATTACTAGCTGATTGGCAGTGCTGCTTCATTAACCCTTGCTGTCCTAAACAGCAAAATAACTCTCCTTCATTCAGTGTATAATACTTGAAGCTGAGGATAGCAAGTGTTGAAGAGGCAGAACTGCCATCAGATAGCTGTTCAGCAGACATTCTGCCAGTGAGGATGTCAATCCCTTAGCTGGTGTAAGTAGGAAGATAGATCTTACTGGTAACTCATGTATTACCCCTGGTCTTAAAATGCAATTTATTCTTTTACTTGAAAAAAATAAAATAAAGGAACTTGTATCCTTCAGGGAAATAGTAAAATTTCTATTAACAGGTGCTGGTCCCTAGGCGTTGCCTAATAGCAATTCTTGAAAATGCTAATGTAGGTTTTAGAATTGTAAATGTGTATGTCCCTATGGATAGAAATGGACAATCTGATTTTTTACGGGACCTGAAATTACATTTTAGTGGCAAAATCCCTCCAATAGAAGTAGTCAATTCCAATACAAATAAGTCAACAGCAGACTGATCTAGTAAAAGCAAATGCAAGTTAGATACCTCAAACAGGGTCCCTAATAGTATTATCAATGATCTGCCCTTTATTATTATTGCGTTGAAATTATGTAAAGAGTTGGAAAAATTCAGCTTCTTTACTGAGTATGTTAACTGAGTATGTAAACTGTAATGTCCCATATTGACTTTTTGTTTGTTTCTGGAAGTATAAAAAATCAAGGTATGTGCGATCCCCCTGTGCTTTTTCCGACCACAAATTTATCCGGGCTGAAGTAATGCTTGGTGTAAGAACACTTCTTGCTAGAGGTGCATGGACGTTAAATTGCACCCTCCTAAAGGAGGATGAAATCATACAGGATTTTAAAGGCCTTTTCTCCCATTTAAGAGCCAGGGAAGAGAGTTTTATTGATAAAATGATCTGGATTGATTGGGTTAAAAATGACTAGAAATTGTTTTCAGAAATGGGGAATAAAAAAAGCCCAAAAGGAGAAGGGAATTAGAAAAATTAATTAGTGACAAGATTAGTGTCGCCTTGTGATTTGGAGTTTTAGATGGTGGGGCATATTAGTGAGGTTAAAAAGAAGAGGAGAATGGAAGAATAATCATTTTTTTTAATAGAAAGTAAAACATTATGAAAAAGAGGAAAAATGTACTGTATACTTTTTCCGGAAAGCATATACAATCTACAATATACATAACATCTGTTATCACTCTTGATAATGTGTTGGATTAGGAGGAGATATTTAAGGAAGTGGAAAATGTATTTCTAAACAATTCAGGTACTTAAAACATTGACGAAATCTATGACTATTGTGTAATGGAGAACACATTAATGTAGAGGATATGGTGTTGTTTAACATGCCAATAACTAAAGGTGAGGTGTTGTCTGTAATAAAGGACACAAAAAATTAAGACCTCCAGCAAAGACGAAGTCTCAGTAGAGTTCTACCAACATTTATGGGATATTATTAATGATGTTGTTACTAAAATCATGCAGATTATCTTTTCTGAAGGGAGATTGTCTGTGTAAGAAGGACTGAAAGGTGAAAGGAGTGCGCATGGGCGGGCAGCTGATGCACACGTGTTGCTAAACCTCTCCATGCCCCTTCGTTTCTCCACTGCATTGTGAGCATTTTTAAAGCAATCCATGGCCACACAGTCTCTCTCTCTCATCTCCCTGCAGTTCCTCACCTCTTAGATGTGGAGCAAGGGATCCTCTAAAGCCTGGGATCGGCATGTAAAGTTGGGTCCTGCTGTATACAAGATGGCAGCAGCAGCCCCCACAGCCAGCAAGCAATGAGGAGCAAGTCAATCCACTGCATCCCAACTCAAAAGTTGCTCACTCTTGGTTGGTGAAATAAGTGGCTTGGAATCAAGTGGAGTTAGAAAACCCCTGTTGTTTTCTGATATTGTGCATTTAGGAGTTGTGTCGGTTTGACTGTTAGGTTGTGTCTGTTTGACTGTCAGTTTAAAAAAAAAAAAATTCCTCTTTCCTTGCTGATCTTTAAGGGGGAGTGGTCAATGTTTCACAGGTGATTTCAGTTCTGGGCAGACTCACCTTAATCTTGTTCACACTTGGCTGGTGAAACAAGATGCTTGGAATCAAGAAAAGTTAGAAAACAGAAGTTTGAAAATAAAAGGAGTTGAATCCTTATAGTAACTACAAACTGTAAGTACATTTTTATAACTCATTGAAAACAAACATTGTAACTGGGAAAATGAGTGGTAGCAAGGTGGAAGGTGTTGTTCAGTGCACAGTCTGCCATTTGTATGTACAAATGGAGAAACAGCTCCTAGATGAATATCGCTGTGACAGATGTGAGCAAGTCGCCCTTCTGGTATCTCGCATTGCAGAGCTGAAGAAGCACATTGCAACACTGAAATCACTGGATAACCTTGAGAAGGGTCTCCTGTTCACTGAGCAGGTAGTTAATGGCATAGATGTGGAGGATGGAGAGGTTAATCAGGATGAACATGTAGGGAGTTGGGTTACTGTAGTTAGAGAAAGTGGTAGGGGCACCCAGAAGAGGAAGGCCAGCCCTGGGTTTGAGAACCCTAACACATTTGCAAAGTTATGTGAAGATGTACAGATGGCAGACTCAGTGGTAGCAACTCTAGATGTTACTGCTAACCAAAACAGCCGGGAGAGCATCCCATCTAGTAGGCGTGGGGAGGGATATGCAGGAAGGCAAAGACAGTTGGTTGTCATAGGGAATTCTATGATGGGGAGGACTGATAGAATAGTTTGTCGCTGGGATCCCTTCAACCAAATGGTTTGGTGTCTCCCTGGTGCCGGGATTCTGCATGTGGTAGACAGAGTGGACAATTTACTGGTAGGTGCTGGGCATGACCCAGCTGTCTTGGTCCATGTTGGAACCAATGACAGGATAGATGGAAGATGGAGGATCCTTAAAAATCAGTTTAAAGAACTAGGTTTCAAGTTGAAGGAAAGGACCTCCAAGGGTATATTCTCTAGAGTATTGCCTGTGCCACGCACAACACAGGAAAGGCAGAAGGATCTTAGACACCTAAACTCATGGCTCAAGCCATGGTGTAATAGGGAAGGATTTGGGTTCTTAGAGCACTGGGCTGATTTTTCATTGGTGTACAACCTGTATGCCAGAGATGGTTTGCTCCTAAATAGAAGGAGGTCTGCTGTGCTAGGGAAAAGATTTAGGGGGATGAGGGAGGCACATTTAAACTAGAACAGAGGGTGGTGTGACAGTTAAATAAGGTGGCAGAAAGGTTTGTCAGGGGTCAGCCACTAGTGGATGGTGGATTGGGGATAGTTGGGGGGGAGAGTTATGGAAAAATATTATTAGATTGTAAGCTCTTCCGGGCAGGGTCCTCTCCTCCTGTATCACTGGCTATATGTCTGTCACTTGCAACCCCTATTTAATGTACAGTGCTGCGTAATATGTTGGCGCTATATAATTCCTGTTTATATAATAAAATATAAGGAGCTTCCCATGTTACATACAAGTGTGGAGTGTGCGGTACTAATTGTACTGAAAAACAAAAGGATTTGGCAAACAGTGCTGGTAAATGCAGCATTGGTTTAAAGAGCCTGTTCACCAATGCTAGAAGTCTGGCAAACAAAATAGGGGAGTTGGAAGCCTTAATGAGTGAAGAGCATTATGACCTAGTTGGTATTGCTGAACCCTGGCTTTGTTCACATGACTGGGGTGTCAATATTCCTGGTTAAACTATCTTTCGTAAAGACAGAATCAAATGAAAGGGTGGTAGTGTCTGTCTGTATGTGACGTGATCTGAAAGAGAATGTGAAAGAAGAAATTGTTGATGGAGCAAGCAATGAGGTTGAGGCATTATGGGTGAAGTTGAATGTGAGGATGCACAATACACAATTAATTATAGGGCCCCCAGTGATAAGGAAGAAATGGAAAATCAACTACTAGCACAGATAAAAAAAAGCAGCAAAAAGTGGAAGTGTTTAATTCATGGGAGATTTCAACTACTCTGACATTGTCTGGAGTAATGGCACTACAGGAGCAGCAAAAGGGAGTACATTTGTGAATTTAATACAAGATTATTTTATGGTACAGTTTATAGAAGCCCCAACTTGAAATGATACTCTGCTTGACCTAGTTCTTTCCAACAATGCAGAGCTTATAACCAATGTGCATATTAAAGAGAATGTGGGTAGCGCTGACCATAATATGATTTCATTTAATGTAAGCTTTAAACTTGAAGAAAAAACAGGAAATATAAAAACATTTAGTTTTAGGAGAGCAAATTTTACATTATTAAGGGCATCCCGCTGTAACTTGTGCTGGGAGACAATATTGTCCTCAAAGGACATAGAACAGAAATGGGAATGTTTCAAGTCTGTTCTACAAAAGCACACTGAAAAATATATTCCAATGGGTAATTATTTTTATTATTATTATTAATAATAATAATAATTATAATAAACAGGATTTATATAGCGACAGTGATACAGGAGAGGACCCTGCCCTGAAGAGCTTACAATATAGTAGGTGGGGGAATTACCACACAATAGTATTGGAGATATGTAGTGGTGGGAAGAAGTGATGGTTTCAAAAGTCAAAAGAAAATGGATTTTGGAGATGTTGCGTAGATGAAAGTGACAGGACCTTGAAATGTTCTGAATATTCTGTTATTCAGCCCTCCCCTCAGACAATGTGCCTGAGGGGAGGGCTGAATAACAGTGTTGTTAACAGTTAGAAATATTTCAGGGGGAGATTTGGAATTTTATGGGGGGGATGATGATGAGTTCTGTTTTATCCAGGTTTGAGTTTCAAAAATCGGTCAGACATCCATGATGAGATGGCTGACAGGCAGCATGAGACTTTATCCAGGACTGAGGGAGACAACTCAGGAGTGGACAGATAGATCTGAGTGTCATCAGCATACATTTAGTACTGTAAGCCAAAGGAGGATATGAGGCTACCGAGAGAGAAGGTGTACAGAGAAAAGAGAACCGGTCCAGGGACTGACCCTTGGAGAACACCAACAGGGAAGAGAGTGGGCGAGGAGGAATTACCATTGAAAGAAACTTGAAAGTAGCAGTCAGACAGATAGGAAGCAAACCAAAAGAGAGCAGAGTCACTGATACCAATAGAGCGCATGATTTGTATTAGAAGAGATGGGTGAGATGTCACCAGAAAGTATCAGTAGACAAAAAAGGTGCAGTAGCACAAACAGAGAAAGCAGGAGAGTGAAGGAGCAGAGAGATAATGAGTTCAGACTAGGGAGGACAGGGAGTAGTGCCAACAAAAAGAGAGCAGGGTGAATATTATATTTTTACAGATAATTGCAAACCATATGCGTACATTAAACAATGTGGCAAACAGAAGTCCAAGAAAGGCATTCCTGTAATTTGCGTTCAATGAGTTTCAGGAGTGGGACATGATGATTCGGTCAAAAAGATGGTTTGATGAAATACCAGTTCAGAATGGCAGCAGCAGAGACCAGGTGGATAAATCAGTCCAAAGGCTGAGATGGGACTGGCAGAGTAAAATATTATGTCCAAATCTGTTCCAATTCCTGTGTGAATTCCCTGGAATTATTCCCATTGCACTTATAATTTTGACACTTAAGGTTTGGGCACGTGACCAGGGTCCCAACATGACCTTGCCTGTTGTTGAAATAGAAGTGTTTTGGGCCCTGATTATGGATGGACTGATCAGAGTATAGGGAATTTGGGATATCAGTTGAACCTGGGGAGGGGAGGGGTTCGCAGGGCAATAAATATCAATGTGCACTCAGCTGGAACTAAGGGACAGTGAACAGATAAATCTATGAAGAGATTAAAGTTGGTGTAATAAATTCATCTACAATGGGAGACGTACCATATATGCAATTGTTTTGCAGGGGAAAACAATTGCATACACAGGGCTAAGATTTGGCAGAATGGGAGACGTTTTGTGAACTGGTGCCCAAAACTGGACTGCATATTCCAGATTTGGTCTGACCAATGCTTTGTACAGGGGCAGGGTTATGTCTCCATCTCTGCAGTCTTTTTCTCTTTTAATACAAGAAAGTACTTTGCTAGCTTTAGATATTGCAGATTGGCATTGCATGCTGTTAATAAGTCTATGATTGTATAGAATGTATACAATGTATTCCCCCTAGATAGTATGAAGCATGCTGTTAGTCCCCAAGTGCATAATTTTACATTTATCTATATAAATGGTACTTTTAATCCCAAACTCTATATCATTTATGAAGATGTTAAACAGTAAAGGTCCCAACACTGAACCCCGGGGTACACCACTAATAACCTTAGACCATTCAGAGTATGAATCATTAATTACAACTCTCTGGATGTGATCTTTAAGCCAGTTCTCTATCCATGATTGACTTTTCTAAACCTATTGACCCTAACTTGCATACTAACCATCTGTGGGGTACAGAGTCAAATGCTTTAGCAAAGTCCAAGTACACTATATCAACTGCTATTCCACTGTCTACCTGTTACTTACTTCCTCATAAAAAGAGAGTACATTGGTTTGACAACTGTCTTTCTTGAAGCCATGCTGACTATCACTTATAATATTATTTTCTAGCAGAAACTCCTCTGTGTGGTTCTTTATCAAACTCTCTACCAGCTTTCTAACTATAGACGTTAAACTAACGGGTCTGTAGTTACCTGGTAAGGACTTTGCTCCCTTTTTGAAGATAGGAATCACATTGGCCTTACACCAATCCATCAGTACCTTGCCAGTGACTAAAAAGTCTCTAAAAATGAGAAATAATGGCTTTGAAAAAACCAAGCTCAGCTCTTTGAGGACACGTGAATGTAATCCATCAGGTCCTGGTGCTTTGTCAATCCTAATTTTTACCAGCTGTTTCTCAATCATATCAATTCTGAGCCATTGTGACTGATTTAAGGCAGTGACATTGCTATTATGAATTTGGACTTGAGCTCTGCAATTTTTCTTTGTGTACAAAGAGCTAAAAAAAGTGTTTAGTAAATCTGCCTTGTCTTTATCCCCAGTTACCAACCCAGCGACATCCTTTAGGTGCCTACATGCTCAGATCTGATATTTTTGCTATTAAAATATTTGAATTTTTGGGGGGATTTGCCTTACTTTCCTTTGCAGTTTGTCTTTCATTTTGAAGTTTTTATCTCATTATCACATTTTATCTCCTTTTTACATCTTTTGTTATATTCTTTATCGGTTTCAAATTATGAAGGTGATCCTTCATTCTTATAGTTTTGGAGTGTCCTTTTCTTGTTCTTTATGGCTTTTTTAACATCAGCTGTGAGCCACATAGGTTTTAATTTTAATCTCTTAAACTTATTACCCATTGGAATATATTTTTCAGTGTGCTTTTGTAGAACAGACTTGAAACATTCCCATTTCTGTTTTGTGTTCTTTGAGGACAATATTGTCTCCCAGTCTAAGTCACAGAGAGCCGACCTTAATAATAGAAAATTTGCTCTCTTAAAATTAAATGTTTTTATCTTTCCTGTTTTTGCTTCCTGTTTAAAATTTACATTAAATGAAATAATATTTAATCACTGCTACCCAGATTTTCTTTTTTATGCACATTTGTTATAAGGCTCTGCATTGTTAGAAAGAACTAGGTCAAGCAGAGTATCATTTCTAGTTGGGGCTTCTATAAAATGTACCATAAAATTGTGTTCACAAATTCACAAATTTCTTTCCTTTTGCTTTTCCTGTAGTGCCATTACTCCAGTCAATGTCAGGGTAGTAGAAAACTCCCATGATTAAAACACTTCCACTTTTGCCTCTTTTTCTATCTGTGCTAGTAGTTGATTTTCTATTTCTTCCTTAGCATTGGGGGGCCTATAGCAGACTCCAATAAATAATTGTGTGTTATTCAACTCCACCCATAATGCCTCAACCTCATCGCTTGTTCCATCCGCAATTTCTTCTTTCATATTCACTTTTAGATCACTTCTCACATACAGACAGACACTACCACCCTTTCATTTGACTATGTCTTTAGGAAAAAGAGTATACCCAAGAATATTGACAGCCCAGTCATGTGAAGAACAATGCCAGGATTCAGCAATGCCAACTAAGTCATAATCCTCCTCACTCATTAAGGCTTCCAACTCGCCTATTTTGTTTGCCAGATTTCTAGCATTGTGAACAGGCTCTTTAAACCATGGCTGCTTTTACCATCAATGTTTGCCAAATCCTTTTGTTTTTCAGTACAACTAGTACTGCACCATCCAATTCCAATCATCTTTTGCTCAAAATGTTTTTCAAAAACACATTCACACACTACTTTAACCATTTTTACTTACAAATCCAAAGATCGACCATGATTTTATATAGCTTCCAGTCATTATTCCTGCATCAAATGAAGGTTCTATCTAGGTTGTTGGCTAGCATGAATTAAAATAGTCATGAGTTGTTCAGTTGAACCTTACTGGAAAATGTTTAAGCCCAATTTTTAGACATAGGCCAAAAGTATCAGTTAGAAGTTAGTAAGCATTAATCTGTTATCCTTGACTAAACCTACAAACATCCACTTTAGTCGGGCCCACTCATTTTTACTTATGGTGTTTATTTTCCTCTAGAGGACACAAGTTCCTCATCTGAATGTAAGTATTTCTATATTTTATATATTTTAAACATTCCTTTAGGACCATGAATATAAACTAGGATATAGTTTGTTAGGCCTAGCTCCAATAAGTATCATTATGAGTGTATGACTAGCCACTAGCCAAGGAACAAGTTTGTCCGTTGTGAAAACCCACAATCTTCATTGAGAACAAACTGCATAACTTTAGTTCCATTGTCATAACTAGCTTGGCCCCAGGAATCGGCTTTCTTTCTTGTTGTACTCAGTGTAAACAGAAAAACAGTAATAACTTGATGAGTTATAACTTGCATTCTTCAGCATTGTGCAATTTAAGAACTACCTGCATATGATACTATTACATTCGCTTAGTACTTACCGCTCTAATTTTTTGTCTCCTTCCACATACACAGCCAGTTCAGGATCGATGGAGGCATCCAGCCCTGAGGAGTTTCCATTCGCACCCCAGTGACATCGCAGACATCCTCCTGGTAAGTTTCTAGTTTATTTTTTGTTTGGTTTTTACAAGGACAGTACTTTTCCTTAATGTTTTTCACAAACTCATCCGGTTAATATATTCTTTGTTTTTTCTTCACCCACCAGGAAGTAGACATGATAGCCCGTATCGGCTTCACAGGAGGATGTCTGCCATGGAGCGTCAGCTGAGGATGACCCCTCCATGTGGTATATGCCAAGGCACTACAGATTTTAAACTCCCCCCCCCCAAAAAAAAAAAATTGTTCTGTTCACAAAAATGTACATATGTTTATAAAACGTTTTTATTGATTACATTTTGTATATTCATATTTATTTATTTATTTTGTTCTAAAAAAAATCAGTTGGAGGGGCAGAATTAAAAATAAATCTAAGCAAGGTTTTGTTTTTGTTTATTGGTTTCAAACAAAAACAAAACACAAAGTCACACATTTAAAAACATCTCCGCTGGCTTTCCTTCACATCCTTGGTTCTCCTTTACAAAAACACCCAAAAAATTAGTTTTTACACAATGGTTGTTTGAACATAAAAATATCTCACATGCTCTTATCCTACACCAACCTGTTTTGAAGCTTGGAAGAGTTGACACCATTGCTGCATTCCTTTCTGGTCATCTCTTCCAAGCTATCATGTAACCTTAAAAGTAACATACTTGGGTATGATAGATATGTCCTCTTCAAACTAAATGTGATTGTAACATCATTCAACAATACATTTTGCATACAATACACAGCTGAACCCTTTAGTACAGGAGTGGCCACACCTTTTTGGTTTGCGAGCTACTTTCAAAATGATCTACCAACAATAAAAATGCTAAACATGTATTTATTTACATATATACCGAGTATCCTTCATATTAAAAATATCTATTATTTACCTTGCATACCAGCATGAACATGTGTGGCACAAAACAACTCTTTTTTTCTTTTTTTTTTTTTCTCTTTTTTTATATTAATTCCACTTGAAAATGATTATTTTGCAGCTTAAAGTTCACTGTAATTATTTTTAAAAAATTAACAATGAAAGCAAACTCCCGGTTTAAATAGTTTTATGTATTATTTGCCCAATCACTCCACTGGCTGTGCAAAAGTGTAACACAGGGCTTTAAAGAAACAAACCTGGAGACTCCCAGCAAAATTATTACACCAGCCACATCCCAAAATGAACAAATAATAGAAAAAGAAAAGTTGCGGGACGTTGAAGGATATATATATATATATATATATATATATACATACATACATATAACTATATGTGCTGACTGTATGGCCCTGATTTATTAAAGTTCTCCAAGGCTGGAGAGAATACACTTTCACCAGTGAAGCTGAGTGATCTAACAAACCTGGGATGGATCTGATCCAGGATTCAAAGCATTTGCTAGCCAATAGCAAATGACATTGAAGAAATATATTCCAGGTTTGCTTGATCACCTAGCTTCACTGGTGAAAGTGTATTCTCTCCAGCCTTGGAGAGCTTTAATATATCAGGACCTATGTGTTGTAAAATTCAACAATACCAGTAACATTGCAAATTCTTTAATATAAAAAAAAAAAAAAAAAAAAAAAAAAAAACAAAGATAACAAACCAAAACCTGCACAACACATATGCATGAATTAGCCTCATGAATTATATGGTGGATTATTCATGCATATGTGATTTGCCTGTTTTGGTGTTATCGTTTGTTTTTAAAATGTGCACAAATATGCACAAATACACGCTTATGCATATGTTTAAGATTATGAGGGAGATTATACTGGTGGCTAGGGCTGTTGTGGTAGCAACTGCAACAATGTTGGTTTCGATTCTGCCTGTCCAATAGCAAGAATGAAGATTACATTAAGTCACATCAACTCATAGTAGACAAGCAAACTTCCTTGATTAACCCCCATAAACCAGTCCAGTTTAAATAGTAAAAATTAAAATGCATATGTATTTATATACATTTAAATTTATTTAGACATACATACACACACAAGTGAAATCATTAAATGTTCCTTGATACATGTATTCTAACAACTTTGCCAACAATATTTCATTAAAATATTTGCTTTATCTAAAGCCAAACAAGATTGAAATTTAAAGCAAATCAAAAATGGTTGATTGCACCTTTTTTTTTTTTTAAATTCATACTATTGTGTGGTGACATATTATGAAGTGCTAATTAGTTTATTTACAGCATGATATAAAGTTACCAGTGTTGCAACCAAACTAAAAAGTATCAAAACAACTGCAACAAATCTAACTATAAATGAAGACGTTTTGGTAATGTATATAATGTAACAAAAAATTTAGCACTTACCTAAAAAAAGCAAGCAATAAAGACCTTAATTAATGAATCAATTGTTTAATTCATCTGTAATCTAACTTGAATTATTTGACCTGTATTGGACTGTAGATATGCACAGAACAAGGAGCAAGTGTGCGCTAATTAATTGCTATGACCTCACAACTAATTGCCTTAATTGGCGTATTCTCGTCACCATTGCTCATTTATCAAAGTTGAAATCCGACTGGCAAGTGAAGGCGAGTGTACTAGCAGTCGGCTCTGACTCCGGCTCACGGAAATACGCCTTGTATATCGGAGCGTATATACACCCAGCGAGCTTACGTGTACTTGCTTGATAAATAATGTACAGGGCCTCAACTCCCCAGTAAAAGCGTCAAGGCTTTCCAGTACTTTCACTCGCTTATGGTTGATATACCGTGTTTCCCCGATGATAAGGCAAGGCCATCAAATAAGACAGCCCCCCCTTTTTAGGGAAAAATGAAAAATAAGCCCCCCCCCCGCAAATAAGCCACCCACCGATTACTTACCAGAATCGATAAGCCCTAGAGCATATTTTGGCCTTCCAAAAAAAAATAAGACAGTGTCTTATCATCGGGGAAACAGGGTATTACCATTACAAGAGACATTTTACTGCCACTTCCTACTGCCAGTACCTGCATAAATGTTTCCCACAGGTTTTCTTAGCTAATTCCAAGGAAAAAAAGAAAGGAGTGGCCTTGTGTTTTTCATATAAAGTTTCCTTCCAACTTCATCCAGAACTAAAAGATGCTGATGGTCACTATATACTGGTTGTAAGTAAATTAAAAGAAGCAATGGTATCTATTTTGACATATCCCAGGTCAATATACCTTTTTTCAACATATGTTAGATTCATTATCAGTAGAGGGAATTTCAAATTTCATATTATCATAGAGGGAATTTCGATAATAATGATAATAATGGGAGACTCCAATCTGGCTTTGGACCAAATATTAGATAAGACTTCCAAGCCAACTTAAAATACTCTCCTAAACAAAGCACAAAATTGGCTATAATATTACATCAATATGACCTGGTAGATGCTTGGAGAGAACACAAGCCGTCCACTACACTTATACTACTTGAGACTACACTTATTACTCCTCGGCCCACAAACAATATTCACGTATAGTTCATTCAATAAACTTGCATCACGCCTAACGTTAGCTCGTATTTTAGCAATCCCATGATCGGACCATGATCCGGTTCTATTTCAACTTCCAAAACCATGGTCCAAGAACCCCCATCCACATTGGAGTTAACATTAATCCTTACTTAGCGATGTTCCCACTTGCGCCTCTATCAAATCCATAATTTTAAAATATTTTAGCTTGAATAACCCTGATGATACTTCTCCTATGATTAATTGTAATGCCCATAAGGTAACACTTAGAGGTCATTAAACTCCCTGGCTACCAATCTTAAAAATCCATCTAGACAAATCATTAATCAGCAGGCCTTACTCCAATTGCAACCTCAACAAAAATGACAACCAGATTTAGATTTAAGGTCACAAATTGAAACCCTTAGAACTAAATTAAACTTGTTCCTTGACTTCCAGAGCAGAAAAATCTCTGCAACGGTTCAAACATAGGTTTTTTACTTGGGGTGATAAACCAGGAACTCTCCTAGTGAATAGACTTCATCCCAAAAACAGTTTATGCCATGCCAAAACTTAAATTGAGTAATGTCCCAGAATCCGAAATTGGTTCTGGAAATCTTACCTAATTATTATATTAAAATATACTCCGACTCTCCACAGGTTTTCAGAGACCTATTTTTCAGAATCTTTTTTTTTCTAATATTCCTCTCCCATAATTGAATAAAGAACATGCAAATTTTTTGGATAAAAAATTATAGTAGAAGAAATTATAAAAGCTATTATTAGTTTGAAGGGTAATAGCACCTCTGGCCCAGATGGCTTTTCAAATATGTACTACAAAGCATTTGAACTGGAACTGGTTTCCCAGTTGGTCCATTACTTTAACCATCATAGAGCGGGTATTCTAGTTCCAGAAAATGACAACAAGGTCTTTATTGGTGTCGTTCCTTAACCAGGTAAAGACCATTCGGAGTTAGACAACTACAGACCATTATCCCTCATTAACTGCAACATCAAAATAATGACTACATTTCTGGCTGATAGACCTAATACTTCTTGGGTCATTACATACAGCCAGACCAGGTTGGTTTTCTGCATCACCTTTAAGGCCCCAGACCAAACTAGGAGGACCTGGGTTTACAGGGCAGAGAAGCAATGCTTTTGTCCTTAGATTTACATAAGGCCTTTCATAGCTTATCTTGGGACTACTTGTTAGCTCTCCTGGAGAAAATGGAATTTGGAGTTGCATTTCTCAGATTACTCTTTTCTCTCTACTCACACCATTAGCAAATATTTCCTTAAAAGGACACCTATCCTCACTAATACAGATAAGGAGGGGGTACCCGACAAGGTTGTCCACTTTCCCCGCTATTGTTTGCCTTAGCAATTGAACCTCTGGCAATAGTGATCAGGAAGAATCCTGACATAAAGGGCATTACCTGGGGCTCAGTCGAGCACAAATGTGGGCTGTATGCAGATGATGCATTAAAGTATATCACTACTCCAATAATCATACATCCTAATCTCTTTAAAGAATTGAATATATTTTCTCAGGCTTTACCGTGAACAGTAATAAATCAGTAACTCTCAATATAAATCTCCCTCAGACAATAGTTTCCCAGCTGTAGGACAATTTCAAATTTAAGTGGGAACAAAAATCCATCTTAGATCTCGGTATTGATTCCCTCCATGGCAACAATCTTTCAGGCAAACTACCCACCCCTTTTTCCGTAAAATTATCAAAGATTTACAAGATTGGTCAACTTCTCCACCTTCATGGTTTGGCATTAAAATAAATATTTTCCAAGACTCCTATACTTTCTGTGAGCCCTGCCTAATGCAATCCCTAGAAATATATTACGAAACCTACAAAATAATTTATTTAATTTTATATGGAGTAATAAACACCAAAGAATTATTGCCAACACCCTATTTATTCCCAAAGTATTAGAAAGCCTGGGAGTCTCAAATTTAATTTTATACCATAGAGCAGCACAAGTTGCTGTACTATGCACCATCATGGAACCCAGGCCACAATGGACAGCATTGGAAGCACTTTCTTGCCCATCCATACTGGTTGATGTATTAATGTGGATTCCGCCCAACAAGAGACCTGCAATTATGTATCCTGCTTTGTCTTATTCATGGCCAATCTGGGATGGCCAAAAATACAATCATAATCTAGATTCCATACACTCACCTTTAGCACCCCTATGGAACAACTCAGAACTCCCCCCCGGGTGTTACAAACTACAGTTTGGATGGTGGCTAAACAAAGAGATTGGAGTTCTCTTGGATGGAAGGAATATAATGTGCACTACAGAAAAAATACTCACTCCCAACTTCAGAAACATTCAGGTTTATGCAAATACAGTCCTTCTTAAAATCTAAACCTTAAATCTAAACTAATCAAACTACAGTTTTTGAAAAGTCATGCTCAGCCCTGTCTGAAGCCAAGGGAAGAATTTTGGCTGTATATTCAGCTTTATTTGACCCTCTCAAAAAACTCTTCTATATGTGTCAATGGGACTCAGATCGGGGAGAGTCACTGTCGGTTCAGGAATGGCAGAATATCGCGAGCTCGGCTTCTGCTATATCCTGCATTACTTCTCTCATTTGTCGCTGTTAGTCAGATCGTATTCCACGCGCTTTTTCCTTAGGTTTAGTTGCATGGAAAATAGCTTCTTTTCTTCCTTTTAATCACCACTTTTTGTGAAAACTCATTATTTCTTTGATTGTTGTGCTGAGATCCTAAAAGACACAATAAGACACATGGATTCCAGCTTCCAAGTCACTGGCAGGGAGGCTAGCTTCCTGGTTTCCCCAGGATAGTGCTTGTTAGCACTGCAGGTCATGCCGGCGCCGCTGCTCCTAATCGCAGGCATGGACGCCGGGTCCTATCTTTCAGGTAACCCACTACCTGAAAGCATATGTTCCATGCTTGTGTTTCCTTCATGCTGAGACTTGCTCTGGTGTTTGAGCTGGCGTGGGTGTGTCTCTCCTAATCTATGAGGTACACACACACACACGCCCTCTGGTTTCTACAGCCTATGGCTGGTTTCCTGCAGGTACTTAAAGGCACCTCCTACTACAGGAAGTTGCCTGAGCAATCTCTGGTTTACCCTGTGTAACTCTGCTAAGGTGTTTTTCTCTGTTTTTTTTTGCTGTGTACTGGACCTTGCTTACGTTTTTGGACTCTGCCTGTTTGCTGCCTGACCCTGACCTCGGATTACGTTTCTTGGACTTTGCCTGTTTGCTGCCTGACCCTGACCTCGGATTACGTTTTTGGACTTTGCCTGATTGCCGCCTGACCTGATCTTGGATCCTGGTTTCTGGACTTCTTGGCCACGCAAGCCCCTCGGTGCTTGCACCGGGTTTTCTGACTCCTGTGGTCAGCTGCCACTGGCCTGGGGATTGCTCTGGAGTGGCACCTGGCAGCTACCCCGCAGCCCAAGCCTATCCTCACCATCAGAGGCTCTAGCGAAGACCTGGTAGTGGCTTAGTCACGCCCCTCTGGAGTATACCCAGTCAGTGGCACAGTGGGTCCACACCCGCTTGCATAACAGTGCCATTCTTCTTGGCCTGCAAGGGAGAGCAGGCCAAGGCCCTGTGGATCTTTGGAGAGCTCACCAAGACACCTTCCTCTGTGCAGATTGTAAATTTTGTTTTATTAAAATTCTTGCAATCACATAATATATACAATATTTACAATACATATTAATCTATAAATAAAAATTACACATTATGCTATACTATACAATATAAAAATCTTAGTTTTATGCAACAAAATTACCTATATTCCACATAAACACCTATACTAAGTAAGGCCAAGAAGCACAAATGTGACACCATGTACGTAGCCCTTTTTCAAAAATCAGTCTGCCTAAGCAAATTCTATGGAGAGTATAAAGGACCGACATAGAAAGCCACCCACCCTGCAGAGGGAAGAACATCAAAGGAAGACCTGATGTTCCTCCATTCTTTTTAAACCCTTGAATTTTACAAATTGGGATTTTGTTTCCTGAACCTCCATACTCTTTTGTAAACTTCTACATCGAAGGGGCATTGGAGCCGAAAGAGCGAGAAAGTCAGGTGAAAGGCGAGCCAAGTCAGTTGTTACTAATTAAAAGGAAGAAAAGAAGCTATTTTCCATGCAACTAAACGTAAGGAAAAAGCATGTGGAATACGATCTGACTAACAGCGACCAACACAATGATTTAAAAGTGAAGCTGCTAGAAATAGAAAGAGTAAAAAAAAATAAAATAAAAAAAACTTTATTACAAATATTGATGGAAAAGAGTCGAGCTTTCCTGAAAAATCCAAGATGACTGCCCACCTGAGCCACATGTATAGCACAGTGTTTGTGCAGGAGCCATGTCAGGTGCCTAAACGTCATGGGAATCCTTTTCATAATAATTATTCTCAGCCCTTTCCTTAAAACTGGACTTGGGCAATCCCTTAAGGCCAATGACCCATCAAAGAATGAAGACAAATTCCGCCTTTTCAGAATTTTCCTAGAAAGGTTTTTAATGTCTTCCGCTGTGATCTGCCATTGCTTTAGGATTCTCAAACTCAGGGTATCATAGGCCTGTCCTGCTGGATCTTTGGCTTTTTCACATCCCCCCTAGTTCCCCAATTATGTAGTAAAAGCTTGAATCAGGATTGGAAAATTACCAACCATTCAGGAGGGTTCTCTGCAAAATTTTTACCAAAATTAAGCCTAATAAAGAGCAGAGAAAAGAATAATAACAAGTTGACCATACCTTGAGCACCCTCCCTTCTGGATCGGTAGTTCACATTCTGCTTCACCAGGTTCATCCTATTTCCCCAGAGCATCTGGAAAAAGCAGTTGTATATCCTAGTGTTAGGGAAGCTAGCAAAACGCAAAGCTGACATACAAAAAAAAATTTGGAACCAGGTAAGTTTTGACCAGATCAACCCTTTCTTTCTATGACATTTTATAATTCTTCCATATTGTAAAGATATAAGATAGACACAAAATAGAGGGGTTTTTTTTGTCAAAAAGAGATAATTTTAGTATTCAAGTTTCAGATAAACATAGCAGGGATCTGAAACTTGAATACTAAAAGTATCTCTTTTTGTCAAAAAAACCCCTCTGTCTTGTGTTTTATAGCTCAGAGGTGTCAAAATACTCTCCATTAAGGGTATTTTATTCTGTACATACTTTGCAAACCACCTTCCCACCACAAGATTCCTTCAACTTTAATTCTTCCAAATTTCCATATTGGCATTTGCAATCTCCAGTTTACTTTCCCAATTTAGCAGGTTATATTCACTTAGCCCAAATCGAATTCCTAAAATTTTAACCTACTCCTGAGGTTCTGTGAAGTTGACTGGGAGATCAAAACTCTCACCTTCCTTACCAATACAGAAAACTTCACACTTGGCAAAGTTGATCTTGGAACTCAAGGCATCTGCATACTGCTCAATCTCTGAGACTACCACCTGCGCCTCATCTGTCCTATAGATAATCACAGATCCACTATTAGCAATACCCAAAGGAACCTCACACAACACTCCACGCTCTAGCCTTTTAATGGAAGGGTCAATTGGGAATACGTATGCGAGGAGACTCAGTGGGCATCTCTGTCGCCTTCCTGAGCTCACTTCAAAAGATATACCAATCCAACCATTCACAAGTAGGTAGCTTTATGCCCTCTTAAACAAGAGTACACGTAGAGTATTTTAGACAGTCAGTAAATTTAGAGCATGTGCCGTATCTGCCAAGCAGCAGAGATCTTTATGTTTCACCCGATCAAATGCCTGATCCAATGCCAGCTCATATTTCCTCCAACCAGCACCCTGCATCTCTCCAAGGTTCCCAGGATAGCTAAAACTGCTAAGAATGTAGTTCTACCTTGAATAGAGCAGTGATTATTGCTGAACAAATGATTGCCTGCCACTAACGACAAGCATCAGAAAAAACATTTTGCAAGGATTTTTCTATCAACATTGAGAAGGCTAATCGGACACCAGTCCTCAATTCTTAATGAATTCTCCCTCTTTGACAGGAGAATCACAACGAATCACCTCGTGGAGGGAGGGAGCAAACCCCTCTCCAGACAGCCATTGAAAAGCTCTACTAATCATAGGGCCCAACTGAATTTAAAACATTGGTGGTCATCTTATCTATGACATTCCTCAACCGCTGTCATTGGTCTTGTCAAATCCACAGCAGAATGTGAACATTTCCCAAGCCTGCCACCTTCCCAAACTCCACCTTGTCTTCATCGGGAGAGATTTTCCCTGGAGATGTGCACAATATGTTCCTGCGTTGAATGTTACCAGGGAACTCATATTGTCAATCGGACCCTCCACAGACCTAACTGCTGAGCCCTGTTTGCAATTCTGGTAAGGGTCAGGCAAGTGGTATTTTCCATAATCCCTTTCCAGAACCAAAAAGGCCTGCTGGTTCTCAAAATGAGTTTTACCTTTTTTTGCAATCTTCTCTGGTTACCTTTACTTGAGACAAGTTGGTCAGGTCTTCTGCACAATCTCTGATAGTTTACATATTTATCACATATTTATGAAAACATGTTATCAAATATTGAATAACCAAGAAGGGTATAGGCATATCAGCCCTACCATATGTGTACAATTTAAAAATGAATTCTATTGATTGATTGACAGGGCTTATAAGAATGGCTTTATACCGGAGGAAATGAAGAAATTCTTTAAGATCACTCATCCAATTACTCCTACCTTTTATTGTTTGCTGAAAACTCACAAAAATCTAAAAAAAATCCTCCTGACAAACTCAAAGCATTAGGCATTAATTCTTTAACCTCTAATGCTAGTGTTTTCACTTTTATTTACAGCTGTATATTGTGGAATTATCATCTTATATCAAAGATACCATTTACTTTCTCCAAATATTAGCAGATATTCAAGTGTCTTCAGAAACCTTATTACTTATTACCTGGGGGCGGGGTTATTTGATCATTTTAAAAATACTGACCTGTTTGATCATTTGGAATGTATCCTGGGCTGGTACTGCTATTATTATTATTATTGTTATTATTAATATTTTTATTAATAAACAGGATTGCACCAACATTCCATTCAAAAATGGGTTTTGAGTGCTCTTTTAAATGAACAGAAAGTAGGAGCAAGCCGAGTAGGAAGGGGAAGACCGTTCCAGAGAATTAGGGCAGCTCTAGAAAAGTGTGAGGAAGTCAGTAGTAGGTCATTGGAGGAGCTGAGAGAGAGGCTGGGGGAGTATTTTTTTTTACCAGGTCAGAAAGGTAACTGGGACAAGAACTATGTAGGGATTTGAAGGCAAAGCACAGGAGCTTGAATTTGATTCTAGGGTGAAATGGAAGCCAGTGCTAGAAATCATAATTGTGATTCAACAGAAGTTACCTTTAAAGCATTGGAGAAATATTTACCCATATACGGAGAGATGATTTAGGGCTGCAGCAGCCTCACAAGGTGAGGCCTGGCTGCAAGCTAGAGTAGCAAAGGCAGTTGGGGGGGCTGATAGGGCTCCACAGTTAAATAGATTAGAGGGGTTGCGGCCTCGGAGAGCTAGGGCTCCGGTGCGCCTGAGCCCTGAACCATTTGCCAGAGCTCAGCGCCAATCTGGGAGCCCCACTAAGGACCCTCCTGGCAGGTCAGCCAGGCGCCGTTTGCCCAGGTCTTGTCCTAGCCTAGGGAGGAATCCTCGTCGCCGGCGGAGCTCTGGATGCGGCTGCCAGGGAGCGTAGCCCCCACATGGACCCAGGTGAGGCCTTGAGATGGGAGGCTTCACCTAGAGATGGAACCCTGCGTTCTGCGGGGGTTAAACATGTGGCCGAGGATAGGGGGACTGTGGCTGCCAGGGCAGGCGGCTACAGAGGGGGTGAAAGTGCCGTCGCATTTTGTGTGTTTGACGAGAGAGATGAGAGCGGACCTGGCGATCTGGCAAAGGATTTGGAGTCCTTTAAAGGGATAGCGCTGTGGTTTGAAGGGCCGGTGGATGCGGTGGACCTGGAATTGTTCACTGATGTGGCCGGGGCTACTGGTTTTAGGGCGTATTTTGGAGGAAAATGGTGCACAGGGGTGTGCCCTAAGGAATGAGTCGAGGGCGGCCTGGTGAAAGATTTAGTGGTCTTAGAACTGTTTCTGATCGTTCTAGCGGTGGAGTTGTGGGGGGCGGAGCTGGCCAATAAGAAGGTTAGATTTAATTGCCGGTGGTGAGATTGATGCAGCATTTAGTCCTGAGGTGTATGCAGCACAATATTTTTGTTTTTGCGCCGCACATTCTAGGGGTGTGCAATGTCATCGCTGATGCTTTGTATCGTTTACAGTGGGACAGGTTTGGCGTGTTGGCGCCAGAAGCGGAGCAATGTGGTTACCCGTGTCCGGAGCAGTTATGGGGGATTGCGCTGGGATCCTCAGAGGTTTGATTCGGCAGTCAGTGAGTGAGCGAACTTGGGCAGTGTACTCAGCGGTGTGGAGGGAATGGGAAGGTCTGCGTGATCAAATGGCTAGTTTGGGGGACAGGAGCGATGCGGTACATGTGCTCTTGTACTGGTTGGTTAGGGAATTCACGCAGGGCGTGTCAGTGGCGGCGGTCAACAGGTTGTTGGCTGGCATGGCTTTCTGGTTTAAGTGGCAGGGGTGGCGGGACGTGACAAAAGATTTTATAGTGCGGCAGGCTCAGAAGGGGTACAGGAAGGGACGCAGGGTGCCAGATAGACGGAGGCCGGTGTCATTTGAGTTATTGCAGAGGGTGGTAAGGCAGTTGGAAGTAGTGTGCACGAGCAGTTATGAGCGGGTTTTGTTTAAGGCAGCGTTTAGCATAGCGTTTTTTGGGGCGATGCGTATTGGAGAATTGGTTAGTCCGACCAAGACTTGCCCTGGGGGTATTTTGAAGGAAGACGTGGTGTGTTCCAGTGATGAGGAGAGTATGAGGATTAGGCGTTCCAAGACAGATCAAAGGGGTAGGGGTTTTCTGGGTCGGGTTTTTAGACTGAGCGGTGGGTCAAGGGTCTGCCCGGTGGAAGCAGTGGAGGCGTTGATGAGGGTTAGGAGGAGTGGAGGAGATCCCCTCTTGATTCATGAGGATGGGGCCTTTCTGTCCCGTTTTCAATTTATTGCGGTTTATAGAAAGTGCTTGGGGTTGTTAGGGATGGATGTGGAAGCGTTTTCTTCACATTCGTTTCGGATTGGGGCGGCTACAGAGGCAGTTAGATGGGGGTTGGGGGAGGAGGCCATTAGACGGATAGGGAGGTGGGAATCTAGAAGGTTCCAACTGTATATTAGGCCTCATTTATTGTAGGATGGGGGAGGATGTGTGAAAAGGGGCTGCTTTCCAGAAAAAGGTGGTTGACAGGTGGGGAAGGGAAGACAGTTGTGTTAATTTGTTTGTCTTTTTAGGTGATCAGAGTTGCTTGGTGTGGATTGTCGGGCACTCTTACGTTTGGTGGGGTGCGAGAAGGGCGGAAGTCAGGCCGGAGGGTCGTCAATTGGGTTTCTCACGGCCAGAGGCGATTGTGCGATGGATTGGAGTTCGAGGCATGATGTGGAGTCGGATGGTCCCAGAAATTCGGAGGTGCGCAGCGCTGGATAGGCCGCCGGACGTTCTGGTGATGCATGCTGGGGGTAACGATCTTGAGCGCAGGGCGATGAAAGGTCTGGTCAGGGACGTGCGGCTAGATTTCTTGAGATTGAGGTTGGAGTTTCCGGGGACAGTGTTGTTATGGTCTGACATGGTGGCTAGGTCAGTATGGCGGGGAGCTAGGTCTGTGGAAAGGTTGAATAAAGCTAGGGTCAAAGTAAATAAGGAGGTGGGCAGATTTGTGGCTAGGAATGGTGGCTTGGTGGTACGTCATAGGGAATTGGAGGAGGATACTTGGCGGTTTCTGCGGAGGGATGGGGTTCATTTGAATGATGTTGGAACCGATTTGTGGTGCCTTGGAATACAAGATGGGATACAGAGAGCGATTCGAGTGTGGAGGGGCGCACGGGCATGAGGGTGGCGGTTGAGGTTTGGTGGAAGGGAAGAGTTCTGAGTTAATTTTGGTGGGGGGGCACCCAAGGTGGTGGAGACCGCCCTTTAAGTGGTGAATGGTGGAGGCCCCTGAGGTGGTGATGTGCTGCTAGGGGCCAGAATGGCTTGGCGGTAATGGTCATTATTGGAGATTTGGTGGTGTGGCGGACTTTACCTTCCGGACCTGCAACCTAGTTGTTTTGGATACAAATGATTGGTTCTTTTAGGAATTGGTTAGGGGAAAGAAAGGGTTAACTTAGAGTTTATGTGGTGGTTAGTTAATGGTTAATTTATTTTATTTGTTGTTTATGTGTTTTTTATTTGTTGATTATTGTATGTACATGTTAGAGTTATATTTATATGCAGTTAATTTATGGAAATGTTAAAGTGTTAATTTATTGTTAAATAAACGGCTGCTTGCCAGCCACTTTAAATGCATCATATTGTGGAGTGTTATTTGGAAGAGGGTAAGAACTAAGAAAAGGGGCTGGCAAGGGTAAAAAGGGGGGCAGGTCTGGGGGGGGATTTTTGGGGGCAAAGGTAAGAGCTACCCTAGTCAAGAGAGGCCTAGAGCAGGGAAATATGCGGAGGGGCTGTATGACAGGCGTGCTCAGACTGCACAAGAAAAGGGGGGGAAGGGGTTAAGGTTGAATTACAGAGAGAGGAGGGGGAGAGAGAGAGGGTCAGGTCGGAAGTATAGTGGGTGGAGAGAAGAGAGGGTAAAAGGAAGGAGAGACGGAAGTTAAGGACAGTTTTTTGAAAGAAGAAATTTCCCACCCACCCGCCCTGTTATAAGGTGTGAGGAGGCTGTTGAGGTTTGGTGGAAGGTAAGATTTATTGTAAATTGTTATATTATTGTTATATTGTTAAATAAAAGGCTGCTTGCCAGCCACTTTAAATGCATCATATTGTGAAGTGTTATTTGGAAGAGGGTAAGAACTAAGAAAAGGGGCTGGCAAGGGTAAAAAGGGGGGCATGTCTGGGGGGGGGGATTTTTGGGGGCAAAGGTACAAGCTACCCCAGTCATGAATGCAATATACTCCAAGGCTAGAGAATACACTTTCATTATGATAGCTGCAATTCACTACCATGCCTTTAATAATTATTCATCCAAATGTAATAAGTACCAACTTAAATCCATAACCTCTGAGTGTCCCCTAAGTAGCTTTTACAAACAGATAGCAGTGTCAAACAATGGGATACACCTATAAAGCACAGAAAAGTATACAATGAATAGATAATGCAAAGGCTTTTCAAGTAGAATGTGGCTGTTATCTGCATTTGTTGAAGTCCTGAAACAGAACTAAAGCTACGTACACACGGCAGATTTTTATCGCCTGATAATCGGCATCGGCCAAATATCGGGCGAAAATCTGCCGTGTGTACAGTCGTTGTCGTCCATCGTCCGAACGACCGACCTGCCGGATCCACGGACGATGGACGACGACCGATCCTAATGAAAGGGAAGGGGAGAGCGCGCAGCAGGGTGCCGCTCCGTCGCTTTCCTCTCCCCTCTCCATAGAGCATGAATGGTGCTGTATGTACAGCACCGTTCATGCATCGGGTAGTCCCGATTTGCAAAAATTGCAAGTGTGTACGCAGCTTAAGAACACCAGGGTTCATTAACTGAAGTGTGTGTCTGCTATCTGCATTCATTGAAGACAGGAACTGAAAAGATAACTCTAAGTCAAACAGGAGCTGCAGCCTGGGATGAGAGTGTTCACATTTTGATCTGGTGTGCAGATGTTCCTGATTCTTTTCTCAGGGAGTTAAGTTGCTTTTTGGATCTAAAGTCCCAGAGACTATTGGATTTATAGTTGATGTGGAATACCCTTATCGACCTATTTAATACTTACATACTATATAATATATAATTATCAATATACTGAATTTATATACCTTAATATTTTAAAATATTACATATTTACCTACATATAGAAAACACTCACCTCCACGACTATACTTCTTAATTTGCTGTCACTGAATTTCATTGTCCTTACCTAGTAACATATGTGACTTCCTTGTCACAGTGTTACAATCTATATGGAATAGGATATTTATTTAAGTGTATTAATGCATTAGGCATGTCATTAAATCCCACAAAATAAAGGGTAACCCATTTACCTTTTTCCTGTGTTTATGTACAAATTAGGTGCCGTTCCCTCACTATTCTGCCCCACTGTTGGGGAAAGGACAGGACCTGAGGTTGCCAGGAAGGGGCTACACACTTGCTGCCTTTTACTTTTCTGGCCATCTGAGTTCCAGGTGGCCTTGTATGGGCAAAAGGTGAATACAAACACGGTTCATCCAGGTTCAATGTCTTGAAAGATCTGATTTTATTATTAGTGGGGTACATTACACAGTGTTTTTTCATACATAATATAAATTATAATATATATTTATATTATTACATATAAAATATATAAATAAATACCTCCTACACCTTTAGGACTTTCTAACCATATTATTTAAATGGCAATGTATTACATAAGCCTGCAGTTGCAACATATGTCCCCATGCTGTACAATTTTGATTTGTGACTAAATGAATATTACAGGAATGTTGCTTTACATTTAATTTTGTAAAAGCTTTGGTATGAGAGGTGGGCTTGTAAAGTAATTTTGAAGGTATTGAGGTGTACAGGGTCCACTGCACTGATGTCTACATGGGCGCATGTTGTGCTATACATGCCAAAGGCAAGGGTGGAACTACCTATACTTACCCAGATGTCAAAGAAAAGTAGCAGCAGCCGTTTAGTTATGGCAATATAAGTGTTCCAAGGCCTTGGCAATATGTAATCAGGCAGGTGTGGCAAGAGGTAGGAATTTGTGATAACTGAAAACTGGCAAATACCATCTATACTGTATAATAGTTTTTTTTCTGGTATTGGAATTATTTTAGGTCTTACATGGCCTGTGCAACATCAAGTAAGAAAATCAGAAACCTGAGGAAGTGGCATATGGTAAGATTTTTTTTGACATCAGGAATTGTCTTTTGTACTTGTCAAAAAAAGGAAAACACCATCAATGCAGGCAAACAGCAATGTTGTGGCAGCAGTCTAGTTGTTGCAGCCAAAGTGTTCCCATGCCTTGGTCCCCTCAAAACCTAGACAATAACTATCTACGGTAATTAACATCAGGACAGCAAGAAGGAGGAGTCACATTTTCAAGTGTTTTATGCTAGGATTGCTAGTACACAGCCTTGGAAGGAAGACTGTTGTTTAAAACCAGCCAGCAACACCACTGACTGTCATTCCCTGCAGGTGTGGACTGTTACTGTATTGCTTGCAGTGCAATGTGGTGGTGGTGGTGCAGTGTGACCCTTCTATGGACTGGAAAACTGCTGATTTGTTTAAAGTACCATAGTGCTTTGTCTGTGTTTTCCCTGTGTCACAGTGGGGCTAGTCACACAGAAGTGGTACTTTGACTCTCAGCCAATTGTATGGCAACTTCAGAAAGTTGATCTCTGCTTAGAGCTGGCCGCTAGGACTCCCATTCTTGTGCATGGAGTTAAAGGCACATAGATCAACCTGTCATGTGCATTACCCAGAGATCAGGAATACTTCAAGCTGTCCTGGTATTCAAAGGGGGCCCCAATCATATTGATTTAAAAAAAACTGCCAGCTGGTAGGACAATTTAAGTGTTTCTTGAGGCTGTAATTCGCTAGATATGGCCATTAATGTGGTAGCCAGTAAGTCTACCTTGGTGTCTGAGTTTTGTAATGTTTCTTCTATATTTTGTGACTCCTTTTATTTTCTATCCTTAAATGTGCCTGTTGCAAAGCTATCTGTATGATGTCACTGAGAGCTTTGGGTGTCACCAGATTGGATAATATAATCAGTCACTTGGTGATTTAGTGGTCAACACAATCTTAGAAAACACCAAAAAAACCCTCCAATTTAAATCACAGAGCATGGCTGTGACAGTAGTAGAATTCTTGTAAACAAGGGTGTTTCCAGGTTTTTGACACCTGTGGCAAATGCAGCAAGAAATCAGAGTGCCTGACAGCAAGATTGTTACCAATGGTAAATGGCAAAGCAAACACAAACATGTTTTAGCATAATATGTTATAGTAACTGCAAGTGTTTAAGAGTACAAATGATAAAAGAAAAGATTTTTTTTACCTTTTACCTATACATAATAAATACATTACCTGTTATCTGGAAAGAGAGCTTATTGTTTCACAAAGAGGAACAAATACTTGTTTGATACAAGTTGTTTGATACAGGAAAGTAAATATAGATAAATGTTTGAAATGCACACTGCACCAGAGCAAAGTACAGATAGATATTTTAGTGTATAATTCATTTCGAAAGGAGAGGTTCATGACTACCTGACTGTTGAAGTGAAGTTTTTAATGGCCTTATGACAAGCATAAAGAAAGCATTTTTCTTAGGTAATCTGTTTGGTGAGAGAGAAGGTATTACTAGCAAGGACTGAATAAAAGCAAATATAGACTATTTAATAAATTACTCATTTTGGAGGGGTGGATATTGCAGTCTTGAAAATTACAGAAAGTGAAGTTTTTTTAATGTAAATAATTATTTAAAATTTCAAAGAATATTATACAAAAACAATAAGAAAAACATAACCAGGAATATCTAAGCAAACAGATATTTAATCTGTTACAACTTACTGTTAACAATCACCCCTTCTCTACTAAAATCTACACTTAGGAGACTTACAGCTGAAATAAACAAGGTTATACATAAACCACAGTGAAAATACATTAATAACCAGAATAGGATGAATTATATTTTGTACCGAGTGTGAGGGCCTTCAAACAGACTTACATAGTTACTTTGTTAGTCAGGTTAAAAAAAGACAAAAAAGTCCTTCAAGTTCAACCACTAGGGACAAAAACATATCCCAGATAAAAACCCTATAAGACATAGTTGATCCAAAAACAAACCCTGGTACTATTTGCTCCAACAAGGGAAAAAAATCCTTCCTGATTCCACAATGCAATTGGATGTTCCCTGGATCAACAGTCTCTGTTATATTTTATTTAAAGATTTAAACCCCTGTTATATTCTGTGCTTCTAAAAAATCATCCAACTTTTTCTTAAAGCAATCTATAGTACTTGCTGAAACTACTTTCTGAGGGAGCCGATTTCACATTTTCACAGACCTTACAGTGAAGAATCCCTTCCTTATCCGGAGCTTAAACTTCTTTTCCTCCATACGCAGAGTACCCTGTTGTCCTTTGTTATGATCTTGAAGTGAATATTCGGGAAGAGAGTTCTCTAGTTTCTGTACAGTTAATCTCTCTTTATAGCTGAGCTCCTCCATTCCTTTTATTAGTTTGGTTGCCCTTCTCTGCCTTCTCTCCAATTCCACAATATCCTTTTTGTGAACTGGTGCCCAAAACTGGACTGCATCTTTCAGGTGAGGTCTGACAAATGCTTTGTACAGCGCAGGATTTTGTTTCCATCTCTGCAGTCAAGACAGTATTTTGCTAGCTTTAGAAATTGTGGCTTGACATTGCATGCTATTAATAGGTCTCCGATCTACCAGAACCCCCAGATGCTTTTCCATTCCTGACTCCCCAAATGTTTTCCCCCTAGACAGTATGAAGCATGCATGTTGTAAGCCCCCCAAGTGCATAACTTTCCATTTATCTATATTGAATGTCATTTGCCACTTGGCTGCCCAATCAAACAGTACATCCAGGTCTGCTTGTAGATTATAGACATCCTGTATTCACTTCATTCCATTATATAGTTTTGTGTCATATGCAAACACAGAGATTGTTTATTCCTAAACTCTATATCATTTATAAAGATGTTAAACTGTAAAGGTCTCAACACTGAACCCTGGGGTACACCACTAATATCCTTAGACCATTCAGAGTATGAATCAATAATCACTACTCTATGGATGCACTCTTTAAGCCAGTTCTCCATCCATTTACAGATTGAATCTTCTAAACCTATAAACCCTAACTTGCATATTAACCGTCTGATTGCCCAACATAATTGGGTAATTAGGCTACAGGAATCACTAAGACAAGATTAGGTAAATTATTAAAAGTTTCAGTGACAACTATGTAACGTAGCATGATAAGACCAGAGCTCAAACCCTAGCAGAGTCTGTTACAGACATTACTCCTCCCCTGGATGTACTACTTGAAAGTTTGTTAGGATTTATTTGAAGGAAGTTCCTAACCAATTGAGCTGCATGTACATTTTCTTCTGGCTTCTACAAATTTTCATTTAGGCCAAAGCCTTGCCATTTAACTAGGTATGAGAGTTTGCACGTAAAAGTCACAAGTCTTTTTTCCACCTTTTTTCCTCACCTTCTACTTGAACTGGGGCTCTTGGAGACAATGTGCACCGTTTCACCTGTTACTGGTACTTTGAACATGGTTTTGAACAGGATTGCCTAAACCAAAATTTAAAAAGGTCCAATAAACTTTGGGCCTAAATTACAAGCGGGTAACTTGAATTGTAAATGTTTTGTAGATAACACTTTATTGCCTGATTCATATCATCGGCTTTTTTAAGTTTTTTTAAATCTTGCTATAAAGTACATCCCATGTGTACTATCCATTGCATGACCAAAGTAAGTTTTAACAACTGTGTGAATTACATTTCACAAGATTCACTTATAAATAACCCCTTATTCTGTCGGTTGCTCTCTTGTCATCGTACTCTAAATAAAGAGTATAATTGGTACAATAAATTGGGGTTGTTCAGAAGATACCCTGTTTTTCCTTGTGTCATTAGAAGCAATTGCTGTGAAATAGATTGTACAGGCCCATTTTCTGAAATTTGCTCCCTAAAGTCTTCCGAAGTTTATTTGCACATAGCGCAGCATAATAGCAAGGTTTTTCACAATACAAGCACATATTCTTTTCATGTGTCTTCTGCTTTTCTGAAACACAGAAAGGTCCCCTAATGGCATCAGTTTGCTTGTTTGGTTTGCTTTCCTGAAATGAAAACATTGTAGGAAAACGAAATTTCACAAAACCATCGGAAATCACTATAGGATTATCGCAGCTATTCATAAATGCAGCAGCGATACTCTTCCTCTCAGAGTGAGTCATGCGGCTTGTGTTTACGAATGAACGCAGCCATGGGAAAAATCTGAGGATTTTTCACACGCTGCATGTATTCATAAGCAGCCAGCAAGACTCACACTGTGTTCCTAGATAGAGAAACTCTATCCAGGAACACATAATGCGAACTGTACCAGGAGTCAGAGGAGCAGAGCTGACAGCTCTGTTCCCCTAATTGGTCTTTCAGGTCCCAAAAATTCGGTCTCGCCGGCCACATTTACAAAGACCATTCTTACCTACATGTTTAGTAAGCGGGAACGGCCTAATCCCCTGCGAGACCGAATTTAAAAAATTTGCTCGCTCATCCCTAATTGTCATTCTAGGTTGTGTCTGCTACCCAGTGATGCAAATCAGTAGTATTTTGTGCTACTGGATGTTAAACCTAACACAAATTCATAAGTGTGGCCTGAGTAGTAGCTAAACTATTTGGGTCATCAAAAATTAAATGGCTTCCAGAAATTCGTAAAGACTATTTGGCACAGGACAATGCTGCTCCAAGTAAGGAGACACCCACACCTAAGCCTCCTCAATCAGTAAGAAAATTAAAAATCCAACCTTTGAGAGCTGTTTGAACAGCTTTGAGTCTCTAATAAATTTTGCTGGCAGTGAAAATGGAGACACTCAATTTGTTGTAATGACAGATTTATCGTACAGTGTAAGAATCTTTTGTTGCAATCATTGTACTAGTATTTGTAGTACTCAAATGACCTGTATATGATTTTGCACAGCCTGAGTTAATGTAGTGTAGCCCCCTGGTAATAACAGTTCCAGGTTAATAACAGTTCCAGGAAGTATTGTCAGGATTGGAGCACATGGCCACCCATACAGAAATGCATCCTGAAAATGGACTTTATGGGATATCCCAGACCAGAGGAAAAGCCTAGCAGGCAAGTGTGCCAAATTTTCCCAGAGGGATTATTGATGACCAAGTCTTCTGTGTTCCAATAGGTCTGGTTACAGAGTTAAAACTGACTCCCTAGGGGGTACTTTATGCACAGTGCTGAGTAGTTCTGGTCTGTGTAATTCTGTGCATGTGAAGTAATTCACCTTATAATACTATTTGGTGAATCTATCTGTATTAGAGTTTACATACAGCTACCAGTACTCTGAATAGCTGTAGTGCCCTCTTGGTCTGGGAGCTTAGTTAGAATTAGTGTAGAGCACATTAAACAGAATAAGATAGAGCCAGGTTAGGCAAACCAACAGCTCATAGGGAGCTTGAGGTCCGGTTGCAGTAGCAGATTAGAGACTTTTTAGGGACTGAGTGGCAGAATAGATAGGCTGACACTGAGTTCCATTGTTACACTGCTGACTTTTTCAGAGACAAGCTACTCTTCAAGGTGGTCCAGCGCCTGTTGCAGGATCTCCTCATCACCATCATCCTGAATGAAAGGTATTCCAGCTGATGTCACATCTGAGCTCAACTTCAGAGGCCCCTGCTCTAATCTCTGGAGCTGTCTTAGCACTGCATGTGTATACAACTACACCAGGACTCTTGTTGGGTTTATTTGTTCATACATTTTTCCTGTATGTTGTTGATTTTGCTGTTAACCTCCCTAGCATTCTAATTGTGTTCAAATTTCCATTTTTTTTTCATGGAATTTTTTTTACTATTATAGGCTAAAATTTTTAGGCTTAACTCACTGAAATATGTCCCATATTTAATAAATTTAATACATTTATTGACAAACTTTAAATAAAAAAACACAAAAAATCTGTTTAAAAAAAATCCAAAAAATAGTTAAAACAGGTAATGTAAGTGTACAGTAGCATATATAATATATATATATATATATATATATATATATATATATATAAATATATATTATAACTATACATATTATATAAAAATTTCTTTGTATTGGACTCAATACAACTATTTTGTATTGAATCCAATACAAAATTATTTGAATTTCTTGCGGATCCGCCCGCCCACACCGACGCATGCACCAACGTCACCGGGAAACCCCGGAGATTGTCTCTGCATTACACAGCAGGAGATCAGAGGAGCAGGACGTGTCCACAGGACCAGCAGGATGACGGGAGGGGGGTTAATTAACATTTACTATATAAACATTTTGGTATTTCTATTCAGTGGGTACAGATATCTATTTATGTTCTTATGGTATGTTGGGTGCAGTAGTTCCTCTGCTTTCAAACATCTCATTTAGATTACTGGGTAATTTCCCAGGAAACAAATCTCCTTTCATTAACAATTTCACTCTTTCACTTAGCGAAGGCTTTAGTTCTCCCAGGAAACCTACAGGTTTAGCACTATAGCCGGTTTGGAGTGGGTCATCTAATATAATCCACCCCCCCCAAAAAAAAAAAAACATGGCTACAGTAGGAATCTGCTAAATCAGAGCAAACGCATCTCCAGTGATCTTCATCTTACTTTAGGCCTAATTATTCTCAGCAGCAGAGGCAAGTCTGTAGGGCAATCTAGCAAGAGAGAGTGCATGCCAAAGTCCAAGAATAAACAGATTAAACAGCTACACATGAGAGATGACACAACAAACAAGATGAACCACAATATTTAGGCAAAGGGTACAGGAAACCCCATGGTTTAAATAGAAAGTCAATCATCCAGACTAGTCAAAAGAACAGAAACAAGTGCATCAAGTAATCCGGTTACAGGAATCACAAAGCCAAGATCAGGTAAATTATCAAAAGTCTCAATGACAACCATACAAGGTAGAAGTCTAAGACAGAGGGAAGTAATCCCCATTAGAGTTTAATACTGACACACGCCCTCTCAAAAGATGTAGGGGAAGAAAAAAGTTAGGTCTCTAGTAAGAGAGTGAGAAGTTATGAATTTGGAGAAAAAATTATGCAAATGTATCCACTAATTCATTAAAGGAGAGCGGTGTGCAGGTTCTGTAGTGAATCATTTGGTTGAATCCAAAGAGCCATTTAAAATGCCAATGCTGAGCCATATGACCTGTTAAGCTATCAGGAATTTAGACCTCTGGTTCCGGCGCCAATGTAGGAGGTGGTGTGCAAGCGGCGGTGTTCCAGTGCCCAGCAAACTATACCCCGGGATCCCGCAGCAGACTGCTTTTGTTCTGCAGGCTGCGGAGATTGGATGGAGCGCTTCATCTCCTCATCCCAGGCTTACTAACAGCAACAGCCTCGACGGACAGGGGGGAAGGCAACACTTCCAGCCAAAATGACCTCATTCAAGCCCAGGTAGGGAAATGAATTCCCCGCGGAGTTCAGTTGCCATAGATTACAAACTGCTGGCCCAGGAAGTCTCACACAGCTTGAAACCTAGCCTAGCCCAGCTTATAACAGAAGCTATATCTCAGCAGATGCAACCTTTTACAGATACTATTAATAAGCATGGGGAAAATATTTAAGAGCTACAGCAAAGAGTCAGTGATTTGGAGGATGGAGGATGACTTACCTACAGTTAGATCGGAACAAAAACAGCTAGGAGACCATTGTACAACGTTATAGGAGAAATTAACAGATTTGGAGAACAGATCCTGGCACAAAAATGTGCGGATAATTGGAGTACCGGAAATGTATAATGCTGCTGATGTACAAAAACTCTACTCCTACTCCTATACCAGTGGAAAGAGCTCATAGACTGGGGCCACTGCAACGCAATAAGCCCTTTCCAAGACCCATTATTGTAAATCCTCACTTTCATGACAAGGTCCAGTTGCTGGGAGCTTATTGGTCCCATGAACACTTCACAGTTGATGATAATAAAGTAATGCTTTTTTTCGGATTATGCGGCCGAAGCGACAAAGCAAAGCTTTTTTCACAAGTTTGCAAACAGCTGGTAACTAAGTGGATAAGATTTGCCCTCACGTACCTAAAATATTCACCGCTGATAAAGAAGCACATACTTTTAATGATCAACAACAGGCTATGGATTTTTTAGTTTCGCTGGAAGATGTTGACCATTCACCATCACACAGGGAACGTAGGTCACGTTCCACTCATTCTTCTCCTGCTGCCTCCTCATAATCTACCGCCATAAGTGTAACTGGCACAAGATTTTCTATTAATTATAAATAGCACAAGAAGTGAAAAAATACATTTTTTTTTGTCCATTAGAGCTGCCCACCTTTGCACACACCACATTTTCAAAGAATGTATTCTTTTTTGTTACTAGTTCTACATGTCTGGCAACAATTTTCTCTCAGCAGCGTACCCAGTTCAGGGTTGTTTTTTCTCATGTTTAAGTATTTCCTAACTGGTAAAAAAGAATGTCAAGCGCAGGTGAGTTTTGCTATTTTTGTTGTTATTTTTGTTTTCAATTATTTTTTGGTTTCGGTATACCCCGACTGTGCAATGTACTACTAAATTACTGGAAAGACTGTCCACTCTTCACCCAATACTGTTGTCCCCATTTGATGGCAACTATATTTTTTTGGGGCTACTCCACTGGAATGGCCTCAGACAACAAGACGAGTTGATTTACCTGTGGTTCTTTACCTTTTTTTCATTTATGCCTACTTAAATGAAAATTGTTACATGGTATATTAAAGGATTACACTCCTCTCATAAACATACTATGGTTCTTAGGCACCTAAAAAAATTACAAGCCGATATTGTGATCCTCTAAGAAACAAATCTACAGTCATCTTCATTCTATTTGTTGAGAAAAAGTTTGGTTGACGAGGTCTGGGGTGCTTCTGCTCACGGTAGGCGAGCGGGTGTAATGATTTTGCTACATAAAAGACTTCAATACACCATATCTAATAAGACTTGTGACCCTTTGGATGGCAGATGGGCTTCGTTAACTTTGCAATTTCTGGCTAATGCATTTACGCTTTTAGTGGTTTATGGTCCTAATCAGGACAATTGACTATTTTATAACAACCTTCTTTCAGTCATTCAAAATTTTCCCTTAGTTCCCATGTTGGTGGCAGAGGATTTTAATGCTACTGCCAACACCATGGAAGATAGACATCCATCTCCACCACGGCAGGGGTCTGTGTCAAATGACTCCGGGAGGCATCTGCACGCTCTGGACAGAGACTATACGCATGATTCTGCAGTACACTCCACTATGTCTCGTCTGGACACCATCTTGGTTTCAGCTGATCTGCTACTGAAGTTGGAAACGGCTACTATTCATCCCATCATTATTTCGGATCAGGCACCAGTCCTATTGTCTTTAACGGAGAGCTGTTTGCATTAGTTCGATTTCACCTGGCGCTTTCCAGCTTTTCTAGCCAAAGATGAGCAATTTCAACAACACCTGAAGCACTGGTGGCTAGATTTTGAGTATCACAATGCCGCCCACCAAAATACACCTCAGTTTTACTGGGATACAGCCAAGGCAGTTCTGAGGGGCAAAGTTATGGCCCATGTGTCCTCACAAAGAAAAAAACATTAGCGAAATATATGGAAACCAGTACCCAGGCCCGTCAGGCTTATCTAAAATTTCAAGAATCTCTATCAGCAAAAGACAGGGAAGACTTGCTTCAAACTTTTGACTTTTGACTGCATCAGTATGATACTACCATTCATGCTTATAAATCAGCAGAACTTTTTAGATTTGGCAACAAATCAGGCGGACTGCTTGCCAATCTAGCCAAAGGTTTTCGAACAGCTCTGAGAATTACAAGTGTTCGTGATGCTACAAGCTCTGTACAACACCTACCTCATGCTATCGCTGCTGTTTTTTCTTCTTATTACAAGAATCTTTATACATCGCAAGGAAGTGAAATTGCACTGGGGCAGGCATTTTTAGATCAGTTGAAATTACCCCTTCTGTCAGAAGAATTACTGCATCTTAATTCTGCTATTACATCTGAGGAAGTTACTTCTGTGATCAAGCGGCCAGCTAATTTCAAGGCTCCAGGACTGGATTGCTTACCGGATGAATTTTTTAAAATATTGGTGAACCAAGTTACCCCTACATTAACCACATTATATAATCATATCTATTCAAGGTCTACTTATCTGTCTTCAGGTTGCTAGGCCTATATTAAAGTTTTGCCTAAAAAGCGAAAAGATCTATTGAACCTTGGGTCCTACCGACCCATTTAAATGTTGACATTAAGCGGATGTCAAAAATTTTGGCTGGCGGTCTGACGTTGCTTTTGCCAAAACTAGTTAGCTTGGCCCAGGCAGGTTTTGTATGAGGTAGATCTACGGCCTTTAATGTTAGGAAAGTGCTATCTGTCCTGGAACATAATAGATTGGTTGGCTCCTCCTCCAAGTCAAACGCTTTATTGGTGCTCAACGCAGAGAAGGCTTTCAATAGTATTGAGTGGCATTGGCTTCATGTTGTGCTCCAGCAGTTTGGATTTATAGGGATATTTGCACAATTTATAGTTGCAAGGTACTCCACTCCCTCAGCCCAAGTACAGGTGGTGGGAGTGTTGTCTCTATTGTCTCTATAACTATTCAAAAAAAACAAGTCAAACTAGCCACGTTTGCGGACGATGTTATGCTGTTTCTAGGGAACCCAGAAAAAGATTTACCTAAATTACTGCGACATATACAGTTTTTTGGATCTTTTTCTGGCTTCTGCATAAATTATAATAAAAGTGAATTTTTATATCTACATCCAACGGTGCCTGTTGAACTATTGTCAGTTATACGCAATTTGGGTTTAAAATTAGTCAAGCATGCTTTTCTCTATTTGGGAGTCCAAGTCACCAGGCAATTTCCTGATATGTATAAATTGAATTATACTCCTAATATTACCAAGTTTTTGACAGAATTACAGAGCTGGAAATTTTTACCTTTATCTCTGATGGGGTGGTGTCACTTACTTAAAATGATTAGCTTTGCATGTTTATTATATCCCATGCAAACACTGCCCTTTTTGTTGAGACATTCTGACATTCAGAAATCGAACGCTGCCTTTACAGCTTTTCTGTGGCAGGGTAAGACCCCTCAGATTGCTAGATCCAAACTTGTTCAATCTAAAGAAAGTCTTGGTATCAGTTTCCCAGACATCCGCAAATACAACGCAGCATGTCTGCTTTGATATGTAAAGGATTGGTGGCAGGATCCATCTTTTTTTGCAGTGGTCAGGCTAGAATCCTTATTGGTGCGACCTTGGTCGTTGCTTAATGCCCCATATGCTAGCATACCATGCACTGTACGTACAAATTTGCTTCTGCGGGATACTTTGTTGGCATGACGAGAGAATAAAAAGCTGTGTCAATATTGGCAAAGCTTTACCACTATGACATCATTACATTCCTCACCCAGTTTTTCTCAGGGGTTGCAATATAATGCATATAAATTATGGGTAAGGTGAGGTATTACGAAGCTGAGTGATTTGTTAGATGACACAAACTGTCCAATATCTTTTGATGTCCTTTGGGCTAAGTTTGCTCCCCCCTCCAAACACTTTTTGTATTATTTACAGGTTAAGTTCATTTTTTTTCCACGGCAGGGCACTGCTTCTATACCGCCTCTACCTTCCTCTTTAGGTCGAATGCTGGGCCCACCCACATCTAGACATTAGACATTCATATATCTAACCATGATTTTTGGATGCCACTACAGGGGTAGAATCCAGGTTACATTTTGTGGCCAAACGGGCTGATTATTTACAATGTCCCCATTCTGATACATTAAAATTATTGGAGGCTAGTTAGTCCATTTTTAGGAAGTCTATTATTCGGGAGGTGTGGCGAGAACTGCAATTTAAAAACATTCATAGAGCATATTATGTGTTTAATCTGCAGTTTTGTTCTAGTGTGGTGGCTCAATAGATAGTAGCCTGCCCTAAGTGTGTTTTTCCACTTGCTCCCTTAGAACATCTGTTATGTGATTTCCCGGTGATAGGTGCTTTTTGGAAATCAGTTTTTCGATATATTACTCTATGTCACCTCATTTAGCACTTTTTTTTTATAGAGAACCCTCCCCAAGTAATACTTCTTGTTTATCTAAATTTGACCATCTTTGTTTGCTGGCAGCCAAAAAAAGCCATACTAAAGCAATGGATTGAACCTCATACCCTCACAATAACCCAATGTACTAATTACTTGCAAACCCTAATGTTGATTGACAAAACTGAAGCTACCAAACACTTAGACACTCACCCACAAAAGTGCTTTGGAACGTGGATGCAATATCTGCAGTGCTCACTGTCTTCATCTTAGCTACATGATAATATAGAAACTTTTCGCCACACGATCTGGTATGACAGGAGAGCTTTGGGAGCAGTTAATTAGAGCAATTTCTTATATAAGGGCGCATGGTTTCTCGAAGGGGGTTCATTTAATTTATTCTTTTAGGTTTTTGGGAAGGAGGAGAGAACAGTTCTACCGATTACATGGGTATACCCTAGTTTTGGGACTTGGTTTTGTCCCACGGTTATGTGGTTATTTTTCCAACTTTTCTATGTATAATTAGTCACTTTTTTAAAAATTAAAAAAATAAGGGGCAAAGGCCATGTCTGATGATGTACTCTATATCAGTTGTAGTTTATTTTTGTTCATTTTCTTTTGTATGCCGGATGCTCTTATGCTATTCACGCTATGTTTCTTGTGGCCTAATACATTCTGTTTTCCTTTTTTTGTTTTTTAAGTGATTGTACTGTATATCTGTATATGTACTGTCATGTTTTTTTTATTGTGTTTGTTGTATCTTGTCTTGCCTTCAATAAAAATAGATTCTTGGGCATGCGCAGAAAGAGCATCCAAGAGCCTCCCAGGATGCGTGACGTAGGTATCCCAAGAGGCTTTGCGCCCCCATTCATTCTCGAAAAAAAGGGTGTTGCACTTAAAAAACAGAATTTTTACCTTACATAAAAGGGTTGTCTACCCTTTTCAGTAAAGTGAAATTTCTTAGTTTGGGTACGCTTTAAGTACTGGACTTAACATAGAATCGGGATTTATTAATGTTAAATATCTAGTGATCATACTGAAGGTTATTAAGCTTAAGGTTAAGAGGGTATAGCTACAAAAAAGGCTGCGGGCCTCCTAATGATATATGGTTGATGCCCCGTTCTCTCAGAGCCCCCCTTTATGGAACCAAGAAAAACAGTTATTCTTACCATGCTAAACCAACTGAACTTTTGTGAAGGATGGCTTTCAGATAATAAATCCTTATTCTATTATAGACCTAGGGATTGCCTAATCCCATTTTCTTCTACTTTGGTCCCTCACCAGAGCTATAGGAACAACACCTAGTTTTTTTGCGATTCTGGTGCTTTTCCCTTCCTCAACCAGTATAAGCACTCCCATTCAGTTATGGTTAAGCCCATTTTGTCCTTCCTCAGTGCGACCAACACTGCCAACTCCTTTAGTTTTTGTGGGTGCTTGCCTTCACTCATTATTGGTAGGGGTGGTTATATAGAGATGCTACAATATGTGGGCTTTGGGCCCACAACCTTTTCTATTTTTTTTTATCTTTACTAGCCCTATGTGTTTCTATTTATTCTTACCCCTTTCTCTTCCCTATACCTTCCTACCCCTTCCCCAAAGCTTTACCTTTGATGGGGGTTTATGACTAATTTATCACTGGCTCATAAGCTTAGATTTCAGCTACCACCATCATAACTAACTCAGTTATAACCTTTAATGTGCATGGACTAAAATCAACAATGAAACGCTCCCTAGCATTCGGTTACTTCAGTGATCATAAAGTCAACATTATATGCCTTCAGGAGATTCGCTTTTCGCGTTCCTCTTGTCCCAGATATTTCTATCCCTCTTACCCAGAGGTGTACATGGCGAATACAGTAGGTAAAAAGGGAGAGGTGTAAAGCGCTGCATAATATGTCGGCACTAAATAAATACTGTGTAATAATAATAATAACATAAAAGGGTAGACCACCCTTTTATGTAAGGTAAAAATTACCTTCTTTTTTTGGGGGGGTTTAACACCCTTATTTTTAAAAATAGTGAAGCCTCCCCCTTCTGTCTATATCGCCACAGCGATACCCATGTCATGCATCCCAGGAGGCTTCTGGCTGCTCCTTCTGCTTATGCCTGATCTTAGGTGACTTAGGCAGAAGGCGGAAAAGGAGCAAGGAATATGGCTGCAACCTCCACAGGGATCGAGGGATCTGCGGAAGTAAAGGTGAATGTTTTATTTAGCGCTACCACCTTTTTTATCTGACTTAGTGAAAGTAGTAGAATCCCCTATTACTCAAGCAGATGTTCTTACTGTGATTAAATCCCTAAACTAAGTAAAAGGCCAGGACCTGACAGATTCACGGCCCTATAATATAAAAAAATTTGTGAGAGATTTCAATGAGTTGCAGCAAGGAGGTGAGCTAGGTGTGACAATGTTTGAAGCTACAATTAGCATGATTCCAAAACCAGAAGCAGACACTACACATTGGTCTAACTACCCTATTTTGGTTCCGTCCTGGCATTCAGATTGAATAAGGGTATAAGTTACCTGATAACCAGATATCAGGTAGGCTTCATGTCGCAGATACAAGCTGGGGAAAATACCTATCGAGTCTCGCACTTAATACATTTAACGAAGACCAGAGGCCTGCCCTGCCTTTTTAAGTTTAGACATCAAGAAGGCTTTTAATTTAGTGCTATGGCCTCATTTGTTTAGACTTTTTGAATGCATTGCATCAGTCAAAATGACATGGTTGCCAAAACTCCTGTCCCCAATGCGGGTCTTACCTATTCCAATCCCCTTGCACATACTGTGAATTTTACAAAGGTTGAGCATGAATTTCATATGGTGTGATAAAAGACCCAGGGTTCCTCTGTGTTTGCTATTCCAGCCAAAGCATAGGGGGACTCTGGTTGTACTGTATATTTCAAACAAAAAAATGTCAGCCCAAATAGGCCCAAATAAGCTCCTTCCCCCTGCCTTATGTCCACCACAGGGAAAAAGATATTGGCATATCCTTATATTCGTAAGACTGGGAGCAAATTTGGAATACTTTGGCCCACTGCAGTATAACTATATCAGTGGATAAACCCAATTACAAACTAATGTTGCGCTAGTACATGGTACCTCAGAGACTAAAACATTTTTCTCACAATACATCAGTTAACTGCTTTCAAGGTTGTCAGTCTGAAGGTACGCTCTTTCATACATGATGGCATTGCAGTAAAATAAGAAGATATTGGTTTGGGTATATCAAATGGCTTACAGTTATGGGCTTTTCATTACTTAAAAAAACTTTTTCCTTACTTAATCTCAAACTAATCAAATGTACCAAACTGCAGTTCTGTCTACTTGTTCACTCCAGCTAAAATCATCTCAGCCAAAGCTTGGTGGTCTTCCGCACCTGCCGTAACTCAATTCAAACAATTCAAACTTGGTTCATGATTTATGAAAAGATGAAGGAGATCCTGACAGACACTGTAGATAATTTCAGCTGACATGGTCCCCCTAGATTTACCACTATATGCCCTTAGATTTGGATTGCACCCTTCTCTCTTTTTGAATTAATATTCAAGAGCCCAGTGATGCTCCGTCAGTCCCCTTTCTCAAGGAAGAATAGATAACGTTCAGCTAATCTCCCGACTTAGTTGAGTTCCTTTATTCCTTTTATTAGTTTAGTTGACCTTCTGTGCACTCTCCCCAATTCCACAATGTCCTTTTGGGGAACTGGTGCCCAAAATTGAACGCCCAGATACTTTTCCATTTCTAACATCCCCAAATGTTTTCCCCCTAGACCAGGCATTGGCAAACTATGGCCTGCCGGCCGTATACAGCCCATTCGGCTTGTTTATCTGGCCTGTTTGGTGGTCCGCGGCTCTGGCCAGTGCCACACCGAGCGGGGTCAGGAGAACCATTGGCCATGTCCCCTTTTTTATCCCAGGCTTGTGGAAGTGGGCGAGCTGTATCCCTGGACACAACCCCCCCGCTCTCCCATCCCAGGAGCAGATCTGCGATGGGAGAGTGGGCAGGGTTATGTCTTGACACCTACTTACCTCCCGTGTTCAGTCCAAACAGAAAAAAAAGCCGTTATTTTTGAAATTGCCGTCATTTTTTGAATTGAAGGATTGAAACGCTTAAAGTAAGTTTATAAATGTAATTATCTCCCTTTTAGCTCTACATAATGAGTATTTGTTTGAGTAAATGATGAGATAAAAACAACATGGAATGCTCAGAATAATTTTAATTATTCTTTTATTTCATTATTGTGTGTTGCATTAGACCAGCCTATTAATTTGAATGCGCACCCAAAAAAGGTGCATTCAGCATTTTCGGCACTTGTAATGTTCTGGGAAGATTCATTCTGTATGCCACCCAAATGCACAAATTTGGTCTGAATAGCACCCATAACACTTGTGATACCGTGCAGCACAATGCAAGCTAATGCACTGCTGCTCACTTCAATACTCCATGCATAAGCTTGCATTGTGCTGCAGGGTACCACAAGTGGATTGGGTGCAATTCGGAACAAATAGGCCTTCACTGTAAAATAAATTTCCATGCAAAAAAATTTTTGCGTGAAAATTTGGACAGAATTGGAATGCTAGGGGTGTTAATCATATTGAACAATAAAAGACAGAAAGCTCACTACAGTTCAATAAACACACAGTAAGGTGTGTCCCCACACACAGTAAGGGCGGAAGTGCTTCCTCCACTCTTACTGCATATTCACGATCACCCCATTTCTCATATAGGGAGGGGACGCCGGCCAGTGCAGACCTCTTAAGGCTGACTGCCGGCGTCACGTTCCTTATTCCACGCATACCACAAACAATTTGTTTCAGTAAGCACTTTTTTCTCCACTATATTTACTCCAACTTCATATCATCCATTCAGACAACTAATGATCCTAATTTAGACCCCTGTTTCTTACATTAGATCAGTACCAACAACGATATCCCCAGTAAGTATAACCCCCCCCCCCCCACTTTCTTTTTCCAACACCTATTCAGCGTTTTACGTCCTGCTTCTCCTATCCCCAGCCGGTGACTCGGGGTGCTGAATTTTCTGGGGATTTTCCCCACACTGTCTTCTCTGTACTCAAGATTTTTATAACTCACAGTTTCTCCAATCTGAGCAATTAACAATATATTTTATTTTTATTCAACATTAGTATATATTTACCTCCTTTCACACCTCACAGAACATACTTTATCTTTTCTTCTTCCCACCCTGTTCACTTTGTAACCCCCTCCATATCTCCCCTCTGGGGAGATAGGGAAAACCACCCACGTCACCCAGTTCCAAATGTGGCTGGAGGGTGCAATGACTCCTGCCCTGTACCTCCCACAGGTGCGGGACTTTCACATCCATGAGGGACGCAGAGTCCGATTGCTCGGCTTCATTAGGAGCCGGGTGGCTGTACAGGCAGGATAAACATTCTAGAATAGTCCATAGGATGGTTAAGACTTTGGCCCCCTGATAAGTTTATGAATCCAGGCATATACAGGCTACATTGATACTGAGGTAAGGTTCTATGCAAAAGATATTTATTTTATAAATTAGGTACTATTGTATTGGGGAACTGTTTGGAACAACACCATTCACTCATGTATCAATGGTAATATAGATCATATATTTTCCATACTGTTTCTAGCAAAACAATTAACTCTTAAGACTTTACACTTTATCACTATGCCAAGATTATCACCACTATGATTTTTATTAGTGTGGATAATTACATTATTGAAAGCTTTACCCAATCAAAACAAATGATTGCGTCCTGCTATACTGCTACCACTCTCTCCTGTTGAATGACCTGAGCAAAATTTGGAAAAGATATCTGCAGATGATTTTGTTTGATGTGAATTGCAATCCATTAATGAGTGACACATTTTTTACTTCTATATTTTTAAAATTGGTGTGAAAAGATTTAATGTTACTATATACTGAATCAAATATCATATAATCAAATATCATATGAATCAAATATCATAGGTCTCCATATTTTTCATGAAGAAGAGGACTTATCCGCAAAACACGTCGAGAATGTCATATGTGAGACCACCAAAATGTCCTATATTTTATTGAAACATATTGTTTACTCCACTTGTTCACTGTTTTAGCATGTATTGTTTTAACATATATTTTAATAGATAAAAAATAAAAGTTGCGTTTTTCATATTTTCAGTCATCAGGTTGTTAGGAAGTAACATCCCAAGGACGAGGAGACTGTAGGATGTATTATCCACAAGAATAAAACCCACCTAATCTTTGGAAATAATTGTGAGAAAGACATGATGTATACACGTTAGGAGATTTTTTGGCAATAAACATGTGGCCAAGATTCGGTGAAGAGTTTCAAAACTGCAATCTGCATTAGAAAGAGCTTTTGGTTAATAACTTGCTGGGTCACAAGGATTTTTACTGGGTATCAAGATGATAAAATAGTTTGTGGGATTGCAGCTTCGTCTAGAAAGCTATTAAAAAGAAGGGTCAGATAAGGGGTCAGAACGAAACTAAAGGTCTTCTAATAATCATATGTTAGAATCGTATGTTAGCAAGTCTGGGCCGGAGGCATTATTAGAAGGCAGTAACTTAGTAGCCACAAGCACCACTTGTGATAGGCCATGAGAGGACTATTGAGAGAGTCTATTGGAGGAGCTTTAAGGGTTGGCAGGTGTCTACAAGCTTTCTGGAGATCATGTACCTTAGAATGAAGATAGAGTAGTCTCCAAAGATCACTCAATCCAATCAGGATCATATCTCATAGTTCCTGGATGTTTCGTGTTGCTCCTGGGGTGGCTGCTGTCTCTCTGTCCAGGCCTTACGAGCCAACAGGGTGGCTGCTTTATTGCCCTTGTCGTAATACCTCTGACAGGTATAAAGCAGAGGTTTTTACACTTTGTCAAATTATACATTTAATATAGAAATAAATAAAAGACATGTTCTTTAAGCTTCTGGTGACATAATCTCCCCCATATATTTTTTCAACGAAAACAGGGGTGTGGTGTGACCAAGTATTGGCCCTATTTGAGAACCAGTATTAATTTGAAGCCTTGGAGTTCAACCACTTAACATTCAATGATAGGCATCCAGTCTTATTTCAAACCGGAAAACAGAGAAACATCGAAGAATAGGATTCTAATTTTAATGTAATGTACCTGTAATGTAACTGAGAAGATATTTCTTGTGTCTTCCCCCAATCCTCCCAATATATATTAAATAAATAAATCAAACTAACAGAACAAAGACAAGGGAAATAGGGTAAGAAGTATACCATAGAAATAACAAGGGTGTGTAGGTATTAAACAAACCCCATTGCTAAAGTTAACCAACATAAACTGTGGGGACTTCTGATTTGCATGGAAGCCCCAAACGAGAAACAAAGGACACAAAAGAGGTCTTGCCAGGGGTCATCTCCAAAGGCATGTTTACGCGCTTCTGTCCGGCCCACACCTCAGCTGCATATGGTGCAAATGAGCTTGAAATAGGAAGTAAAAAAAAAAACCAACCCTGATTACGTGCCTTGCAGGACAGCAAGCTGTAAATATTTGTCTACACTTTCAGTCATGGTCGACAGACACCTGGCCCCTGCAAGATTTTCACACGGATGTTACTGAGCAATATCAGTACAGGAATCTGTTGCATTTGTTGACCATTACTATACCACTGGTATGGTACTATTACCATAACAATTTCCCTGCACTAGTAAGCATCGGGGTAAAATTTAACTAAAGTGGTATCCTAAAAGGTAAATGTAAGTGTCCCCTTGCAAAGGATATTTCACTTGGTTTAGTAAATGTTGTAGAAATAAACAACTTTGCAAATAATAGACAATCAAATACAGGGACTACTAAAAAGAAAAAAAAAACATTATACCTAATTTAGGAAGCTACTATATGTACAGTAAAATATACCTTGCATGGTGATAATTTACTATTTGAACCGTCTATATTCCTTTGGTCAATCAACCATGTCAAAAGACATATGCATACTACTGGTATATTAAGCATTCCAATAGGTGCACTATCCACACAGAAACACATACACCAAAATACTGTATATAGATAATATACCATAAAGGTATTTAAATATCATAAGGGCAAGTTATATACACAACAAGCATTGCCTTGGGATATACAACAATGTAACTGCAGTGTATAAAGATGGGTCTGTTAAGCATTTGTTAAATTTATATAGGTAGAACACTTCAACCCTAACATTACAAATACTGAAAGAATGGGGAAAGCTTAAATACAGTGGCTTTTTCAGTTGCGTGTTCATGTACTGCTAACTTTGTAGTCAGAATTCAGCACTTAACTCCAATGTTTGCAGTTACCAGTGAGTGACTCACAACAGACTAGACGTAAAACCCTTTCTTTTTCAGTATCAAGTGTCTACAAACTTTGGGTGGCACTTAATCTGCAATGTTTGCACTTGTTCATATTGTATTGTGTAACTACGAAAGAGGGTGACTTCTTTGCATGAAAAACATGCAAACAGTTCACTTGGTTTATTGGTACCATGACCTTTTGTCATGTATGTAAAGTTATTGGACTGAGAGTAAATTTTTCCTACAAAACTGTACTTTTTTAATACAGCCATAAAATATAAAACCTAAGCAAATGTCCAGCATAGTATATTTATTGTCATTTCATCCTCCCTGATTATTTCCTGGTTAGTTATGTTTAAAGAATCACAGCCAGTTTTACCAGAGGGGATCATGGTGCTGTATAATGTTGTCCAGACAGTAACTAAATTTTAAAATCTAATCTAAGAAAATGTCATTCTAAGTTCATAGATATTAGTGGTTTCATGTTTTAATATTAAGCAATTTGATATAGCACAAAGAAAGTAAAAATTCTCCACACATTACTGTCATTAACCACCCGACCGGTAAACCCGACCTTGGTTTTTTGCAAAATCGATAAACCCGAACTTTTCTCACTATTTTAATCCCCTCACTTACCTGGTCCCCGGTGCGATGATCCTTTCTGTTCCAGCGTCGATCAGTAAAAAAAAATACTCACCTTCTCCCCGCAGCTCCTCCGGACACGTCTTCT
>NC_092858.1:114728425-114752761 GCF_032062135.1 Pyxicephalus adspersus
TATATATATATAGGCATTCATGAACTTATATGTATCCATAAACAATACAGTGTGAACCAACTTTATCCAGTACAATATAACAATTATTTTTTGTTGTTTTTTTTTTGTTTTCTTGTTGTATTTTTTTATGGCGCCTAGACATTCATAGACATTTAACTTCTGGAGCAAGCTGTGCTTTGATATGCAAAAAGAAACAACTGCATAGTTTATCTTGGTCATTAAAGAGTTATAGGATGTTGCAGAAGAGCTCACCCCCCTAAGATCCCCCACAACTCAGCTGTGTTTAGCAAAAGATTTCTTCTGCAAGTCATGCAAACCACCCCCTTCCCCCCATCCAGCCTCCATCCTGCACAGGAGGGGGCCCCGTTCATATCTAGGAGTCGTCCATATGTCCTTAACTCGGGGACTACCTCTAATGTTCTTGGATATACACAGGACCTGTGGTGTGAGTGGTCTCCAACTCCAAAAAAGCTTATTGGACAACGTTTTATTAAGCACCACCTGACCGTGGGACCCATGTTCCATAACTAAACTCCAAGCAGAGATCACTATGAAAAGGAAAATTTGGGGAGATAGAAACATTTTCCCTTTCCCTGACCACTAAATAATGGGAATAGCTGGCAACAATAAAATATTCAACAGAGCAACCGAACTGCACCACTATCAGTGTTTTTCTGTCCTTTTTCTTTTATCGCTCAGATTTCCTTAGTGATTCCATGGATGTGTGTATGTGGATGGGACCAGTCTCCATCTTCATACCTCAGCAGAACAATTCCCTAATTAAGATGGAACACCAAGGTGACTTGGTACAGGTAAGATACAAAAGGAAACACTAGCTTCAAAATCAACAGAATTGAATAGAAAGTACTAACGGGGTCATTGAAACCTAAGGCCCTTAGTTCTTACACCTTTTTAGCTGAAGTTAACACAACTTTAAATGCAGTTAGGGTCCACAGGTTAGACACTAATCTCCAGAGAACTAGGGAGATTTATGGAACGGCCTCACCAATGGTAGGTCCCACTTGGGAAAAACTGATTTCCTAGGCAGTCCGAGCCTGCAGACTACCTTCAGAAACAGTCTGCTCAAGCTATACTTTGCCTATTGTACTTTAGTGAACGTGGACAATGCAGATACTGGAGACTCGTCCTCCAAGCCAGACTTTTGTCAAGGCCCTTTTGAAGAGCATTAAGGACATCCAGGACCTAAAATGAAATCACCAGAAAACACAAATGCTTTGTGAAGACTTGAAAATTCTCCTATGTAAACCCTTTCTGTAGCAAATTTTCTGGCTAAAAAGAGGATTACTTCCTCTGAACAACCTAGCTCTATCAGCCATCTCCCCTCAATATCTGCCCTGTGAGCTAGCCTGTGGGTCAACCTTGCCACATCTGGAATATGCAGTCCAGTTTTGGGCACCAGTTCACAAAAAGGATATTGTGGAATTGGAGAGAGTTCAGAGAAAGGAAACTAAACTAATAAAAGCAATGAATGAATTTAGCTATGAGGAAATAATAGTAAAACTGAATATATTCTCCCTTGAGAAGAGGCGTTTAAGGGGGGTATGATCACCTTGTATAAATATATAAACGGTCCATATAGAAAACTCTCTTCCTGAATTTTCACTTTAAGGTTATTGCAAAGGAGAAGAGGGCACTCTTTGCGTCTGGAGAAAAAGAAGTTTAAGCTCCGGATAAGGAAGGGATTCTTCCCTGTAAGGTCTGTGAAAATGTGGAATCGGCTCCCTCAGCAAGTATTTTTTATATCATTAGAGTAGTGTGTGGTGGATATCTATATATTTTGATTGTGCCTAACTTTGGTTTATATAAGTAAATAAATAAAAGACAGAGAAAAGGTTTTCGGCACAAATATAGAAAATATAATTTGTAGTACAAGTTTACATACAAAATTATGAAATAGAATTATAACCTTTTTCAAGTCATAATATTCTCCTATGATCTATACAGGATTTGATCAATTTTAAGACAAAGTTACAAAAAACAATTACAACCTTTTCTCTGTATGTCACAATACTTTCTTGCAATACATACAAAGTTTTGTTCAGGCCTGCTGTGGCACTACACAGATTTCAGCTGATACAAACAAATATACATCACCATAAAATGGTTAAGTAGGTATGAACCCATTCATATCAACCCTAGTACCCTACGCGTTTCGCCATAGTGGGCTTCCTCAGGGGTAGTTATAGGTCAATAAAAAGTTCTCTATGTATACATACCGGGTTCATGTGATCTAAATTTACAAACATAAATGTAAGGGTTCAATACACTGCAATGTTAAACATTACAAAAATCATATATTTCATCCAATTTCGTTCAAATAGTAGAACACCCCCACATTTTGTGCACTTCCAAAGATACACAAGAACACATTAGGCCCACCTGGTAGACCTATAATTTCTGGTATAGACTGCCTTACTAGTAATGCTAGTCACCCTGTGGATTGTACACCGAGAGCACAGGTTTACGGCCTTCCTTCTTTTTGTGAAATAGGATCTGAATGTTTAATGTATATGCACTGGGCTTGCACTGAGTTGTCAATGCACATGTGCTGGAATTGGAGGAACAAAGGTATATACTCCTAAAAACTGTTCACTGAGGGGTTACTAGGCATGTACTTCAAACTGTGTGATAGTTTACTTTGCATAAACTAGGGACCGTAAATAGGGGTTATTATAACTGCTCTAGAGACTGGACACAGAGATCTTAAGAGGTATGGCACATGCTCCCAGGAGTGGATTAAAAGTAATTAAAAAAAACATTATCTGCACACTAGGAGTGGAAAGTCAATGCATATGCTCTGGGGATTGGATACTACAATGTTAGGTCACATACAATAGGGATTAGCCATTGAAGGGTATAGCAAATGCACATGTGGGTTATAGCACATGGTTTGGATGAAGAGGAGTTATTGTAGAAGCTCTAGGGTAAGGCTGCAGGAATGTTAATTCCCATTTGCAAACTGAATGCAGAGGATTAGCTCATATGTTCTGGCAGTTTGGAGCAAAAAGGTTAATTCATGTGCACTGTGGACTGGGCAATAAGGGGTTAGAGGTGTTTCATTTTTTTAGGGAGTTGAAGCCAGTTATTTTGTTAGGAGAATAAATACAATTTTCAAAATTGTGGGGATTTTTCAGGTGCCTTGCCAAAATAAATAAAAAAGTTGAAACAACTTATATAATTATTTGTGTTACCTAAAAAAGGTATATTTCAATCTTTCGTCCTTGACACATTTCACCCGTAGGCTTCTTCAGAAGTACATAGTCTATCATCTGTGTAAAATTCTACATATAATTTTTAAAGTAGGAAAATAGACAAGACAAGAAAACACAAAAACAAAAATATTTATTAGAATAGTATTAAATGAGTTGATTTTTGAAAACAAGTGAGTGCAAATCAAATTTCGGAGGGTTGGGTAAAGTCATGTACAAAAAGGATTTAATACTATTCTAAAAAATATTTGTGTTTTTGTGTTTTGTTGTCTTATAGTAAAATAGACAGGACAACAAAACACAAAATCAAAAATAACAACTTAAAAAAATAAAACTGCAAATACTGCAAATGGTAAAATTTAAACTACATCCAATATTACATAATTTTATTAAAAAAAAGTGAAGTTAAACCACTTATATATGGTGCATTTGTAAATAAGATAAGAATATGAATAAGCATTCTTCCAAATACAACACAATTTAGAGTTTATACTCAAGCATTATGCCAAGCAGTAATAGCTTTCATAAATCTCTGAGGTTAGACTATTATGTTACTAGAATGATCTGATTATCAAATGATAGATTATTCCCCATTTTTTAATCTACAAGAAATTGTTTCACTTACCTTATTATTTATACCAAGGCATACTATTATCTCCCATCTATGCATAAAATAGTCACTAGCTTATTCCTAATAAAGAATTAAATAATAATAAATAGACATAAGTGAATCATTCAAAATCCATTTAGAGACAGTCAGAGTGGATCAAACTCCCAATTCATCTCACCAGGGCCAGTTATGTCTTCTGCTTCAGCAATCTATCCTTTAGTGTTTTTTTCTTCTCCTAGTCTACTTGGTTTATTCTGAAACCTGTCTTTTTTTTCACATTTTTAAATATTGAGATTTGCCCCAAACCATGTTGACACGTGAAGAGGAGGCTTGGAACCAAACTTGATACACTGTATCAAGTGAATGCATACTTAATCTGGAGATTATAATAATATAAGCACCTACTGAGTTTTAGATAATTGATACTACCTTCTGCAACTTGGAACTACATGGAATCCAGTACTTGATTATATAGTTGCAAAGTTGCCTAAGCCTATGTTCAGATATGTGTTAGCAAACACAGCATTTACTGCATCCAACTGCCTACTTTGCAGAGCCAGGCTTCTGATGACATGACTCCCCAAATCATCACTGACTGTGGCACATGTGTACTTTACTTATGATACCCTGTTTCCCCGATTATAACAAAACAACTTGATTAGATTACTTTTGTAAAAGATCTCCATCTTTTTGCAAGGAAAATATTCTTTCAAACACTTTTTGATAAACCAAAATATGTGAAAAAATCTACAAGATTCCTGAACTTCAATATTAATCATTTCAGCATTTGTGAACAATGTACAATGATCAAAAGATATCGTGAATCCCAATTTACAGCCTTCAAAGTATGGCAATTTACCTAAACAATTACAATCTGCCCTTATCTCTCTGCAACATAATACCTCTATTTTCATTAAACCAGCTAAAAAGGGGGGAAACATAGTAGTGCTTAATGTGTCCCACTATAAAAGGATGTGTTTGAAAATCTTGGAAAACCCCCAATGGTGCTGCTGTGTTTTCTAAAAACCTTTATTTGTCAATATTTTTCGGAATATAATGAAATGATTTTGTCAGCATTTTTAATAGGCCCTACCTATCAGTTTTTGCACACTCCATTCCCAACTCCCCCCCCCCCACATTTTGTGCACTTCCAAAGATACACAAGAACACATTAGGCCCACCTGGTAGACCTATAATTTCTGGTATAGACTGCCTTACTAGTAATTCAATACCCAATAACTCAGGTGTAGTGGCTTTGGCTAAGAAAGTCTTTCTTTCTTTCTATCTTTCTTGCTTCCTTTCTTTCTTTCTTTCTTTCTTTCTTTCAATTGTTCCCTTATAAAGCCCAGTGGTTATCCGTATATGGGGAGCAGCCAGAAAATGTAGTGGATGAAGCTGGGTTTTCAGGGAAAGACAGTTTGAGCCACACAAGTGCTCTCATGTTGTTGTAGTTACAAAGTGACTATTACATTTGTTGCACAAAAAGACGGATTATTAGGTGGCCAGACCCTTGGAATTATGCTACAAGGCCTAAATGCTAAAACTCAATGCAGCACAGAACAGGAGTGACAATATGTGTAGATATGAAGAAGTACATTTAGGCTTATGTAAATCCTCTCCCCCCAGCAGCAGGAATCCATCTGCTATTGGTTACAGCTTCAACACCCACGGTATGTAGGATGAAAGCCGCAGTAGCACCTCACTGATAGGTAATAGGGTCTAACAGAGAGATTCTACTTTTTTCAGGAAACAGCAACCGGGCCTGTCCACAGTTAACAATCATAGTCAGCATCTGACCAAGATGGTCAATGAATAAGTCAGCTCCATCTAGAAAATCTTCTGCCCCAAAGCTGAAGACCCACCTCACTGTTGTGTGCGAAGGATTGAAATGTGGTCAGGAATATTTTTTACAAAACCTATATTCTGTCACTCTTCTGAATTCCAAAAAGATTGCATTACAACTTTGTATGTATTGCACAGGGCGCTATAACTGTGACGTCTTCTAAAAGGAACTTTTTGTTACTATCCTTAATCCACCAAATATTGAATTACAGTTTGTGTATTCCTAATAAGTAAGAAAACGTGTATAATAGCACATAGAGGAGTTTTAGCAATAGAGGAGTTTTATCTAGTTGAGGAGTGATAAAAAGAATTGTCTGCCATGTAGCAGGCTCACAGTTTAACAATAGAGATTGTCCATTCTGGATTTGAATATCTTGCACATAGGAAAATCATACAATGACGAGTGAAATGCCTATGTCCATTTTCTTCAGAGAACTGACATCAGTACAGGTCCTTATAAAGACAGTGCATAGCTAGACAAAGCACCACTTTCTGTTAGAAGGGGAAAGAGCTTGGGGCCAGCTAATAGGGACAGATAAGATAGAAAAATACCTAGCTAGTGGGAGCAAGGTTGGAGCAATTAGGGACAGATAGTAGTTTAAAAAAACACAACAATAATCCTTCTAGTGCTTGCCACTCTCTGCTACTGAGATTGTTTTCTCATATATTAACTGTTACCTGTGTAAAATCACAGTAACTACAGTTACACACAGGTTATTTATTCTCATTATTGCTGATAAAAAAAACTTTACCAGTTTTTTTCATAATTGGACTGTTAGGCAAGAAAAATCACATGAATTATTATTAGTTATAGGATGCATTTTTCCCATTGTTGCTAATAAAATTTGCACAATTTTTCCTATATTGTTGTTCATTGTTAGTGATATAACAGCAATTAACACTGATAAGCAGGCATTTTTTTAACATTGTTAAGTGTAAACACAAAATTAATGCAAATTGTGCTAGTTTGAAAATACCATTGAAATAAGACTGGCAATAGACAAAGGACTCACATGAGACCGACCTCTAGCAGATTCATAACCTAAACTAAAACCCGGGTCTGGCTTCATTTGAAACACTCATAATTACTCTTTCTGAGGGAACAGGTTCTCAATCGCCCCTTTTGTTTTCAGACAGGATTCATTTCTCTCAGGAAATCATGTACCGTATTTTTCGCCGTATAAGACGCTCCGGAATATAAGACGCACCCAATTTTAAAGGAGGAAAATCTAGAAAAAAAAAAGATTCTGGCATATGAGTGATCAGAAGGGGAATACCGGTATGAATGGCACATGAGTGATCAGAAGGGGAATAATCTTTCAGAATCTTTTTTTTTCTAGATTTTCCTCCTTTAAAATTGGGTGCGTCTTATATTCCGGAGAGTCTTATACGGCAAAAAATACGGTAAATTCAATAATATTAATTCCTCCGGTATGTTCTAAGGAGGTCGTCAGCAAAGGAGTAAACACGCAACAATTGTGTATAAAAATGTACAGTGTCATGGGTGCAGAAAGAGAGTTACATGACACAAATATAAATACAATCCAAACAAATATTATTATAGACAAGGCCTCAAAACAATTGTTACCCTCCTTTGGCCAGCATCACTGTCTGCCCTCTGCCTGGGTCACACCTCTTGTCTCCTGCTTGGGCTTTCCCACCTCCGTTACCTACATCTTTTTATAGGAACTTCCAGAGGCTGTGTAATTCATTTTGTCCTTAAAGTGTAACTGTAGTTATAAGTCTTTCTTACATATATTTTCAATGATTTAGTCAGCAAAAGGGCCCAGACTCACATGTTCTCACAATCTGGATAACAAATTGTAAGAATTCCATATGCAGGGTCTAATCTTTTTAGGCAATATAAGCAACCTCAGATGTTACTAAATGCATTCATGCTATCATGCGATTTAGGCGATAACCCCTTCAGAATACCTTATCAACATACATTTTCTGATGACCGAAACAATATCTTGGGGACCTCGGCTGTAGTGCTCCCTCTGTTGGTAGGTATCAGTACCTGCCTGTCTCATGATCTGCCCAGGCACCTGATCTTCCCTTTATAAGGAATATACAGGCAATAGTAAATTGCCTGAACAAAGAGATTCCAGTCTCTGCTTTCCAGGCCACTGTGTGTGCCCCAAGTTACTGGTCCTATCCATCCCAATTATCCTTGGCTATGACATGGCACACAAGTGTTTATGTAGCCTCTATAGTCTGTTAGTGATATGTTACCCACTGATCCCAGTGAGAAACATAAAAACATTGGTGATCTGTGCACTCCTGTGGTTTGAAGCCTTCCTGTTACCTTTAGCCATCCAGCATGTAGCTATCCCTTCCTTGATTCTTCCCACTAGGTCTGAGTGCTGGGAGGTATAGGGATTGACCAAACTCACCTGCACCTCTACTCTTTAAATACTTCACCTGGTTTGTCATTTTTTTATGTATGACCTCAGTTCGTTTTTGACTTTCTCTTGCCTAACAAATTAAACTATATAAGATATAGCTTTTGCTATCACTTTTGGCCTCTTTACCAAGCAGGCTTAGTGGTCGCTTGCCAATCCATGCAACTACAGAGCCCATTCTTTGCACCTAAAGCTGTGTACACACTTCCAATAATTATCGTTGGCAATGAACGAACGATTGGCCGAAAATCGTTCACAAAAAAGGTGACCAACGACTGACCAATGACGCTGACAAATAAGGATTGTGGTTGGAAATGAATGACTGTCACGGCGGATCTGATTGGACAACGATCGTTCACTATCTATCGTGTGTACGGTCTTTTAGTGATCGTGCATTTTTCTGCAATACACTTTCTCCTTTACATGTCACTCCCTGCATTGTTCAAACAATTGTATCTAGCGTGTGTACACTATTGGTGGATTATTTATGAACAATCCTATTGTTACAGCATGTACAGAATTGTGCACAATACAATAGTTCAAAAATAATCGTGCATACTCGTTGATCGGTCATAATCATTCATTTTCTAATGATAATTATTGGAAGTGTGTACCTAGCTTAAGTCCTTGGGGCAACTGAGTGGTAAGATGGTACAACTAGCTTTGAGAAACTGAGTGGGGCTTATCTATAAGTAAAGACTACAGACATATATTGTGGAATCTTCTCTGGATAAGTACTGGCAATTGACCCAAGGCCTTACACACTATTTAGGTTCTAGAGTATTGTTATGTACACAACTAAGTGAAGGTAAACTAAAAAAATAAGAAAGTTTACAAAATCAGTGTAATGTACTGAATAAGCGTGTAGGGCCTGGCTTGGCTCCAGTGCTCACCAGACGCCAGCCAGCCAATCTAATGCTGCACTCCTCATCTATAGGAAGCCTCCTCTCAGCCTCAGAGGACTAGTTGCGCTGTTCCAGAACACAGTTGCCCCCAGGACTTCTGTGCTCAAAGAATAGAGTTTGGGAAAGGACTGGCAGGGAAGTGTGAGCCCACAGATAATGCAGTACATGATATTCCAGCAGAGGCAAGTCCAGAATACAGTCAGAGGTCATACACAGATAATCAGACCACCAAAGAAGGTATCGAAGAGTAAAGACAAAGCAGAGTTGGGATCACAGGCAAAGGTCAGTCCAAGCAGCATACAATCACAGGGTCAGGAAACAGAGTCAGAAACAATCCAACAGGGTTTCAACGATCATTTTATTGAACCAAGGCAAAAAGTACATGAGTGATAAAATTCAGGCCTAAATATACTTTTGTTTCGAGAATAAAACAATTTCTTCCAGTGAATAAAATCTTATATTAAGATAAAGTCTACAAAAATATTTTACTATATATGGCTTAAAGTAACATAATACATTAGCAGATAAAACCTTATATTAAGATAGAATCTACAGTATCATTGTCTGCCATATATTAAGTCACCATGCTCTGTTTGCTTCTGCAGGGCCTAAATTTTTCTTGTCTCTCATTGCAATTTTTATACGTTCAATAGGATCAATAATATCACACTTAGGTAATTAAATGTTTCAAACTTTCCAGATAGCAACTTTTATACAATTATTAATAATCCAACAAACAATTTGTTGGCGCAGGGTGGGACATTTAAAAAGGCCATAAAATACATACTCATAATTAAAATTGTTAAGGCCACAGACCCCAAAGTAAGCCTGCCCTTTTCCAGATCTCGTGCAAACGAGCAGTTCCAGAATAAGTGTAATACCATCTCAACATTGGTGGAAGTATCTAGTGAGCACTTGGCTCTAGTCACCAGACCTCTACAGTGCTGGAACTCCCTTGTGGGGAGGCACTGGTGGACCAAGGCCCAGGCAAGGTCTTTATGCACATTTTTCAGATTTATTCTAAACATGTTTCATCAGACCAACTTCGACCTTGCCTACGAGAAATTTTAATATCTGGGGTCTGAGATATATCCCATGACCCCACTGTAAAACAGTCATATTTTAAAATATTACGTTTAAAACCAGAGGATCCACAAATGAGGTTAGTGTGTAAAAGCACCCTCTGTATATTATTTGGTGCAGTACATAAAATAGTGACATCATCCATATAGCCTAACACCTTTACCTGGTTCCCACCCCTACCAGGTATGGGAACACCTCACAGTAATTTATCTTTGTGGAGTAAAATCAACAGGGGTTCCATGGCGCAGATAAAAAGGAAGAGGGACAAAGGGCAACCCTGTTTCACCCCAGACTTTATAATCACCTCTTTTGTTAAAAAAAAAATGTTTACTGAAATCTTGCTAAAATCGGACTAATAAAACAGATTAATTCTACCTAAAATAGCACTTGGAATAAATGTTTTTTTTTAAAAGCTTAAAAAGGTACTCATGAGGGGCACAATCCAAAACTTTTTCAAAATCCAGGGAAAAAATAGCCAGACTCTAGCATACCAAATTACATCACGTAAAATATTAAGGGATTCAGTAAATATTCTGCCAGGTACCCCACAAACCTAATTGGCATGGATCAACCTCGTGATTACCTGTTTTAACCTCTTTGAAGGTAACTTAGCCATAAGCTTACAATCCACATTTAAATAAGTGATAGGTTTATAGTTTTGTAATAATCCTTAAAACCTTTCTTAAAAATCAGTGATATAAAACCCTTTCTCCAGGAAAGGGGAAGCTTATTAACCATAAAAACTTCCTGATATAAAAGAAACAGATCCACTTTTTCAATTAGCAACCCGTCCTCGCCAGGTGCCTTCCCGCTAGTGAAACTTTTAAAAGTAAATAAAAGTTCATCAGAGGTAATATTGCCGGATAAAAGTTCTTGGTCTTCCCCATTTTAGAGGACTCGGTACTAGAATCCCTCAATCAACATATCGCAAAGGAGGAAGTCTTGGCTACTATATCTAGCTTACCATTACATAAAGCCCCGGAGCCCAGATGGCTTCTCCTACAATTATTATAAAACTTTTACACCCACAATAATCGCCTATATGACCGACCAATTTAACAGCTTCCTAGCAGGATTACCAGTTCCCAACTTTGTATTTCCCAAGCCACAAAACCCTGCCAGCTATCGCCCAATAGCCTTCCTTAATACAGATTTTAAAAATGTTTCCACAATCTTAGTCACAGTTCAGGTCGGGGGACATACTTGCCATTGATAATAGCCAAAGATCAAATGGGGTTTATTGCAAGCAGGCAACAATACATCAACATCATAGATGCACTCAATAAACTAGAAGCAGGTGAAGTGATCCTATGCTTGGAAGCGGAAAAAGCTTTTTACTGCCTGAGCTGGCCCATCATGATGCAGACGTTGCAATGGATTGGGATCTAGGGTTTTGTTTTAACCGCCATAACAGCTTTATACTCCAGCCCCACAGTGGAGGTCTAACTCCCGCACTATAATTCTCCACAGTTCACCATTTGGAATGGAACCAGGCAAGGGTGTTCACTTTCCCTGCTTCTTTTTACCTTATGCATAGAACCCCTTGCGTCTACAATACAAAATCATCCTGACATCACTGGAGTAGTCATTAAAACTAAAAAGTTCTAATAGCACTCTACACAGATAATATGCTGATTACCCTTACCAATCCTCTTATAATGTTACCCAATATACATAAGATACTGGACAAGTATGGCACCCTCTCTGGTTACAAAATTACCTCAACTAAAACAGAGGCTCTTCCTATCAATTTACCGACCGCATCGCACCAGATCTCCTTTTTTGGATGCATAGCTCTGATTAAGATGTCTTTTCTAACCAAAGCTTTTATACCTCATCTCTACCTTTCTGGTACCCATACCATTGAAGACGCTTAAACGACTGCAGGCTTCCATAATAAATTATATCTGGGGCTACAAAAGACATCAGCTTCCAAAGAGTGTTTTTTGCTCCCTTCGTAGTGAAGGAGATCTAGGGGCCCCAGATATACTCAAATATTACATGCCACACGTTAGACTATTTTCCTCATGGTCAACCCTGTAGTCGTTCAACCATTGGACGGAACTTGACAAATTGTGGAAAGCGCCAGTTCACCCCACCTCCATGCTTTGGAACACCTCATGCCCAATGCCAGAAACCTCATGTTGGCTTGAATTCAGTTTACGAGGCATATCTAGCTATATTGTAGGCATAAATTTATCCTGACCTCAGCGGCCTCAGTGCTTACATCCTTTTTATACAATCTAGTGATCCCAAACAGCAGTACCCGCCATATGGCACAACCGTTATATGAAAGCCTACTTATCCATTTCGGTCAAATAATCAACCCTCTTTAGATTCCTGTCCTTGCAGGAGATCCAGCAGAATTACAAAACTCCTACTTTACCGTTTTATTTTAGCTATTTACATTATTATTTTAGCTATCTACAGATTAGGCACAATGCCCAGACATTAACAAAAGATTTAGTCTTCTCCACCCCCATCTCATTTGTAAGAAGGTGTATGGGAGGGCCCTCACAAAGAGGACTGATACCCACAATCTATAAGATCCTGCACACAGAGACATTTTCCCCATTGCAAAACATAGTTATATGCAGTGGTGGAAATGGGTCTTGGGCAGAGAGCCTCCACTTGATCTGTGGAAAATTATGTGGCAGCAAGCTCAGAATAGCTCCTTCTGCACTATAAACAAGGAAAATTCATATAAGATCCTGGTATCCATGGTATCTTTCTCCAGAAGTACTACAAAAGATATACCCCACCACAAGCAACCTCTGCTGGAGGTGTAACTCTGGGGTGGGTGCCCTACATCACATCTTCTGGTCATGCCATGTATCGCTCCCTACTGGCGAATGGTCAATGACCTCTTAGAAGAGATGTTTGGGATATCCATTGTAACGGTATCAACCGCTGGCGACGTCCTTCCCCCTAGTCCGGGTGGCCCTGTAGATTTACTCCAGCAACTCCCCAAGCTGAATTGTGATTCCCCATAGTTGGGCAGCTCTTACAAGAGCTAGTAGTAATATAGTGGTTCCCTACAACATGAGACGCAGCTGCAGGTTGAGCGTGAAAAAGAAAGAAGAACACTTTATTGATGCCACACTTGGTATTATATACAAGACCCCATGCAAGGGGACCTCCCCTCTGGACCTGATGGAGAACTAGACGATAGACACACCAACCAATGGAAATAACCACACAATCCGGGACACTCCCACCCAATGTCTCCCCTCTGTCTGGGAGATAATTAGGTCAGACACCGGACGTAACCCACTCATCTCCAGACAGTAAAACCACATTGTTTATAAAGTCTCCCGTACCGAACACACAATGTCTCTCCTCCGTCAGAGGAGATAATTAGGTCAGACACCGGACGTAACCCACTCATCTCCAGACAGTAAAACCACATTGTTTATAAAGTCTCCCGTACCGAACACACAATGTCTCTCCTCCGTCAGAGGAGATAATTAGGTCAGACACCATAACCCAATCATCTCAACAGACAACCAGAGGGCCTTTGTTACATCCATCACATTGGATTTGTTGACCCACCTACTCAGGCTCCCTGTATGTGAACTCTCCAAACCTAGCAATTCTACGGCTAATATATTAACTGCAGCTGGCTGCCTCATTGAGAAAAATGTGCAACTCATGGAACAGTTGACAACCCAGATGTATGATCGCCTAGACAAGATTAGCATAATCTGGGCTCGTACATAATCTCTCATCCTCACATTTTTGACATTTGAATCGTAACTCCTTTGCACATACTGGGGCGGGGCGTCAGTGGAGGGGGATATCGTCTTCTTCAGTTAGTTTGGTGTTGGTTGATGTTATCTGATAAAGAATTCTCCACTACGTGCAGTGCCGGGACTAGCTCTACAGATTTAAGTCTCAACTCAACTATATACTTTTTAGATAATGACTGCCTCGCTCCTAATTTTTTTTTTTTCTTTCAGAACTATCTCATGAGAATGTAATACCTTCTTCTTTTCTTTTATTGGGTTGTTTAGTTCCTACCCCCTGTATTTTGTTTTTAATGTCATTTTTATATAATTGTTCAATAAAAACACATATAAAATATCAAGTTTAAAATTAAAAACATTGAGACTCATTTAAAAGCAATTGATCAATAGCTTTTTTACTAATTAATTCCTGATAAAAATTAAAAACAGGACTTGCCCTCCAAAGATGTTTCACCATTCAATGATAAAATAACATCCTTTCTGTCCATTTAAAAAAAAAAAAAGAATTGGGAACATTTTCACCTTGTTTAAAATGTTGAACATGGAAATTGTGGAAAATTTCTTTACCCTTGTTTTTCAACACCATTTTTATTCACTTTTCGAGGTTTAAAATAACATTATCCACATCAATCCCCACTCAGTTTAAAAAGGGCATGTAATCTCTTATTAAGAATATGAAAGCACTTGCTTTTTTCTTTTGCCTTCTTTTTACCTGCTGAGATAAAAAAATCCCCAATCTGGAGTGTAATGCCCTCCCACCAGCATAGCACTGATTCATGCGGCTTTTGCAGTCTGCCACCGCTGGTAGGTCCGCACAAATTTCTCCTGGATCAAAGGACCTTCTAAGAGAGAAAGAGCGCCACAAACCTCTCTTTATCCTCTCCACTCCTAAAAGAAATTAAAACATGTTAAGAGCATTTCTTAATCCAAAAATATATTGATAAAACGTTCACATTTAAAGGTGTAAAATTAACAGAAGAAAGGATAAAATAGATTTGCCGTTCAAGATGCCATTTTCTATGCCGCATTCCTTGAACAAGCAAATATCAAATGTATAGTCCCTAGAAAAGAGAATAAAGCAGCCCTCCTTACTGGGCTCTTTAGCAGCCTCACATTCAGTGAGGCCACTCAGAGGGCTCCTGTCCTCATCTGAGTGGGAAATCATCCTAGTGTCGAAGATCTGTAGCTCCGACCAAAGTTGGGCTCCTGGATGTTTACAGGGTCTTAAGTGGACATATATTCCTTTCCCACCTGGATCCCGGCTCCTCCTTCATCAGGACTGCAAACCACCTTTCCTGGATCTTTGATTCTCCATTGAACCACTTGCTTGCTCATTACAGCATCCCTCTCGAGTACTGGCTGGCTCCAAACCCACTGTGCTGTCCTTCTTCCCTTGGCCACCGGATACCCCTGTGCCGGACTCCTCCACCACAGAAGTCAACGGGGCCCTGGTCTTTCAGACAGCAGATTCAACAGCGATATCGCTCTTCCTAGAAGCCGACTTCTTCATGGATCGCATAGCTTATACACATCAGTCTGTGTGTATGTACACATATGTACACTACTAAAATCAAGCTATTTGTTAGCAAATGTTTTCAATCCTGGGCCAGATTCATTCCAGGTTTGCTGGATCACCCAGCTTCACTGATGAAAGTGTATTCTCTCCAGCCTTGGAGAAATTTAGAAAATCAGGGCCGCTTACTGATCTCCTGAGGTAATTTGCAAGGCAAAGAACAATGTCATTCTTGAATGCGTACAATGTAAATTAGTCTATTTTACATTCCTTTTAAGTAGTAACAAAATATACTTGTTGAACACCTTTGATTACATCTTAGAGGGAGAAAATAAGTAATTTGAAGTAAGGAAAAACGTTTTGCTTGTTTGAGTTTAATTGAATTCATTAAGCATTGTTTACTCTCTCAGTGACCACTAGTACACGCCCACACTCCTTGAAGATCCTTTACCTCAAGGGGAAACAAACAATTGGTCACCGAGGACAGAAAAATATTAATATTTATTACTACAGGTTGACAATCAAAAATCTGGCAACCTCCGGGCCTGAGGGGTGCCTGAGTTTAGAAAATCCTGGATTTTTTAAAAGTTATTCTTACCTCCACACACAGGGCAGCCTTCCTCTCACAGCACCTGGCGGACATCTGGCACAGTTCCAGGGAGCAGGCAGCAGGGACTTCTCAACTGTATTTAGTTTAGCAAACAAGACCTAACAGCTGTTTCTCCAGAACAGCGCCATGAAAACATTAGTGGCCAAACATTGTACTGCAGTCCCTGTATTGAAAATGCGATCGGAAAATTCATGCCAGGAAACTGAAGGATCCGGATTATCAGTGGCCAGATTTTCAATTGTCAATCTCTAACTGATTTTTCTTTTCCTGATAAGCTCCATGGACATAATTATTATTATTATTATTATTATTATTAAATAGGATCTATGTAGCATCAATATATTACGCAGCGCTGTACATTAAATAGGGGCTTGCAAATGACAGACAGATACAGACAGTGACACAGGAGGAGGAGAGGATCCTGCCCTGAAGAGCTTACAATCTAGGAGATTCGATGAGGTAAGATATATATGCTGCCATGGAGCTAGTTTCCATGGAAAGGAAAATTACAATAAGTAATACATTTTCTGTTTTCCTGTCTGCTCCATGTTAGCATGCAATGGGAAATAACTAGAAAACCCAGGGAGGTAAGTTCAAAAATACTTAAAGCTCACAAGGAAACCAGATGACAAGACCTTTTTATTGACCAAAGCTAACAACTGTTGCCAGGCTGCCAGTGCAATGTAGTAATGACACATGAGACTAGGTTACAATATGTTACAATATGGTTACAATATGTCTAAAGGACACTTGAAAAGCCACTGAGTAGTAGGAGGACATGCTATGAAAGAGCTGTGACACCCAAAAGGGTTTCTAACTATTTGCCATATTAACTATGCAGATGGTTTGGACAATCCAGGAGGTCCTGATGCCTTCCTATTCTTCGGTAGCCCCCAAGGGGAAAAAAGGAGACGTTTTGAATGACTTGTACAGTAGGTGCCAAAGTATTTAGGTAATTCTTCTGGAAGAATGTAGGGAGCACAGCCTCCTCGTTAGAGGAAAGATCAGTGCAACCTTTGAGCAACCGTTGATGCCAAGCTTTGGCAACATAACTACCCTGTATGGAAAGAAGTGTAGTTAAAGGCTTTTAGGCATCCAAGATACAATCTCTATAATTCTTCTGGCTGCAATGACAGCTATGAAAAAGGGCTGCCTTTAGCGACGACAAACCTAGTGAGATCTTGACCTTGGTCTGCATTCGTCTGATACAAGCAAAATTGAGCATAAGGTAGGTGCTTCCCCCTTCCAGTGATCTAGCTTCCTGGGGGAATCATTTTCTGTAATTTCTTTAGGGAAAGTAACAAACGAAGGTGTTTGTAGCAATATCTTATATGCTGTGTATGGTCTCTAGGGGTCTCACTACTGAGATACTGGTACAACTTTATTATTGCATCTTGTTGGTGGGGGTTGAGGAAGTAGTTTTATACATATGAAAAGATTTATGTAATGGCAGCTGGAATGAACACCGAACAAAAATGTCTGCTACTAAATATTGTGTGTGACCATCTAGCAGGACCAACTAACAGAACATGGTGGCAGTGGTGCACAGGACCTTTGAATTGCAAGTCTGCTGTCTATAAATACAGATTGGGTAACACTAGAACTGTACAGAGAATAGCGACTGTAAGTACAGAGTCCCTATCATACTGCATTATGGAGAGTGGCCTGAAACCCCCTCAGGGACTGGATGTCACTTCTTCCAATCTCTCACAGACATGGAGACACTGGAAGGAAGAGTTTACTCTGTATGTGGATCTGACAGGGGCACCCAGAGATGAGCAGAGGAAAGTAAAGCTGTTTTATTACTTAGTTGGGGAAAAAGGCAGAGAAATAGCCCAGACCTTGCTGACAGACAGCAGAGACAGCCTGCCACTGACAGACATACTGTTGGCATTTGATAAACACTGTGACCCCAAAAAGAACGAGACAGTGGAGAGATACAAATTCTTCTCAAGGAATCAGAAGGCTGGGGAAAGTATGGACAGATATGTGACAGAGCTGAGGAGACTGGCAGCAACCTGTGGATTTGGGGACATCAGGGACTCCCTCATCAGAGACAGGATAGTGTGTGGCATCAGAGACTTGCACCTCAGAGAAAGATTACTGGGGGAGGAAGAGCTGGCTTTGGAGCAATGTATACAAATGTGCAAGGCTGTTGAGCTGACTAAAGACAGCCTGAGGATGATGGAGGGCACCAGTGATGCCTCAGTACATGCAATATCTGTAAATGGGGGAGCAAGGCCCAGGCTCCCTGTGAGCTCAGTCCAGTGTAAATACTGTGGAAAAAGACATGAGAGAGACAAAGAGAAATGTCCAGCATATGGGGAGACGTGCAGGTCTTGTGGCAAGGTGAACCACTTCTCAGCTGTTTGCTGATTGAAAACCAGCAAACAGTACAAACAAGTCCATACAGTGACCCAGGACACAGACAGTCACAGCACAGAGGACATCACATGGGTGGATGAACGGCCCATAACATTTCATGTTATGTCATTCCTTTTACTCTGCTTAACAAACAGGTTCCCATTGAGCCCACTTATAAGGTACTGGTGATGTATAACTTTGCCCTATTTATAGTGGAGGAATGGCCCATAACATTTCAGCTGGATTGTGGAGCTAGCTGCAATGTCATTCCTTTTACTCTGCTTAACAAACAGGTTCCCATTGAGCCCACTGATAAGGTACTGGTGATATATAACTTTGCCATATTTATGGTGGATGAATGGCCCATAACATTTCAGCTGGATTGTGAAGCTAGCTGCAATGTCATTCCTTTTACTCTGCTTAACAAACAGGTTTCCATTGAGCCCACTGATAAGGTACTGGTGATGTATAACAAAAGTTTTTTGAAACCCATGGGAACATGCAAGCTAAAATAAAGAAATCCACGAACAAGAAAGAGCTACAGAGTGGGAATTTGAGCACCAGACATCATCTCCAGGATATTCTCAGAGTAATGGTAAAGCAGTGTCAGCAGTTAAAACAGCCAAAAGACTCATGCAAAAAGCAAAACAGGCAGTTACAGATATATACCTGTCTATACTGGACCACAGAAACACACAAGGCCTAGACACCAGTCCACAGCAGCTTATGAGTAGACATACAAGGACGCTCCTACCAACTGCAGGTCAACTACTAAAGCCAAAGCTTGTGGGAAATGTTAAAGTCAAACTGAAGAAGAATCAAGATAGGCAAGCTTTCTATTACAAACAATCCGCTAAATATCAGCCTGTTCTCCAGAGAAATAAAAATGTACAGATCCAGCCAATGGGCAAATATGACAAACACTGGCAAAAGGCGAAGGTCGTCCAGAAATTTGCACCACGGTCCTATGCAACTTTAACAGGTGAACGAAGAATTTTAAAGAGAAATAGGAGACACCTGAGAAAAACACAATAGGCACTCAAAGCAATGAAACTATGAATACCGGCAACAAAGAAACGAAGACTGCTGAGGAGCTAGGGAAGATCTCTGGTCAGAGACAGCCAATCCCAGAAAATAGACTGCCAGAATCAGAAGAACACCAAGATTTGTGTGAAGAAACCTCATATGTTACGCGAGCGGGCAGAACAATCAGAAAGCCAGCCCACCTTAAAGATTATATCTAACTTATAGTTATGTTCTACTTGTTCATGTTGTGTTAGTTAGATTTCATTGTTCCTTCATTTAAAAGGGAAAGGATGTAGCAATATATTATATGCTGTGTATGGTCTCTAGGGGTCTCTCTTACTGAGATACTGGTACAACTTTTTTGTTGCATCTCGTTGGTGGGAGTTGAGAAAATAGTTTTATACATATGAATAGATGTATGTAATGGCAGCTGGAATGAACACCGAATAAAAATGTCTGCTACTAACTACTGTGTGTGACCATCTGGAGCAGGACCAACTAACAGAACAGTGTTGAGTGACCAACAGTAAACAGTAAACAATGAGACATCTGAACCCTGACCTTTCAGTGTCTAGAACCCATTGTGGCAGTAACACAAAATTAATCCAGGAATCAAAAAGGAATGATAAATCTCAAAACGGTCCCACAGAGTTCTGAAATCAGATCACTAGATTTAGAGTATAGAGTGCTTGCTTTAAGTATTTTTGCACTTTCCTCCCTGGGTGTGCTAGCAAAGGCTCAAAATTATTGCAAAACTTAAACTAAAAGAAGAATTACTTAAATACATAACCAAATTTAAGGGTGGTATTTGTAATAGTTTTCCTGGTTCTTCATATGAATTTTCACCACCCATTGATAGCTGCTTAGGTGAAACCACCTTTGCTTTTCAAGATCCAGGACACCAGGTCCTTTTTTGTTTGAATGGTGCAGGGGATCTTGTAAGTGGAGGACCAGAAGAACCAGAAGAACGTGGATGAAGAGGAGCCCGGACATTCAGTTGCCTTAGGAGCAGACACCTCAGCCATCTGAGACAGTCGAAGAGGAAAAAGGTCAGCTCCTTTGAGAAACCCTTCAGGAACCTGTGAAACAAAAGCACCAGAGGAAACTGCCAATTGTCAGTTCAACTGACCTCAGGGTTTGCTGCCAAGGAAAACCTTAAGACAAGGTTCCACAGTTTTTGGTTTTGTCAACGATGCAACAAGTCCACTAGTGGGAGGAAGGACCAGTAGCCCACAGTCAGGGATTACTGATGTAAATACCACTTTTTTGTTATTTAAACATCATAGAATATAAACTTGAATTTAAATATGTTCAGCTGACCTAGTAACGCCCATTCTCAGAGGAACTTAGTTTTTAAACAGAAAAGGTTTAAAAAACCAGAAGACCTTGGGAGGCCACTCTAGTTTTGGGATGTATGGGACTGAACTGGGTCAATATCCTTAGGCTATTTGCCCCAAACAAAGCATCCTCCAGTGGATCTTTTTGGAATCTGATGTAACTGTTACCTAATCAATTGAAAAGAAATAACAACAACTCAGAATATTCTGTCTATGCGATCACCATATAATGCTGATTTTCATTTCCCGTCTGGAGAACATGAGACCTCTATTGGCGCTCACTATGTCATAGTTATTGTTGAGACCCTTGTGCCAATGACTTTAGGGTATCATGTCATTATGAGTGGCTTTGTCTTGCGGGCTCACCAGATTCTTCCCAGAATGGTTGGCAGCTACTGTTCTGGAGTAAACACAATGTTAAAACTGGCCCCCAAGGAATACTAGGTCTTTGTGGGGTGAAGGAGACTCTTCTTTAAATGAATCATCCATCTAAGTCTTTCAAGCAGATGAAGGGATCTTCTATGACCCAATAGGGGAATATTGTCTTTTTTTGACCTAGAGAGGCCATATCTTCCAAAATACCCCGTGAAAACTCTGGATGACATGAAAAGCTTAAAGGGCATACAAGTTGAATAAAGTAAGGGTGGAATGCAAAGCAAAGGAATTTCTGAAAGCCTTGATGTGGAAGAACGTGAAAAGGAGTGTAATTGTTGGAAAGAAACCAATCCGTTGGCAGAACAGCTTGAAGCAGGACTTAATGAGGCTTTATTCCCAATGATCTGCCATTTGACCCATTGAGCTTTTTCATATCTATGACCAACCACATAAGTTTTCTTGAAATGAACGGGAAGAACTGCCCATGAAACATTGTTCCTAAAGTACAGGTATAGTTGCCCACTGTAAAAACAGTGTCTCCACATTCATGCTTTTCTCTATTCAGGGCAGGCTTTCTAAATTGGCCTTTTTTATAATATGAGAAATGAAATAATGTAATGGGGAATGAACCTTACTTCCCGCCCATACTTCTGGCAACATCATAATCCAGTTTATCACTGCAGAAGCTCAGTCTCTCATAGGAAATTCTGCACCAACTTTGCTTGGAGATGGGGTCCATCAATCATGGCTTGAGTGAAAGGCTTCTCTGCTGATAACTGCCTGGTGCATAGTTCTGGACATAGATCTGACTATGTCAAAATAATGTTTCCTCTAGGCAACCAGACGACATCCTCAGGTATTTAATTGCAGCCGATATCTCAGGTGTACTGAGATTTGTGAGTCTGCTAAATTTTTACTCTGACCAAAATTTAAGGGCTCCAGAAACTGAAATCAGTGCAATGGCAGGTTTTCAAGTCACACCAGCTGTTAGGATGATCTGTTAGGGATCAAGGTCTTTACTCCTCTGTGAAACCTCCCAAAAAAGGCATGGCTTAGTGAAGGGAGACATATTGGTGGCAGAAAACATTTTAGCATGCAAAGTGGGGAAAAAAATCTTCATAACAAAAGTTAAAAAAAAAAAATATTCATGACAAAAAGCTGGTATAGTGTGCCACCAATCTTCTTTGACTAGGCTGGTCTTTGTTAGGGAATGGCTCCATGCTGCCTATTTTGTCACTTTTTGTATATATCCATGCACTATGTAATGTGTTTGAACCCGCCACTTATAGTCTGCTTTCAAAGCCTGTGTGATTGTATGTAAATGCAGGAATTCAATCACAAGACAGGACCATACTGAAGCTCTATGTACTTTACAACAGGAAATGTTTGTACTACAACCTTCATGGCAGAATCACCAGGTAAGAGACACCATTGCAGTGTAAAGATTTGAGGACATAAGACTAAAATTCCTGCCTACAGTTGAATGTTGGCTTTAACAGAGGTATGAAAAAATAGCGGTCGCCAACCGGTGGCCTGTGAGAAAATTTTGGTCATCCACGGATCTGGCCCGTGCACCCCCGAGCGGGGTCAGAACAAGGGACCCCACTGGGAGGATGAACCGGCCAGAGCTGTGGACCATGTCCCTTGTACTGATTGCAGGCTCAGGGAAGTGGGCGAGTTTTGTCTCTGGACACAACCCACCCACTTTCCCATCGCGGGATCAGACATGCGATGGAAGAGTTGGCGGGTTCTGGCATCATGTTTCTTCCCCTTTGAGTGACACCTGGCTCCCTGCGCATGCAAATTTAGTTGTCTATCGGCCCAAAAAGGTTAGCAACCACTGCTTTATTGTATATTGTGATAATGGGAATAATGCAGATTACATGCAGTAACTGTACAATTATTGAAAAGTCAACAGGGCTGTTAATACTACCTCTTGCATGTACAGACCTTCATAAATTGTGCAAAGTAGCTTTAGGGTTGGTATTCCTTTTGCTATTGTAAGCACACACCTTGTATACAAATGGTGTGTTGTCACTTTATGGGCTGGTATCCCTTTACTCTTGCAGTTACATAAAATCTACACAAACGGAGCATTTTCACTTTATGAGCTGTTATCCCTATACTCTTGCAGTTACATATAATTTACACAAATGGAGCATTGTCACAATAGAGGCTAATAATCCTAAAATGTTTACAAATACATTCAAATACCAGTATCTCCCATTTAGGGAAACTTACAAATGTATTTTTCATTTTAGTTTCCTTTTCATGCATTTTTCGTTCCTTGTCATTGGAGATAAACTATAAATGAAAGCGTATTTTTAACTTTACCAGCTGACAGACTCTTCCTAAATTTGACTGATCACCAAAATTTTTACTTTACATAAAAGGATGGGTAAAAATTATTTTTTAACCAAAAAAAACATAGGGTAAAGCCCCTTCTTTTCTGTCTTTACCACAGTGGTAAAGACAGAATGGGAGAGCAGAGTCTCCTGGGCTCTTCACGTCATGCATTCCAGGACGCTTCTGGCTGCAATCTTGGGCATGTGCAGGAGGGGCTTTTTCCTGTAATAGGAAAAAATGCTAATCTCATGCATGTGCAGTGAGATCAGCAATCTTTTTTTTCCCTATTTAGATGAGGCTATGTCACCCAATCTCGCACCGGCGCAGTGCAAGATCTGGTAATGTAGCCAGAAGAAGAAAGAAGACCAAAGTAGATGGTGGCATCCGGCGCTTCCTCCACACCTGTACAAAGATGGAATAAAAGACAGCACAGGACCTAAAAAAGAACTATGCCAGAGAAATTGGGGGCTCTGCGGAAGTAAAGATGAGAGGGATTCTTTTTTTTTCCAACATATTGGCTGGCTATGCTTACTCCTGCACAGCATTGGAATGTAATAAATATCCAATCCACAGCAGAAAGATAACAATTTTAGTGTTGCAGGGTACTCATGTCAGAGCCTCTAAGATTACATTGCATAGTGAAACTAAACAATAGCCCTAAACAAGGCGTTCAAACTCACAACCTTGTTTGTCCAAACAGCACTTTTTTACACAGAGAACTATATGACTGGTTAGTGAGGCACATTGATCTGTAAAGGTGTTTCCCACATAGCCTTTTTACATCAGGTGAATCAAATTTTGATCTATAGCATTTAGCATAGAGAGACATTGCCCCTGATTCATCAAGCAGAATCGGATGATCGCTCGCGCATTCGTATTCGCGATCCGAAATCGTACGCCGTCGCGCTATTCAGCAACTGAAAAAGCTCGCGGCCGGAGCTGCG
>NC_092858.1:114755459-114777244 GCF_032062135.1 Pyxicephalus adspersus
GATCCTCCTTAATCGCGCAGCTGAAATCTAATCGCCTTAATTGGCAGATTCGCGCCCCCTATTGCTCATTATTATGAAGGCAGGAATCCGGCTGGCAGTGAGGAGGCGCATGTACGAGCACACTCGAGTCCGGACCGCAGTAAACCGCGCTCGCTGGCCGCGCATACTTTCACGCTTCCGTCGAGCGCGGATTTTATTGATGAATCAGGCACACGTAAACACATGGTTTTATATGTTTGCACATAGTGCTCCTGCAGCAAGTCTTCTTTTTACAAGAAAGCAGATTGCACGATACACATTAATTAAAACATATAGAGAGATAACCATAGCCATAACAACCATAACAGATGGAGTGTGTGTGTAAAGATTTGTGGCTTAAATTTATCAAGCACTATAACATGCCCCGAGAGACCAGCAGCAGGTGACCTTTAGCAACTTTACAGGGGGGCCTTAACCTGGACATTGGACAGCCAAAGATTTACTCTAGTGAGGTAGGTGCGTACTGTGAGTACACAGGAGGAAAATAGAAGAAACATTTGGTGTATGAACCACTTTGAATTGATCTATTTAGTGTAAGGCACCAGTCCTCACCAGACACCAGTCCTCCAATCTAACACCGCAGTCTTCACCTATATGAAGCCCCTTGGAAGACTGGTTGCATATCCCAGCACTCGGTTGTCCCAGGACTTACTGCGCAAGGGATGGTGTCTGGGAATGAACTGGCAGCAAGCCAGGAGCCATCAGATAAAACAGTACCAAGATTCCAACAGAGCCAAGTCCAGAATACAGAGCAGAGGTCATACACAGAATATCCGTCCACCAAACGAAGAACACAAGAGCAAAACACAAGAAGAGTCGGGGTCACAGCCAAAAGGTTGGTCCAGGCTCCATACAAACGATTGGTCAGGAACAGGCAAGGTCAGCAACAGTAAATGAGACGAAAATACACTTCAGCACAGATTAGCCCTGCTATATGCTACAACAGGCACTAGTGAGCGCCTGTGAGAGGCTTTAAATTCCTAGCAGCCAAAAGAAGTGCAGGACTTAGTCAAGAGCTGATCAGCTTCGAGAATCCCCATCAGCTGTGTACAGCCTAATAATAGATGCTGGGGATTAGGGACGAGTGAGAATGCCTATGGCATTCTCACAAAAAATTTCCTCGAACTTCCATTGATTCCACAAAATTTCGGCAAACCGATTTTGCGAAACCATTGGAAGAGGAAATTAAAACAGGATGATTCCCAGAGCTGCATTCAGCCCTGGCAATCTCCCTGTTTGCGATCCCCGGGGCACTAAAGGGTAATTAACCTCTAGTGCCCGGGGATCGCAGAGGATTTCCAGGGCTGCATGCTGCAATCATTGAGAAGATGCCCTGCAAAGGAGAACCTCCTGACATTGTTAAAGAAGTATCTTTTACAAATGATACATTTGTTACAGATACAAATGTATCATTTGTAAGAGATACTTTTATTACATCTCAATGATTGCGCCTCTAGTGCCAGGGGGTCACAGAGGATTTACTTGCAAATCCTTCTGTTCAGCGAGAGCTCGACTTCTCGGCGAATCAAAAGGTCGTTCTCGCTTACATTTTCGGTAAGCGAGAAAGGCCCAATTCGACGCGAGATCGAACTTAATATTCTCGCTCGCTCATCCCTACTGGGGATGCCATAAAATACATCAAGCTGCACGACTAAAGGGAAGCAGGGGCTGCTGCTATCTTAGTTCTCCTGGCTGCTGCAAATGACAGCATGGACAGAATAAACAGTGTTTTATACTGTGATGGCGCACAGCACGGAGATGCTGGACAGATGAGCATCTTCTAACATTTAGGTCCTGAGAGTGGGAGTGGAAAGGGATTTCTCATCATATGCTGACATAAAGCAGTGAGAAAAAAAATACCTGCAGGTGAGAGGGAAGTTACTTTTATAGCTTAGGGAAAGTGGGGCTGACCCAGTAATGCTCTGTCTGGAGGGGTGCCAGGAAACAGATTATTTTCATGTAATATGAAATAATATTCCAATATAATTCTAAATACAAAAAAAAAAGTAATCTTACAACATTTTACCTAATTATGTATTTACCATGAGAAGAAAAAGGATGTGAAGCTGATCATAAACACTGGCTACAATTTTTTACAGCTTATTTTATAAGTATATATAGATTTTTATTCTTCAATTCAAATAGAATATTAACTATTAAAAAATGTGAGTCCATTGCTTTAGGTCATTGCTGCCTTTTATTTGAAAGACTTTTGTTCCTTTTGCTCATTATAAATTCAGAAGAGCTTCATATCACAGAGAAAAACTGAAGTAACGCCTACCCTATAAAGAAGGCTCTAAAGGAAAATGCTGCCAGAAAACACAGAGAGTGAAGCAGTTTATCCAAAGCAATCAGACCTTTTCTCTAATCATCTTACTGTTTTATTTTTTAAGTTGTCATGAAAATAATATTGCTGACTTATTTGCTTCTGTTGATAACAACTTCAAAATGTGCAGTCATAACAGGGGTAAGTCTTTGAAAATATATACTTCACTATAATTAGATGTATTGTTAACTTAGGTTAACTTCACTATAATAAATGTATTTTACTACTCATCTATTAATTGCATTAGTATACTTGTATTGGTTATTACAATAGTTATTGTCAAACGTGATGGTGCTAGTATTTTACAATGTAAATTATAAGTAAATGTATCTTTTTAGGTACTCTTCATATTTTTACCTTTTTTTATTTGTCTTATTCTTTTTGTGTAAAAGTGATGTTAATTAATGTATTTTGTTCATAAAATTTAACACCCATACTTGAGGTATTTTTGTGCATTGTCATATGTTATTATCCACTAAATAATGAAAAAAAGAGCAATAAATACTTTAATGTGCATAAACTTTTTTTCAGGTTCCAAGAATAGGAAATGTCCATTAAAGCTGATGAAAAATTAAAAAAAAAACAGGATAGTTAGAAATTTTTTTCATTAGGTAAAAAACAATATAATGTTTATTATTTAAAAGAAATAGACAAATATATCATTTGTATGAAATTATTAAGGCAAAATTCATTATTCAAATTCAAAATATCAGATCAAATTCCTGTAAAGGAAAAACAGTACAAGCATAACGTTAAAACATTACATCAATTATTTGTTAACTATTTAGTGCGTACAATATTAAGCAGCACACAATAAATATAACTTCTACCTAAGCAAGCCATAACCTAAAGTTTCCATTAATATTTTTATTAAAGTATAAAACTATATACATTTACTAGTTTGATTTTAAATGTTAATATAAGCTTTTAGACACAGTAGACCCTACTGTCTACCAAAGAAAAATGACCATATATTAATAAACTCATTCTAATTTTAAAAAAGCTACACTTTTTCTTGTTCTAAAACCAAACCCAAAGCAAGAAAATGTATGAAACAAAAAAATACATCTTTTATGTCATTTTTGTTATAATTTGCAAAACACTTTTATGTGCTTTGTAAGTATTCTTTGTTTTCAGTAACATTATTTTTTTCTTGCAACAATCACCAGTCATGCTATCCGAGCTATGCTAAATAAAAACAAAAAGAAAAAATTGCCACTGGTTAACTTAGCAAAATGAATCATCTTTCAGAATATATTTAGAATTTTTACTTAGCTTTGTGAATAAGTTTCTGCCAAATTCAGTTATCCCTTATGCAAGCAGAAAATGAAAATTCATTTTAAAGTGGATTTTCATCGCATTCACTAAACTAAGCAAAAAATGCTTGCAAAGTAATAATTTACTTTGTTAAGTGAATAGCACAAACTCCATTAGTAAATCAACCCCAGTGGTTAACAATGCTAATAGTCTACTCCTCTGAAACACTGTTGGTTTTAGGAACTTTTTAACAATGCAGTATGCATAACTATGCTGCAAAGGAGTTATAGGTAGTATTACTCTCCCTTGAATTGAACTCACAGATAGAGATTTTATGTATCCCCCTCATGGTTAAAGGAAGATAGTTTGGCAGGTACCTTCTCCTCACCACTTTATTGAGCAATTTAGAAGAGGTATTATTCATTTAGGACAAATCCACACTTGCTGCTGTTACATCTTTTTACAGACTTACCCCCTCACATACAGGGTATTTTATGTTACCTTACATTACCTGGAAATGCATACTTTAAAAAAACATGTTCTGTATCTCTTTTAAATGAGAGATAAATGAATATAGCACATTTTGCATTTTGTAATTTATGTCATTAATTGTTAACTTTACATTTTGATCCTTAGCCACTGTAGTTTTCTTAATAAAAATGGAAATTACAATTTAAGCTCAACCCACAAAAGCTTCCCAGGGCTGCATCTTTCAAGCTATTCTCTGCAATCTAAAACATAATTTTATTATATCTAAAATGTCAAAATACCTGATATCAGTTAAAAAATCAATAGTAAAAAATACCTTAAAAAACTCAAGCTCTCTCCACTGGCTTAGAGGACCAAAGAGAAGCAATTACACTTCCTAGACAGCCCAGTGGACTGACAACTTCCTATTACATTAATACATTAAATTAATACATTACAATAATACACTTCTCAAGGGCATGCACAGTGATATACGTATGTGGAAATGGCCAATAAGTATGTTTTAATAATGGCATTGTAAAGTTTAAACACTAAAAAAAGTTTCCAAATTAAAACTATATATAACCTTGAAAATAAGAAAAAACTTATTAGGTATGCAATGTAGTCATAGAGAAACTATTAGGTTAACTTCTAAAACATTTATTATTGGTCCTATAGGGGTTAAACTATGGACACCCTCTATCCTAGAGTTGCAAAACAATGTAAGACTATGCATCTTAAGTTATTAAATATCCTGCTTAAGGTTTAACTGTGAATTAATTTATTTTGAGTGGGAGTTTCAGTTTTAATTTGCTACACCTATGGTTCATATAAAACATGCAGTATTATTTACCTGCACACATTGGAGCAGAGCGTAATCATTAGTAATTAATTGCTACTGCACAGTACTTGTTTATTTTAACCCATAAGAAACAGTTTTTCCTGACAGCTCAATGTCAGCCTACAAATGGGTAATCCCATTGCTCCTCCTACACCTAGGGTTGTACCTCAATTATGGTTGTACCTTAATTAAAGGTAACCCCTGCACCCAGTGTTCCATCTTTTTCCTCCTCTTACTCTCAGGGGCAGCTGCCTACCTCATTGGAGAAAAGCCCTGACTGAACAAAACAATGCCCCCTATATGATTTTCAAAGGTAGGAGCCCTGCTGCTGGTCCCTCCGGGGCAGCCTTAGTAGACGGTAAACACAGTGATGGCTAGGGTGTATGGCCCCCCTCCCTGTGTGCTCATATACGCTGCTATTGCTCACTTCCATGGCTCCTATTACAATTTGCTTTAAATCACCTGTGTGATGCACAGGCACTTCAGTGTCTCTTCAGTGACTCTGTGTCCCCTGCTATTTGTCTGGGTTCTCAGCACATGTGTGATGACGCAAAATGCCAGCACATGTGCAGTATGTCTCGAGCTGTCAAAATCCCCCCACCTGTCAGGCGGGGATTGACTTTAAAACAACAGCAGTTCTCTGGTCAGACTGTTGAGGCAGCACTTCTCTACCTTAGAGCTGCACCCTCCACTGCTTTCCTTCAAGCTGCCAAATTGGTAAATCTTCCTGCGCTTGTATGTCTTCCTTTATGGATATTGTGAATAGACTGATATGTGGTTATGTTGCATTTTAGCCCCAACATACAAGACATATTATCTGCCGTGCTACCAGAAGCAAAAGCAGAGGACCAGTCTCAATGAGATGCAGATCCACCTCAGGAAATAAACATGTTGCCCGGCATTTTTGGGAATATATTTCAGGTTGCCATTCCTCAAGTGATGAATGTATGATGCAAAATAGAGAACTAGATCCTCAACGCATAATTCAGGCCCCTCAGTAAATTCTATCATGGAAGACTGGGAAACAAAAAGCTTTGATTTCTTCTTAATTCATCCATAAGTTAGGAACATTAAACATCACTTGGCTTGGGAAGAGGAAACCTTGCCACTTATGGATGAAATCTGTGATGCTGTATCCTTTAGGATGTGTTGGACATAAACCTTAAAAGATCTATACTACTGCTGGCATGGCCTGTAAACCAGCCATAGCACCGACTGCGATCCTAAAAGCCTTGGCAGTATGGTCAGAAACAGTTGATATGGCAATCTCTAATATCCCCAGTAAACCTGAGGTTTTGTGCACCTTCAGAATCATCAAACTGTCTGCTGGCTTTTTGGCAGAGGCTTCTGTTCAAAACAGTGATGCCATGGGCTGTCTGCAGTAAGAAAGCCTTGTGGTTGAAACCTTGGTTAGTAGATCCTACCTCCAAGAAGAGGTAGTAAAAAACTCCCTACGAGGGGCAAAGCCTCTTTGGAGATAAGCTTGACCTAGCGATAGCTTGGGCCACCAGAGGCAGATCCGCCTTTATTCCCCAAGGCAGACGCCTAATGAAAAAAGAGAAGTGCCTTCAGAAGAGCACCAGGTGACAGAAAAAAAAAATCGTGAGTGTAAAGGTTAGGCAGAGAATCCAGGAATATTTGGAGTAATGGTACAAGTTCTTCTGCTAGAGCAGCAAGTCGTACCCTCTTCACTTATTTCACTTAAACCCCCGAGTAGGGGCCAGATTTGCCATGTTTCAGAAGGTTTGGGCAGACAGAATTTCAAACAAATGGGTTCCAAAAACTATTTTGCAGGTCCACTCATGTACATTGCCTGGAACACTAACTATCAAGTTTGTGATAACCAAAGTTTCCTCCTGCAACATAAAGAAACACTACCTGTGGGTTTATGTCAATACCCTGTTTGCTCAAGGGATAATTATACCAGTACCACCGGAACGTTTCCTCAGCTGTTACTCGCCTCTGATTCTAGTACAGAAATAATCAGGCAAATGGAGACCAAAGATCTAAGGCCTCTAAACAAATCTTTCAAGAAGCACTTCAAAATTATGTTGCTGAAGACAATTCTTAAAGCAATTCAATCAGCAGATTGGCTGCTGTCTAAAGATCTAAAGATCTAAAGGATGCTTATTTCCATGTTCCAATCCAAGAAACTTCCAAAAGTTTCTTCATTTTGCAATATGCCCCATGCAATTTCAATTTGTGTATCCCCCCTCCACCTTCAGCTTGACAACCTCTCCAAGGGTCTTCTTTAAAGTTCTTCTGTAGTTAATGGCTCTCCTGTGTCAGATGGGCATACAAATCTACCACTATTTAGACGATAGCCTACATTTATCACAGGAGAAACTCCTCTTATCGTACAAACACGTAGTTCTACAGCAATTAAAGGACTTCAGGTGGATGCTGAATATGGAAAAGAGCAATCTTTTTCTTACCCAGACATTAATCTATCGCGGGGCACAGAGAGTCAGGGTAGTCAATACAGTCTCCCCACCAGAGTCTACCATGTTTATAAGGAAATGTTGCTTAGAGAAAAACACTGTCTAAAAACTGTGGGGACAATGACCTTTACCATCCCAATGTCAAAGTTGGCCCAGTGGAGTATCCACCCTTTCCAGGTAGGCTTCCCAGAGTAATGTAATTTAGAAAATGTGAACAATCATATTTTCTTCACCCATGATATGAAGTCCAGTCTGTGATAGTAGCCAGACAAACAAAACCTTCTCAATTGTCACCCCTTCTCCCCTTCAAATGGGTAAGCCTCACTTTAGATACCAGCAAGGAAGGACTCTATCAAGGAGAGATGACACAAGGGTTCTGGAGCAACCCAGTTTTAAACATGCTAGAACTGTGAGCATGCAAATCACAGCCTCTTAGCCTTCTGAGATCTAGTACAGGGCAAATCGGTCCTTTTTAGGATGGACAACATCGCAGCCGTCGCTTATGTGACGAATCAGGGAAGCACAGGCAGCAGACACCTGCTGAGAAAAGTAGCCCCATTATAAGATATATATAGAAGTTATTGCCCAATGATTTATTTGCCACACCCCATTGTACCATAAACATAAAGGTTAACAAGGCATGTAGAGAAAGAGATGATTACCAAGATCAAATTGGTTTGCAAAATTATTAAAAAACATGATAGCACAAACGTTTTTGTGACTGAAAAAAAAGATTCTCCACCCTATGAGGTTATTATGCACTGCTCAATTTCTTTACATTTTTTTCATTAAATATTTCTTTGACTGTAGGTCAATATTCCATATCATACATGGTACAACCAGTTACAACCTCAACATCTTTCTCAATGCGTTTCCTAAATAAATAGATGCTTCATCAGGAGTACATGGTGGGGATAGGTCATTATTGAAAAATAGACCACAATTCATTAAACGACATTTCAAAAGTATCTTCATTATTGGTATTTAATTTCAATACAAAATAACACTTACATATGTATATACTAAAGAATCATCAAAAGGATTCAGCCAGAAAATAAATTCCCCGCTTCGGACAGTTTGGAACCAAGGTGTGCGTGTATAACATAATACTCCCTCAATTTGTAATTATTATGAATGTAATATAAATGATTCCTCCCAAAAGGAGACTCCATTATATTTGTTGTATAGTTAGAAATAAAAATCTGTCTATAAGTTTACAAACATAATAAATGATATAATCCAAACAGAAATGAGTTAAAACCTAAAGTACTGAAAAGATGTCAAGTAGAGCTGATATAGCCTGGGAATACAGAGTTCTCCTACGTTCAAAGTATTTTTTAACTACCTCCTTTTATCCCTGCACTGAGTGGGGTTTCCGGGACTCTCTTAACGCTACCCTCACATGCACGTACATCGATACGTTCATGCTCGGCTGCGCCTTGAGCCAAGTGGCAGCTCTGGAATGCAAACAGCATTCCACTACTGCACATGCTGCTCAGAAAATGGAAAAGGGAAATGGGCTAAAAGGCAATTGTGTTCCAAGCCTCACTTCTGCCTACCATCACATGCTGCCATCACTAGAAGCAAAATTACAGGAAAGACACCAACTTTTGTTTTCTGGTAAACGCCGATCTGAAACGCTGATCGTTGTCAACATAGGTACATGTGAGGGTAGCGCTTAGAAAAAAGGAGGCAGTTAAGGATTCCTCTTTCTGAGCTACAAACAGTGGGTACTGTCTATTATACCCATACTTTGTGCACAGCTTGGTTCTATATGCTTTGAAGGAAGGACAACTCTGTATTTCCAGGCTGTATCAGCTTTACTAGGCATCTTGTCAGTACTTGCAGGTATGAACTCTGTTTGAAAAATACAGTTTACTATGTTTGTAACTTTATAGACACAGAATTTTCTTTCCAACTATACAAAAATGTCACACTTACCTCTTCCTCGCTAAAGCACAGGCGCCTCTCTCCTGTGCATGTGGGCAGTTTTGACCATGCTCTCGCAAGTTTCACCCATCCCGCCGGCCAATCAAGAAATAGCCTCTTAATCATCCCTGGCTATTTAGCTAGCTTGGACACAGCACTTAGTATTTGTGCAACGTGTCTCCACTAGTGCCAAGCCTCTTACCTGTGCTGAACATTTTCTGTACACCTGCTGTTTAATTCAGTGCTCTCCTTGTACAGATTCTGGGTTAACTACTAATTGCCCAATCTGGTGCTTCCTTGCCTGTTCCGTTGTCCTGTTCTAGTGTTTCTCTGTGTCTACTGTGTCACCTGTGTCTCCTGACATTTCTTGTGTCTCCTGTGTTTCCCTGTGTTTGCTGTGGCTCTCCATCACCCGTTTTTATTTCCTGGATTTATATTTTGCTGCCTGTCTCGACTCTGGCCTTCCTTTGACAATTCTTCCACCTAGTGATGTGGTACCATGCATCATCCTGCCCTCCCTGGTGTCCCATGGACAGCCCCATTATAAGATATATATAGAAGCAGTGCAACAACCTGAACACTAAAGGCTCTGGAGAAGACCTGGTTACTGCTTAGATTCTGCACCTTAACCCTTCTCAGGGCTCACACAATTTCTTTGCAAGCCATAATGCCCCCCAGTCTCTAAGCATGACATTAAAAGGAGTCTATTAATAGGATGAATCATTTATATTACATTTATATTATTAACAAACTGAGGGAGTAATATAATGCTTGGATCTATATATTTATATAGTTATCTATACACCTATACTTTTTGATGTACTTATTCAAAGATTAATCCTCCATTTTGATTATTAGTATATTCTGGGAAGCTGCATTCTAAGTTGGAGTTGAATTTTAAAAAATTAACATTTTGATGCCTTGGGAATCCCTATATCTGATCCTTGGTTCCAATCTGTCTGAAGCGGAGAGTTTCTGGCTGGATTCTTTTGATGATCCTTCAGTGTATACATATGTAAGTGTATTTAGTATTAAAATTATATGCCAATATTTAAGATACTTTTGATATGTTGCTATATAAATGTGATCTATATTTCAGTTTTAACCCATCTCCACCATGTACTCCTGATGAAGTGTTTTTTTACTCTTGAAACACGTTGAGAAAGACATTGGTTTCACTTTCTCTACAATATATATTTATCTGAATCTTTTATTATACTCTGTTTTCTAGTTTAAGTCTCCATATAATCCCCTGAAGAAGCCAGTAGGCGAAACACGTCGGGATAAGGATACAAAGTGCATAAGACACAATGTAACATTGTACATTGGTATTATAATAAACTTGTATCACTATGTTCTAAACACAGGTGGACAATGTATAGCTCAGGATACTAAAACAAAGTCCATCATTCCATAAAGCACATTTTGATTGAAGTGTTGCCACAAAATTTCTCCCAATTTCTCCCAATAGTATTTGTAACCAATGGGGATTCCCATTTCAACTGTTTGCTCCTAAAGGCAGTGAATCTGCAATGTTTTGTCAGCTGGGGGACTTGCCTAATCATTTGGGGACTTCCTGTTTAAAATTGCCATCCATGACTGCCCATGTGTCTGCATCTGCGGAACCCTCATTAAACTGTGTAATAAATACTGTGTAATACTGTGTGTAATAATAATAATTCAAATATCCCACTTGCATTTGAAATTAAGCAAGTAAGTCTGCAACTCATCTCCTTCCCACAGACTTAAGCTCAGTTTCATGACTTGCCTGTCCTTATTTATCACAAGATTGTTCTTCATCCTGGTTCCCACATCATGGAATATTTTAATCATTTTCTGCATCTGAGACCTCTATATGTCTTTCAGCACTGTATCCTGAGGCACCTCACCATGCTGGTCTTTGCTTGTAGGGCTTATGATGGTCCCTTTCTGCCTATTATAATGGACAGTCTCCATGTTTGGGACTTTGTTTAGTTGCTTAAGATGACTGACAACTGTGTGCAGTGTTTGACCAATGTTTCAATTAACCCAAGGGTGGAAGCCCTGCTGATGACTATCTTGTTCCAGCTTTAGGGGCTTCAGTGTATTTTATGGTGGTAATTTTGGTTTTATTCTACATTTTCTCCATATTTGCTGTGGTTCCCCTGCTTTCACTTTTATGGTGTTATTTCCTCAGCTTTTCTCTTCTCTTTTATTGTTTATTAGTCTTCCTTCCCTAGCTTCTCCTTAACTGTACAAGGCACTCCAGAACTTTAAGAGGGCTTTCCATTTTTAGGGGGAAATTTCAAATTCCACCCTGATTTGAAGAGACCCATTACACTAGTCACAGAGTGTCTCCCTCTCTGTAGATGCTTTAAACAAAGTCTTTTTAGACAACAGTTAATGTATATGTGCTGCATTTTAAACCCATCTTCAAAGGGTTTAACTTTTTGCTCCAGACTGCATCACTCTTACTCCAACAATGTTTGTCTTCACCATGCAAATCCTGCCCATGTCTTAGTGTGGTTGTAATATCAGTGCGCTTGTAAGTGGTTAATATCACTTTTTGAACCATGCTTGGGTTCTCTTGTAGATAGGCTTGTAGCATTCATTGCCCAGATCCTAACAGAGACTGAATCTATTCAATCCATTTTCCAGGTTATCACAACCATAGCTGATTTCTCCAGTGCATTGGCCCACTATTTTTCCCCAAACTCCACTCCTGGAAGTCATCCACTAGTAGTATAGGAAGCCGGAAAGACAATGGTGAGAGGAATACTCCTTAAACTTGTGACCAGACACAATTTCATGCTACATTCCATGATACCATATGAAGTTCATGTTGTGCCATTTACCTCAAGGGCATAGGAAATTGTTCAGAAGTCATGGAGGTATCAGGGCATGTGCCAAAGTGAGTATGATCACCATACATTAGTGGCGACTGTCCCAGCAAGCAACCACCAACTATAACCAGAGGAGGGCTTAGTGTTTGCCTGAACATATTCCAAAGCCTCTCAGGGATCTTTAACTACTTTGGTTTCTCCTTGTCACAGCATCTTCAGTCTGGCCAGATATATTAAAGAAATAATGAGAATTCTTGATCATTCCCATGTGGAAACTTTACGATTAGCTCCCAGGATTGTTTCCTTGTCAAGAAAGTGAAGACAGTGCAGACAGTAAATCCATTGTAAGAAAACAAATCAAATCCTGACCTTCCTGAGCTATCTGGAATACTGATAAAATGTAAATTAGAGCAAGTTCCAAGTCCAAGTTCTCTAAATTAGTCTTTTTAGTCCGAGATTCGAACCTGGGACCTAGTGCTGCAAAAGGCCAAAGTGCTAATCTCTTAGCCACCATGACACCCTACAATGGACAATGGATCAATTGTGTCAGTATGTGGTCAACGTAGATCGAAAAGGAGCAGAAGCACACTAAATAATAATCAGTATGTCAACAGATGGTGGGAGGCAGTATTTTGATCAACAACAGGGGTAATAGGAAGTCATTATAAAGAAATGCAATTTTATGGGGAACCAGATAGCAGAAGGGAGAAGAAACGAAAAACCCAAGTACCTCAGAACTGGGTTCACGTGGTGATAAGCAGTGGACAGCAGAGGTAATATGCGACCGGAAGTCCTAATCTACATTCTCCTTGTCCTATCTTGGCTTTTTGCACACAATGCATTCACATATTTTTAGCTGCATATTATCCTTATTATTCTTATGTTTTTGTTTATTATTATGTTTTTAATATTTTAAAGCAATCTTTGAAATGGACACACTTTCATTACACATGCTTTCTTTCTTGGGCTTGAATTCATCCACAATCTTAGACTACGTACACACCTCAGATGATTCTCGTCCAAATATCGCTTTAGGGCTAGTATTGGACAAGAATCTATCGTGTGTACAGCAGCTGCCCAACATCATTCATGGATCCATCCTGGCAGATCTATGGATGATAAAAGACCCCAATACAAGTGGAGAGGAGAGAGCACAGCTCGTTTCCCCCCTCCTTTCTCCATAGCACAGAACCGGGCTGTATGTCCATCGCTCGTTTATGCATCTTTCAGTCTTTTGTCGTTGGAAAAGATCATGAAAGTCCTTTCAATGACAAATCTAATGTGTTTACAGTACATAGCCCCACCTTTATCATACTCTAGTATCAGTGCACCCTTTGGGCGTGCATGCAATGCTTTCAAGTAGGCTTCTTAGTAATAGTGCTGCAACATGAGAGTATTTTAAATCTTCTCCAAAACCTCTCAGCCCTTCGAACATTCATGAGGTATGTCTCATATAGTCCTGTATATTTTGATCTTTCAACAGCTTAGTCTAATAATTTTTTCTGATTAAATAGAGCTTATTTCTGAGATTAGCTCCTTCGTGCCCTTTTTGCAGTTCCTCCCACATTTCTCTACATATATGTATAATTTGATCATCACCAATATAAAAAGGAGATTGTGCTCTGGGCTTTCTGATCTTTCTCTATCCACTCATCTGTGGACTGTTCAGGTCTTGCTTCATTCATACATTTCCAGGTATGTCCTCCTTTTCTGAGGAGGGACTGGTAGCCATTTCTTGTATATCTTAATTTTTATCTGTTGCTATCACTTGGATTTATTTGTTGTTGCTTGCCGTGTCTGGTCATGTCAAGGAGTGCTCTGAGGTGTACTGGGGTGCTTTGTGGTGCTCTGGGCCCATATTTCGATGAAAAAGAACTTTTCTGTGGCTATGCAAATAAGCCAAACTCTAACCGACTATCAGCATAAACAGAATATTGCATAAAGCCTAGTTTACATATATAACACAGCTAAACAAAAAAAAAATTCACTTGCCAAGGATTTTTCAATATATTTATTATATTTCAGGTCTGCTGAATCCAGAAACGACATCAGTTTCCCTGAACTGGCTCCAGTTCTTTTGATACATAAATCGGAATAGACAATTTTACCAACAACAAATGTTAACACAGCATAATATTATCAATCTTTATTTACACCAATGTTTTGCATTTTATGTAATAAGTGTAACATTATTTTTAAAAAACTTTATTTTGCCTTCTTTTTATTCATACATTTTCTTTTTTTACAGTAATATGAGTTCTTTAAGAAGTTGTTTAACCTCCTGGGCAGTAACCCCAGAGTTTGACTCTATAAAAATGCCACTAACGGTAACCCCCGAGTCACACTCGGGGTAGGTAAACCTATGAAACCATAGTAAATAAAGAGCTTACCTGATCCGCCGGCGTCCCCCGTTCACCTTTGTGTCTTCTTTCTTCCTCCGGCAAGCGTTCTCTGCACCTGATGAGTCACCAGAGAGTTCCTGGTGACGTTGGTGTGTGCAGACGTTACGTTCGGGCGGGCCGGAAATTCAAATTCATTTGTATTGCATTCAATACAAAATAACTGTATTGAATTCAATACAGTGGATTTACATGTGTAAAAGCAGCACATTGTCTTTCATGAACATTATTTTACAGTATAATATAATAGTATGAGTATATTATTTATTTATTTTTTTAAATTTAAAACATTTTAAAAAATGTTTTTTTTTTTTAATTTATTTAAATTTATTATTCCTACATGATTTTGTGTTTCAAACGTTAATATACTTATACTATTATACTGTAAAATGAATTTTCATGAAAAACAATGTACCGCTTTTAGACATATAAAACTGGACAGAAATGACCTGCCCAGGAGGTTAAATGACCCTAATGTATTTTGCTACATTTGTGGTGAATATTCTCAGAAAACACAGAGAACAAATATTATAGAATTTGTGAATCAAGCATATCGTCCATATTTTGGTAAATAAACTGGGGGACCAGGATAAGTATTGGGCTCCCAATATGGTATGAATAACTTGTGTAGAATGTCAATGGAAAAATGGAAAACTGAAAAGTTTAAAATTTGGTGTACCTATGGTATGGCAAGAGACCCAAAATCATCATAATGATTGTTGTTTTTGTGCTGTGAATGTAAAAAGTTTCAATCCTTACAAGAAAAACAAGTGGGAGTACCCCAATTTATGAATCTGCAAGACGACCGCAGCATATGCGGCATGGTGCTGATGTTCCCATACCAGTGTTCAGTACACTCCTTGAGTTTCCTGTATCCAACATGGAACATATACAGGGTTACACCAGCAGTTGGAGTGTACACCAGCAGTTAGCAGTGGAAGTGAATAAGAAGGAAGTGTTTTATCAAACCAGCAGTTCTCCCAAGTAGAGCTCATTGATTTAATAAGTGACCTAAGTCTGTCAAAACAAGCATCTGAACTTTTAGCATCCAGGCTAAAAAAAAAAAAAATGTCTGAGACCAGAAGTTAAAATAATGTTTTATAGGACAAGAGAGAGACACTCCTAGCATATTTTAGTAAAGATGGAGACTTTGTGTACTGTTGTAACATACCTGGACTACTAGCCCATATGGGAGTACCAGAATACCGAGCAGAAGACTGGCGGCTTTTCATAGACAGTTCCACTGTTTTACTGCATAATGGCAGCTGCTATGCATCAATTCCAATTGGTCACTCAACAAAACTTAAAGAAGAATATGAAAATATCAAAATGGTCCTAGAAAAGCTTTGCTATCATGAGCTCCAATGGTCCATATGTGTTGATTTAAAAATGGTGAACTTCCTACTTGGGCATACTTGTCCCCGTTTACCTCAAGTGCCAGGATGGCAAACAGGATTCCCAGGGCTGCAAGAATGATTGCAGCTCTAAGAATCCACTGAGATCCCTGGGCACTAGAGGTTAATTACCCTCTGGTGCCCGGGGATTGCAGTGGAACTGCAGAAGAACTCTTAATGGAGTTTCTCCATTGAAAGTTCTAATGTACTTCCACTGTGATCCCGGGGAACTTCTCAATGAATGCAGCCGTGGCCGCATACATTGAGAACAGTGTACGATTCTGGGCACTGTAGGTTAATTAACCTTTAGTGCCCGGGAATCTTCTCAATGAATGCGGCCATGGTGCGGCGAAGGTGATTGCTTCAAATACATTTGTAGATTCTTCCTTGGATTGAGTACTGAAAAATAAAAAGCAGGAATCTTTAATGGAAACTGATAAATTATTCAAATTTCACAAGTTATATGACTGATACTGAATTTTCTGTCTGGCACAGCTATGTGCTCTTTAAAAATGTGGGTGCTACTATGAGCATAAAGGTACACTATCTCCAAAGCTATATGCAAAAATTTCCAGAAAACCTTGTCGATTTCATTGAGGAACAAGGGGAGAGGTTCCATCAAAATATAATGGTGATGTAAGAAAGGTATCAGGGCAGATGGGAAAGAAACATGATGGCAGACTACTGCTGGAAGCCTTCAACGTGATTGTCCTGATCATCAGCATAAAAAGGAAAACATACAAACAGAGTTTTTCAATGACTTCTTTGTGATTAGTTCTGTATACATATACTGAATATAGAAAATATTGACATTAAATATTTCAAAATATTAATTTTGTTTACGTGGGCATATCTAGTTTAATTTTGCTTAATTTTCATGTTTCATTAGTTTTCTATGAGGTTATATTGAGGTCATTTTTTCAAAAACTCGAGTCAATCTAGCAAAACCAATACTATATTTGGAATCTGTGCATCAAACATAACCTAAAATGACTTTAATCTGTTTGGCAAGAAAATGTTTGTTGACCAGTGTAATTAGTAGAATGCTGACTTCTAGTGACAAAGAAGTGTTAAACAATTATATAATCAATAAAGTTGTTGCTTACAAAATATAAACTTTTATTCTAACAGAAATGCACTGCTGGTAAGATGTTTAAAAACAGATTGGCAGAGACAGCCTGTTAAAATTGTAAAACCTCTTCCACATAACAAGTGAGGATATCATCTTTGCAAAGTAAAACAGTTCTAATATACATTCATGCAATAGGTGGCCTACCAAACATGTCTAAGGTAGCTACTATTTGCAGCAAAGTGCATGTGAATGTCAATCTAAGTTCTGTTAAATGACTCTTTACAATTTTAATAATGTAAATCTTTGGAGCTTAGTTCCTAAAACAGACACGAGTGCCCATGTTTCTTATTTTCTATCCCAGTCATCGTGTTTCCTGCTTATGTAAAAGTTGTTACATATGATCTGAAACAATATGAAAATTTCTAGGCTTTGGGACATGTGACTAATGAGACTGGGAAGGCAAATAAAAGCCCTTTGCAGTTAGTGCTGTCATGCCCATGTGAGCATCTGAGAGAAAAAAACTCTTTGTAGGGTGATATGTGCACTACATAAAGTACTACAGTACCTTCCCTGCCACACCTGGTGCACTGTAGCTCAATACCTGAACCACTAAGCCTAAAATTTGGCCCGTTAAGAAAAATAATTGGACTAGCTTCTGAAATTGGTTAATTTTGCACCTTTTTGTGCTGTACATCCTTCTTTTGGTACATAGTATATTTTTATACATTTCTCTTCATGTAATTCTTTACATTTTTAATCCTACAGATTACATTGATGTGCTGTAATGACAGTCTTAAGTAATATGTGTGCTATTGCTGGCCATTCTCTAAAATATATCTAGTGTCTTTCATACCATGTCTGCTGTGACACGAGTCTCTGTGTCCTAAAGTTGTAATATAGTCCTATATAGTTTTAACATATACTTTAAATTTTACCTTTAATTATATGCATTATTCTTACTTAAGTTTCCCTATATATAGTAAGCTGGTCACCACTGATTTAAATTGACAACTAAAATATTACCAAACATATTTCAAATACTGAGTGAATAAATTCCAATGTATATCACTTTAATTAGGCTTGCGAAAGAGACCTGCAATGTGGGGTCGGAACTTGCTGTGCAATCAGTCTGTGGTTACGGGGCATAAGAATGTGCACTCCATTGGGACAGGAGGGAGAAGAATGTCATCCGTTTACACAAAAGGTATTCATTTTTTTGTACTTCTAAAATACGAATGTTAAGGTGTGTTGTTTTATCCTTATGTAAGATTTAACTGCAGGGCAATCCTATATAGAAAATATTTCTTTGCATCGTTAGAAACCATGTGGGGGACACGTTAACTTGGATACCTCTAATATGCAAATTTAAATCCAAACCCACTCATATGGTTTACTGGTTGTCCATTGATACTGTGGCTTGGCTTTTCCAAGAGTGATTTTAGGAGATTAACATATTTGTATATTAGAGTTCAATATGCTTGTTCCTGAGGAGCTTTAAAGGTATTTCACCCGAACTGCAGACAAGATTTGTGTTTCGCAGAAATCTAACTTTATAGTCAAAACATTTGCACGTGTGACCCTAATTCACCTCTGGTCATATTAGTTCTAAAAAACCAAGCATCAAAAAATTTGGACAAGCAAATCCCTTCTAAAATAGGTTAGGCTCCTTAAAACTAATTTGTCAGTGTGACAAAACAAATAGTTTTCCCCATTGTTGCTCAAGAATTTTAAACCAAATCATTGGTTTATTATTATTTTTACACAGTGTTTCTATTCCACGGACATATTATGCAGTGCTTTACAAATACCATAATACCACAATCATATTTCTTTAGTACAGTCTAAGGGCAATTTTGGGTGGAAGCCAATCTTAACCTAAATGCATGTTTTTAAAATGCAGCAATATTTAGGCATCTGAGCAGTCCGAACCTATTTTCATGATCAGGGAAATCATTACCAGTGTTTAATTGCAACTAAATGCTGGGATGTTGATTCCTGATGAGCCATAAATAGCTTTTGTCATTGTTGCTAAAATAAGTGTTTTTGTGTTCTTTTTAGTTCAAAACCAACATCACAGTTTATTCAGCTGACTTCAGACTGTTTATTGGCCCAGTAAATCATGGAGGTGGGAATTTAGTAATCCTCCATTTTTGGAACATGCAAGATATGATAATATGGCCTATCTGATCTTTTAATTCCCTTCCCTCATGCTGAGAGTATGACTGGAAATAGTTGCCATAATTTCCCTAATCAGCCTAGTACTGCTGCTGGTGCCAGACAAAGGGGGACTGATGTAGGGGTAAACAGAGAGATGCCTGGGGATAAGGCACTGGTACGGTAAAGCACTATAAGGAGATAAGGCATTGGTATGAACCTTAAATGTAAAGGCTGTTCTGAATTTGAATATTTCTTTATTAATAGTAAAGTTTTGCTTTCTATTCAGAAGGCTTGAAAACCCCTCTCTGATATCAACTAAACACTTGCCACTCTGAAAACAAACAGCATACAACTTGCTGTGTTTGCCAAGGTTGACCAGTAATCTGCTTTCTCTGCCCGCCACTGTGGGACTTCATCCTTAGCACAACCCCATATATGTCTGCTAGACTGGAGTGACTAACATCATACCTGACAATTACTACTCCAGAATTTTCTCCTGCTCTTCCTAATCCTCTTTATGGAGAGTATTCTATATCCCCTAGTGTGGTGAATGATCCTCAAAAAAATCCTCATTCCCCGTTAACACCTCAACACTTCTCCTGCTACATCAAGTACAGTGTGGGTTCCAGCATGAAAATAGGCAGAATGACATAACTACTGTTTTCCCTGTTTTGGAAAAAGCAAAAGAAAGAGCCACTGCATGAATTGTTTTTGCATGTGTAGAAAGCAACTCTCCAGTGGTGTGGTTTCTCTCACCCAGACTGACTAGATGGAGGAATGTTTGACATTGCATGAGCATAAACATATCATTTTGAGGCCTCGGTAGGGGGTGGTAGTCTTAGGAAGAGGAAAGAGAAGAAGAATTAGAAGAGGGACTAACCCTGGAGTTCTTCCTCATCAACCTAGTGAGTGTCAGATGTGATTGTCTGTGCAAGACATTCCCCCAATGGACTGTAATATGTACTGTCCCTACCTAAAGCCACTGGTCCAAGTATCTGTTGTTGTATGAACCTCGATCTCCCTGAAAATTACAGGGAAGTAGGGAAGATATGAGCTATGCATTCATAGAGTGCAGGGGTAGCTTGGTTTGAAAAATGTCAGCTTGGTATCTGCTAACAAAGCTAAGCACACTCTGGAAGTTCCTTAAAGAAGCTGGCTTCTACAGTCTTGTATGGTAGGGACTGTACCACCAATAAATTGGTCAGCAGAGCATTAAATTTGCATGCCAGAGGATGCCTGGAAATGCACCTCTTTTTTGACCAAACATTCTCCAATGGAAGAATGGCTGCAAGATAAAGTAGCAGAAGGATGAGGAAAAAGAGGACTCTGCATGAAAGGAAAGATGGCTCTTCCTGTATTTGTCTAGCACAAATTTCTTCTCCTGATAGACCCCTGCAGGCAGGAGCATCAGTAGAAGCATCAGGAGCAATAGCAACATTTGATTTTTTTTAGCTTTTGGGAAATCAGTGAAGGAGGAGAAGGATGCTTTAGGATTTGCTTTACACAGATCTGTGTATAGTGCATCTTCATGTGATGGATAAGGGGAGATGAATAGTGTGTGCCTAGTCAAATACAGCTTACCCTGTGTTGCACACAGCAACATGAGTGGGCACAATAAATGCTCATACAGGAATTACCTAACACACTGAAGTATTGTAATATTTACTTTGTTAAGTGCTAAACTGCTTACTAGACAATAAATGAACATATACAAACTATTTACAGCTACAGTAAAACACCACAAACATACAAACACTTAGAATATACATGCACATGGTATCTAACCCTTCCTAGCGAAAAAAACACTGGCAAAGTAATGTAAACAAAAGGGACATACTAAGTCACTCAGCTTCAGTAAGGGCTTGTCAGGATTACCTTAGTGAACAAGTGTTCAGGAGTTCCCCTGGCTTGACAATAACCTGGCTTGAGTCCGTCCATCCATCTCAGATGTAAACCTTTAATTATTATGTACAGTTTGTAGCCCCTCCCAGTTGGTCCACAATCCTTCCCAGTCAGACCTGGCATTAATCAAGGAAGAAGTCCTACCTGCAAACGCCGAATGGCAGCCTCACAGTTTACTTGTCATAAGATTGTGAGTCACTTTGAGAAACACTTAGTGATATGACTATGGACTTTGTAAAGTGCTGCATAATATGTAAGTACTATATAAATACTGGCTAATAATAATAAGAATAAATTGGTCAGCCTTGTCAAAAATTCAATTTTTTTATAATTTTTTTTGATACTGTGACCCAAAACCTGTGTTTGAAGTGCTTGCCACTGAACAAGAGGTGTGATATCTTCAAGTCTCATCAATATTCAATTTTCTCCGCATTGTAAAAAATACACCAGTGGCCAAACAGTACACTGGTCAATCATTACACTATAAACACTTTGGCCCTGATTCATCAATGAAATCCGCGCTCGCTGGATGCGCGTACGTTCGCTCTTCCAGCAAGCCGGTTTCCCGCGGTCCAGAGTCGAGTACACTCGCCCCTCACTGCCAGCTGGATTCCTGCCTTGATAATAATGAGCAATAGGGGTCGCGAATCTGCCAATTGAGGCGATTAGATTTCAGCTGCGCGATTAAGGAGGATCTGTTAAGCTGTCAATGGTGAGATCATAGCAATTAATTAGCGC